>NC_140591.1:934163337-934745409 GCF_964204655.1 Triturus cristatus | reverse complement strand
GTCCCTAGGTAGACATAAAGATCGATTCTGTCGCTACAGTGGTGGCAAAAAAGGTAATTATTAAAGGCGATATATGTGTATGCGTTGTATATGAAGCTGACAGGTCAAAAAAAGGGGGGGTTTTTTTGGACCCGAATTCCAGGCCGCCTGGCCCACCATACGTGGTTTCAGAAAACCCAAAAATCGCTGTTGTTTGTCGTAATAATTAGCATTGAGTGGATATGTCCAATGTAGGACTCTTGACACCAGAGGGTCATGTGTTGTTAAGAGTGGCCCACGGTATATCATCGTTTAGGCCCCTGGTATGGCTCGAGATTCTAAAAATCCACTGTTGTTCTTTGCGGAAGAGGGCTTCCTTGCTGATCGTTGGAAAGGCTTGAAGGACTGTCCATGAAAGGTCATTGGCAGTATGATTAGCTTCCAAGAAATGTGTGCACATTTTCGTGCTGATCCTTTTGCATCTGATGTTACTTCGATGTTCAGAGATCCTGATCTTTATTGGACGTGTTGTCATACCAATGTACATTAGCCCACAAGGGCACTGGATTAGATAAATGCAGTTGCGAGTATTGCAATTGGTGTGGGTTCTTTGTTGCCAATTCAGAGTTTCCGAGAGGGTTACAGATTTACTTGTTTTTGTTAGATTACATGCGGTGCATTGTCCGCATGGGTAGTGTCCTGTCACCGGCGGAAGTCCCCACAGTCTTTGCTCAGCTCGGGGTGCTGGTTTCGGTCTGGTGCTGATGAGCATTGTTTTCAAATTGTTAGTTTTTTTGAAAGCAAAACGTGGTTTTGGGCTTGCCAGCCTCCTACCGATAAAAGTTTCCAATGCTTTTTGATTATTTTTTGGAAGGTGTTAGATTCTGGAGTGAAGGTGCTAACACAAGTGATTAAGTCATCTTTCGTTCTTTCTGTGGATACCAACAAGGCCTCCCTGTTGGTATTGCGTGCCCTTTTGTAGGCCATTTGCGTTAAATTCGCCGGATATTCTCTGCGGGCTAGGTGGTCAGTGAGTTCATGTGCCTGCAGTTTGAAATCCTCCAGTGCACTACAATTACGACGTAATCTGAGGTATTGCCCGTAGGGCAGGTTCTGTCGTAAAGCCTTGGGGTGAAAACTGCTAAAGAGAAGTGGACTATGGCTGTCAGTTGGCTTTTTATAAGTTTTGGTGGTCAACCCCGTAGTGCTTTTTTGAATAAGCAAATCCAAAAACGGCAGTTCAAGTATGGAGGAGCTAGCTGTAAAGCGCAAGTAAGGGTTAAGGGAATTGACCCATGTTACAAAGGAAGGGATGGAGTTTGGATCCCCTTTCCAAAAAATCAGTATATCGTCAATATACCTCCGCCAAAGGGTGATGTTACCCTGGTAGATGTTATTCTCACAAAGGATGTGGTTGGCCTCAAAATGAGCCATGTAGAGGCATGCCAGGCTGGGAGCAAAGGTGCTCCCCATCGAAGTACCCTGGACTTGATGGTACATCCGATCTTCGAATTGAAAATAGTTATTGGTTAGGGCAATCTCTGCACACTCCATAATAAAGGAGACTGGGGTGGGTGAGTTCCATGCTTGTGCTCGTAATACCTCTTCCACCACATCCAAGGTGGCCCTCTGCGGGATGTTGGTGTAGAGGGCCTCTACATCTAAAGTGACCAAAACATCCACTCTACTGCCCGTGTCGTTAGTTTGTTTGATGATATTAAGGACGTCCCTGGTATCTAGAAGAAAGGTTGGTGTTTTCTGTACCAGAGGGCGTAAAAAGTGGTCGCAGAACCGCGAGAGGGGTTCCAGTACCGAGTTGATGCCTGACACAATAGGCCTCCCGGGTGGGGGTAGGACACCTTTGTGGATTTTGGGTAATGTGTAAAAATAAGGTATCCTAGGATCCTTATTTGTCAGAAATTCTGATTCATTTTTTGAAATCCAGCCCTGTGCTAGGGCATTGGTCACTAATGTTCTGATAGTGATGACCAGTTTGCTAGTTGGATCTTCTTTGATTTGTTGGTAGTACCTTGTGTCACTTAGTTGTCTTAGGCATTCTGTTCTGTAATCAGGAGTGGACATAATTACTATGGCTCCCCCCTTGTCGGCCTCTTTTATGGTTATGGTGGTATCTTGGCTCAAATCAGTTATCGCCACATTTTCAAGGCGTGAGATGTTGTGGAAGGATTTTTTCTCAGTCATGTTGTTGATGTCATTGAGGACTGCTTTTTCAAAAGCCAAGACTTCCGGAGGAACCATTGCGGATGAAGGTGTAAAAGAGGATGGTTTTCGTAGGCCTGAATCAGATGAGGGAGAAGAGATTTGGCCTGTGAAGAAATTCCTCAGGCGGATTTTGCGAAAGAGGTCATGTACCTCACAATGCATTCTAAATTCATTGTATCGTGGTGTAGGCACAAAGCCCAGCCCCTTGGCGAGGATCTTGGTCTCCTGTTGATTTAGCTGTCGTTCTGATAGATTTACAATCAGTTTTACTTCCCTCTGTGGCTCCTGAGTTCCATCGGGCCTTGGTCTGTTTGGTCTTTCCAGTGGACCTGTTTTTGTTGATTGTAGCCGCCTCTTCTTCTTCCTCTGCCCCTGCCCCAGCCTCTGCCTAAAAAAGGTTGTGGTAGGTAGGGGTTGAATGGAACAGGTCCCTGTTGGAAACCGGGCGGTTGCCACATGTGCGGGCCTGGAAAAGGTGGCATGGGGTAGGTATATTGTGGGTTCAGTGGTCCGTGTTGCTGGTAAGGTTGTTGGCCTCTCCAACTCTCAGAGCTAGAATTACTGCTGTTGGAATTCGTTCTGCGACGGGAGTTGGAACTTTCGTCTGACGAATAATCACTCTGTGCATTTTGGAAATCGTCTTTTAGGTAAGGGTAAATTTTTTCTTTATTGAAGCGATTGATATCTTTTTGGAGTTTGTTGATTTTTTGTCTCATTAAATAATCCTTATTTTCTGCGATTTCACTATTAATTTCTGACAGCTTGGCTTTGAAGGCCGCAATAGTAATGGTCGCTTTTAGTGCTCCTTCAGCAATTGTGATCTGGATGATTAGGTCATCAGCAAGGCGTTTGGCGGTCTTAATAATCAGTATCAGCCAGTCCCTAGTGCACTTCCATGCAACTAGGGACCATTCTTCCTTAAATTGTTTGTCCTCAAGGAAGATTCGTGGCATATTTGACACAATAAGTCCATTGGGGGCTATATTTGCACGCAGGTATTCGGTCATAATTGCCCCGTGCATTATGATTTTCATTAGTTGACGTTTCATGTTGGTAATGCTGTTCCAATCACTGCCCATGCTCGTAGTAGCCATGGCTCCGTCTGCGTCCAGTAGAGATGGTGTTCTCAGAATTTCTGACACCAGATCGTCATCAAAGGATAAACCTTGGTGTTGTTCCATGGTCGGGGTTGTCCAAGGGAAGGGTAAAGAGAAAAGAGGATAGAGCGGTAATTATCCGCTAGCCACACGGGCTAAGGTTCCACGGCTGAGCCGCCGTACGTAATACTTCTAGAAGGAGGAGGAACCAAGAGCTTTTTTAATGAGGTCCTGCACCATGCTCCGAGGAGTATAGACAAAAACCAAGGGGTGCAGTTCCTCTGGGGGGTGGAAAAGAGGGGGGAAGAGCGGTTAGTCTCTATATAATGCCCTCACACACCTAGCAAGGTGTCATGCTTCATCATAGGGCTGTGCTCCTCGTCGGGCCGGCGCTGCAATGCCCGACGGGCTCCCGCGGAGGGGCTCTTTATCGAGCCATGGCTACTACGAGCATGGGCAGTGATTGGAACAGCATTACCAACATGAAACGTCAACTAATGAAAATCATAATGCACGGGGCAATTATGACCGAATACCTGCGTGCAAATATAGCCCCCAATGGACTTATTGTGTCAAATATGCCACGAATCTTCCTTGAGGACAAACAATTTAAGGAAGAATGGTCCCTAGTTGCATGGAAGTGCACTAGGGACTGGCTGATACTGATTATTAAGACCGCCAAACGCCTTGCTGATGACCTAATCATCCAGATCACAATTGCTGAAGGAGCACTAAAAGCGACCATTACTATTGCGGCCTTCAAAGCCAAGCTGTCAGAAATTAATAGTGAAATCGCAGAAAATAAGGATTATTTAATGAGACAAAAAATCAACAAACTCCAAAAAGATATCAATCGCTTCAATAAAGAAAAAATTTACCCTTACCTAAAAGACGATTTCCAAAATGCACAGAGTGATTATTCGTCAGACGAAAGTTCCAACTCCCGTCGCAGAACGAATTCCAACAGCAGTAATTCTAGCTCTGAGAGTTGGAGAGGCCAACAACCTTACCAGCAACACGGACCACTGAACCCACAATATACCTACCCCATGCCACCTTTTCCAGGCCCGCACATGTGGCAACCGCCCGGTTTCCAACAGGGACCTGTTCCATTCAACCCCTACCTACCACAACCTTTTTTAGGCAGAGGCTGGGGCAGGGGCAGAGGAAGAAGAAGAGGCGGCTACAATCAACAAAAACAGGTCCACTGGAAAGACCAAACAGACCAAGGCCCGATGGAACTCAGGAGCCACAGAGGGAAGTAAAACTGATTGTAAATCTATCAGAACGACAGCTAAATCAACAGGAGACCAAGATCCTCGCCAAGGGGCTGGGCTTTGTGCCTACACCACGATACAATGAATTTAGAATGCATTGTGAGGTACATGACCTCTTTCGCAAAATCCGCCTGAGGAATTTCTTCACAGGCCAAATCTCTTCTCCCTCATCTGATTCAGGCCTACGAAAACCATCCTCTTTTACACCTTCATCCGCAATGGTTCCTCCGGAAGTCTTGGCTTTTGAAAAAGCAGTCCTCAATGACATCAACAACATGACTGAGAAAAAATCCTTCCACAACATCTCACGCCTTGAAAATGTGGCGATAACTGATTTGAGCCAAGATACCACCATAACCATAAAAGAGGCCGACAAGGGGGGAGCCATAGTAATTATGTCCACTCCTGATTACAGAACAGAATGCCTAAGACAACTAAGTGACACAAGGTACTACCAACAAATCAAAGAAGATCCAACTAGCAAACTGGTCATCACTATCAGAACATTAGTGACCAATGCCCTAGCACAGGGCTGGATTTCAAAAAATGAATCAGAATTTCTGACAAATAAGGATCCTAGGATACCTTATTTTTACACATTACCCAAAATCCACAAAGGTGTCCTACCCCCACCCGGGAGGCCTATTGTGTCAGGCATCAACTCGGTACTGGAACCCCTCTCGCGGTTCTGCGACCACTTTTTACGCCCTCTGGTACAGAAAACACCAACCTTTCTTCTAGATACCAGGGACGTCCTTAATATCATCAAACAAACTAACGACACGGGCAGTAGAGTGGATGTTTTGGTCACTTTAGATGTAGAGGCCCTCTACACCAACATCCCGCAGAGGGCCACCTTGGATGTGGTGGAAGAGGTATTACGAGCACAAGCATGGAACTCACCCACCCCAGTCTCCTTTATTATGGAGTGTGCAGAGATTGCCCTAACCAATAACTATTTTCAATTCGAAGATCGGATGTACCATCAAGTCCAGGGTACTTCGATGGGGAGCACCTTTGCTCCCAGCCTGGCATGCCTCTACATGGCTCATTTTGAGGCCAACCACATCCTTTGTGAGAATAACATCTACCAGGGTAACATCACCCTTTGGCGGAGGTATATTGACGATATACTGATTTTTTGGAAAGGGGATCCAAACTCCATCCCTTCCTTTGTAACATGGGTCAATTCCCTTAACCCTTACTTGCGCTTTACAGCTAGCTCCTCCATACTTGAACTGCCGTTTTTGGATTTGCTTATTCAAAAAAGCACTACGGGGTTGACCACCAAAACTTATAAAAAGCCAACTGACAGCCATAGTCCACTTCTCTTTAGCAGTTTTCACCCCAAGGCTTTACGACAGAACCTGCCCTACGGGCAATACCTCAGATTACGTCGTAATTGTAGTGCACTGGAGGATTTCAAACTGCAGGCACATGAACTCACTGACCACCTAGCCCGCAGAGAATATCCGGCGAATTTAACGCAAATGGCCTACAAAAGGGCACGCAATACCAACAGGGAGGCCTTGTTGGTATCCACAGAAAGAACGAAAGATGACTTAATCACTTGTGTTAGCACCTTCACTCCAGAATCTAACACCTTCCAAAAAATAATCAAAAAGCATTGGAAACTTTTATCGGTAGGAGGCTGGCAAGCCCCAAAACCACGTTTTGCTTTCAAAAAAACTAACAATTTGAAAACAATGCTCATCAGCACCAGACCGAAACCAGCACCCCGAGCTGAGCAAAGACTGTGGGGACTTCCGCCGGTGACAGGACACTACCCATGCGGACAATGCACCGCATGTAATCTAACAAAAACAAGTAAATCTGTAACCCTCTCGGAAACTCTGAATTGGCAACAAAGAACCCACACCAATTGCAATACTCGCAACTGCATTTATCTAATCCAGTGCCCTTGTGGGCTAATGTACATTGGTATGACAACACGTCCAATAAAGATCAGGATCTCTGAACATCGAAGTAACATCAGATGCAAAAGGATCAGCACGAAAATGTGCACACATTTCTTGGAAGCTAATCATACTGCCAATGACCTTTCATGGACAGTCCTTCAAGCCTTTCCAACGATCAGCAAGGAAGCCCTCTTCCGCAAAGAACAACAGTGGATTTTTAGAATCTCGAGCCATACCAGGGGCCTAAACGATGATATACCGTGGGCCACTCTTAACAACACATGACCCTCTGGTGTCAAGAGTCCTACATTGGACATATCCACTCAATGCTAATTATTACGACAAACAACAGCGATTTTTGGGTTTTCTGAAACCACGTATGGTGGGCCAGGCGGCCTGGAATTCGGGTCCAAAAAAACCCCCCCCTTTTTTTGACCTGTCAGCTTCATATACAACGCATACACATATATCGCCTTTAATAATTACCTTTTTTGCCACCACTGTAGCGACAGAATCGATCTTTATGTCTACCTAGGGGACACTTAACCACTTGTATACAATAATCTCTTTTTTCCCCCCCTCCTTTTTTTCCCCCATATACCTTGTCCCTATCACGCCTGAATGCCTTACTGGACAAGCTGTCCATTCCCCCACTATGAACAACAAAGTTACGTTTCCACTCCCAACATGGCGGCCGTACTGGGCCAGCTGCCCCCTTTTTCCTTTTGCCTCCCACTATGAACAATAAAGTTACTTTCTTCACTCCCAACATGGCGGCCGTCAATCGCGTACCAGTTGTGCACTGCAGCCACGCCTGCTCTCTTCCGTTATTAATCACACACGCACGGCTGTGCGTCACGGAAGCCTGAGCCGCAGTAGGTATCCGGCAGCGAATGCGCCGACTCTCTGTAAGTAAGCCCCCATTTTGGGTCCTTCTACAGCTTTCTTCGAATCTCCAGGTACGACTCACCTTCCTTGTCTATAATTTTTTAAAGGCAGGCGCTCCCTGGCCGCCAGGCGAACCCGTACGGAAAGTTTACTCCCAAATAGGGGTGAGTCTGTATCTCCCGTAAAGTGTGATACATGCACGAGCAAGTGGCAATCTTTCTTTTTCTGACGTTATTGTCCCCCACATCAGCGCCCCTAGACACATATTTCCACGCTTGACCCTCTCGCGGTGGAGCATGTGTAGCCCCCAGCATCTATTTCGCGTCGCACTTTCTGCACAGCCTATAGTCACCTCGTAAATTTCACAACATGAGTACGAGTGTTCAATTTTGTAAGGCGGTCCATCTGATAACAATACTCCGCCTTACTCCTCCACTTAGGAGCATGTGTACTGCACCAGTTGCTCTTGGCACTTATTTGTTTTTCGTGTGCACGAAGGCACACGTTTGCAGTTGCACTAAGCATGCCCACAACGTGTTCCACCTCTCATTTTTCGCCGGGCATGCTCACCACCTGGCAACTCTTTGTGCCAGCACTTTATAACGTGGTCCTCAATTGTTCATTTAAACACTTGTATATAGAGATGACTCTGGTTGGGTCACTGTGTGAGCACCTCCATCGGCGGCCACAACATACACACGGTTCCCTCCAGGAGCCCCGAATTTTTGTGAATAATGTTTCATGCATCTGTGTTGTCCTTCTCTCTCCCCCCTTCCTTCCCCCCCCCCCCCCCCCACCTTCCTTTTCCCCCCCCTCCCCCTCCCCTTTTTCTTCCAGGTACTGCAACAACGGGTCCACTTCCTTAGGGACCCCATTGGATTGCATGGTGATGTATGGATAATTTCTACATCACGAATTATGTAGTAGAGTTCTCACAATTTTCTTTGAGCACTTTCTCACAATGGTCCTGATGAATTGCCACCGACCCTTTGGGCATAGAGCAAGAAACATGTTGACCGTTTGAGTTCCCTAGGGACCATCATAATCCCTTTGGGATCACTTATATTTTTACTTAGGCTGGTATACCATCAAAATAAATTGACACATTGCCTGGTAATACCACACCTATTTTAACTCACTACACCACCACTCACTACACTTGTTGCACTGACCCCCACGCACCCATACGGCTGTCTCTTAAAAAGAACTCCGATAAAGAGCCCCTCCGCGGGAGCCCGTCGGGCATTGCAGCGCCGGCCCGACGAGGAGCACAGCCCTATGATGAAGCATGACACCTTGCTAGGTGTGTGAGGGCATTATATAGAGACTAACCGCTCTTCCCCCCTCTTTTCCACCCCCCAGAGGAACTGCACCCCTTGGTTTTTGTCTATACTCCTCGGAGCATGGTGCAGGACCTCATTAAAAAAGCTCTTGGTTCCTCCTCCTTCTAGAAGTATTACGTACGGCGGCTCAGCCGTGGAACCTTAGCCCGTGTGGCTAGCGGATAATTACCGCTCTATCCTCTTTTCTCTTTACCCTTCCCTTGGACAACCCCGACCATGGAACAACACCAAGGTTTATCCTTTGATGACGATCTGGTGTCAGAAATTCTGAGAACACCATCTCTACTGGACGCAGACGGAGCCATGGCTACTACGAGCATGGGCAGTGATTGGAACAGCATTACCAACATGAAACGTCAACTAATGAAAATCATAATGCACGGGGCAATTATGACCGAATACCTGCGTGCAAATATAGCCCCCAATGGACTTATTGTGTCAAATATGCCACGAATCTTCCTTGAGGACAAACAATTTAAGGAAGAATGGTCCCTAGTTGCATGGAAGTGCACTAGGGACTGGCTGATACTGATTATTAAGACCGCCAAACGCCTTGCTGATGACCTAATCATCCAGATCACAATTGCTGAAGGAGCACTAAAAGCGACCATTACTATTGCGGCCTTCAAAGCCAAGCTGTCAGAAATTAATAGTGAAATCGCAGAAAATAAGGATTATTTAATGAGACAAAAAATCAACAAACTCCAAAAAGATATCAATCGCTTCAATAAAGAAAAAATTTACCCTTACCTAAAAGACGATTTCCAAAATGCACAGAGTGATTATTCGTCAGACGAAAGTTCCAACTCCCGTCGCAGAACGAATTCCAACAGCAGTAATTCTAGCTCTGAGAGTTGGAGAGGCCAACAACCTTACCAGCAACACGGACCACTGAACCCACAATATACCTACCCCATGCCACCTTTTCCAGGCCCGCACATGTGGCAACCGCCCGGTTTCCAACAGGGACCTGTTCCATTCAACCCCTACCTACCACAACCTTTTTTAGGCAGAGGCTGGGGCAGGGGCAGAGGAAGAAGAAGAGGCGGCTACAATCAACAAAAACAGGTCCACTGGAAAGACCAAACAGACCAAGGCCCGATGGAACTCAGGAGCCACAGAGGGAAGTAAAACTGATTGTAAATCTATCAGAACGACAGCTAAATCAACAGGAGACCAAGATCCTCGCCAAGGGGCTGGGCTTTGTGCCTACACCACGATACAATGAATTTAGAATGCATTGTGAGGTACATGACCTCTTTCGCAAAATCCGCCTGAGGAATTTCTTCACAGGCCAAATCTCTTCTCCCTCATCTGATTCAGGCCTACGAAAACCATCCTCTTTTACACCTTCATCCGCAATGGTTCCTCCGGAAGTCTTGGCTTTTGAAAAAGCAGTCCTCAATGACATCAACAACATGACTGAGAAAAAATCCTTCCACAACATCTCACGCCTTGAAAATGTGGCGATAACTGATTTGAGCCAAGATACCACCATAACCATAAAAGAGGCCGACAAGGGGGGAGCCATAGTAATTATGTCCACTCCTGATTACAGAACAGAATGCCTAAGACAACTAAGTGACACAAGGTACTACCAACAAATCAAAGAAGATCCAACTAGCAAACTGGTCATCACTATCAGAACATTAGTGACCAATGCCCTAGCACAGGGCTGGATTTCAAAAAATGAATCAGAATTTCTGACAAATAAGGATCCTAGGATACCTTATTTTTACACATTACCCAAAATCCACAAAGGTGTCCTACCCCCACCCGGGAGGCCTATTGTGTCAGGCATCAACTCGGTACTGGAACCCCTCTCGCGGTTCTGCGACCACTTTTTACGCCCTCTGGTACAGAAAACACCAACCTTTCTTCTAGATACCAGGGACGTCCTTAATATCATCAAACAAACTAACGACACGGGCAGTAGAGTGGATGTTTTGGTCACTTTAGATGTAGAGGCCCTCTACACCAACATCCCGCAGAGGGCCACCTTGGATGTGGTGGAAGAGGTATTACGAGCACAAGCATGGAACTCACCCACCCCAGTCTCCTTTATTATGGAGTGTGCAGAGATTGCCCTAACCAATAACTATTTTCAATTCGAAGATCGGATGTACCATCAAGTCCAGGGTACTTCGATGGGGAGCACCTTTGCTCCCAGCCTGGCATGCCTCTACATGGCTCATTTTGAGGCCAACCACATCCTTTGTGAGAATAACATCTACCAGGGTAACATCACCCTTTGGCGGAGGTATATTGACGATATACTGATTTTTTGGAAAGGGGATCCAAACTCCATCCCTTCCTTTGTAACATGGGTCAATTCCCTTAACCCTTACTTGCGCTTTACAGCTAGCTCCTCCATACTTGAACTGCCGTTTTTGGATTTGCTTATTCAAAAAAGCACTACGGGGTTGACCACCAAAACTTATAAAAAGCCAACTGACAGCCATAGTCCACTTCTCTTTAGCAGTTTTCACCCCAAGGCTTTACGACAGAACCTGCCCTACGGGCAATACCTCAGATTACGTCGTAATTGTAGTGCACTGGAGGATTTCAAACTGCAGGCACATGAACTCACTGACCACCTAGCCCGCAGAGAATATCCGGCGAATTTAACGCAAATGGCCTACAAAAGGGCACGCAATACCAACAGGGAGGCCTTGTTGGTATCCACAGAAAGAACGAAAGATGACTTAATCACTTGTGTTAGCACCTTCACTCCAGAATCTAACACCTTCCAAAAAATAATCAAAAAGCATTGGAAACTTTTATCGGTAGGAGGCTGGCAAGCCCCAAAACCACGTTTTGCTTTCAAAAAAACTAACAATTTGAAAACAATGCTCATCAGCACCAGACCGAAACCAGCACCCCGAGCTGAGCAAAGACTGTGGGGACTTCCGCCGGTGACAGGACACTACCCATGCGGACAATGCACCGCATGTAATCTAACAAAAACAAGTAAATCTGTAACCCTCTCGGAAACTCTGAATTGGCAACAAAGAACCCACACCAATTGCAATACTCGCAACTGCATTTATCTAATCCAGTGCCCTTGTGGGCTAATGTACATTGGTATGACAACACGTCCAATAAAGATCAGGATCTCTGAACATCGAAGTAACATCAGATGCAAAAGGATCAGCACGAAAATGTGCACACATTTCTTGGAAGCTAATCATACTGCCAATGACCTTTCATGGACAGTCCTTCAAGCCTTTCCAACGATCAGCAAGGAAGCCCTCTTCCGCAAAGAACAACAGTGGATTTTTAGAATCTCGAGCCATACCAGGGGCCTAAACGATGATATACCGTGGGCCACTCTTAACAACACATGACCCTCTGGTGTCAAGAGTCCTACATTGGACATATCCACTCAATGCTAATTATTACGACAAACAACAGCGATTTTTGGGTTTTCTGAAACCACGTATGGTGGGCCAGGCGGCCTGGAATTCGGGTCCAAAAAAACCCCCCCCTTTTTTTGACCTGTCAGCTTCATATACAACGCATACACATATATCGCCTTTAATAATTACCTTTTTTGCCACCACTGTAGCGACAGAATCGATCTTTATGTCTACCTAGGGGACACTTAACCACTTGTATACAATAATCTCTTTTTTCCCCCCCCTCCTTTTTTTCCCCCATATACCTTGTCCCTATCACGCCTGAATGCCTTACTGGACAAGCTGTCCATTCCCCCACTATGAACAACAAAGTTACGTTTCCACTCCCAACATGGCGGCCGTACTGGGCCAGCTGCCCCCTTTTTCCTTTTGCCTCCCACTATGAACAATAAAGTTACTTTCTTCACTCCCAACATGGCGGCCGTCAATCGCGTACCAGTTGTGCACTGCAGCCACGCCTGCTCTCTTCCGTTATTAATCACACACGCACGGCTGTGCGTCACGGAAGCCTGAGCCGCAGTAGGTATCCGGCAGCGAATGCGCCGACTCTCTGTAAGTAAGCCCCCATTTTGGGTCCTTCTACAGCTTTCTTCGAATCTCCAGGTACGACTCACCTTCCTTGTCTATAATTTTTTAAAGGCAGGCGCTCCCTGGCCGCCAGGCGAACCCGTACGGAAAGTTTACTCCCAAATAGGGGTGAGTCTGTATCTCCCGTAAAGTGTGATACATGCACGAGCAAGTGGCAATCTTTCTTTTTCTGACGTTATTGTCCCCCACATCAGCGCCCCTAGACACATATTTCCACGCTTGACCCTCTCGCGGTGGAGCATGTGTAGCCCCCAGCATCTATTTCGCGTCGCACTTTCTGCACAGCCTATAGTCACCTCGTAAATTTCACAACATGAGTACGAGTGTTCAATTTTGTAAGGCGGTCCATCTGATAACAATACTCCGCCTTACTCCTCCACTTAGGAGCATGTGTACTGCACCAGTTGCTCTTGGCACTTATTTGTTTTTCGTGTGCACGAAGGCACACGTTTGCAGTTGCACTAAGCATGCCCACAACGTGTTCCACCTCTCATTTTTCGCCGGGCATGCTCACCACCTGGCAACTCTTTGTGCCAGCACTTTATAACGTGGTCCTCAATTGTTCATTTAAACACTTGTATATAGAGATGACTCTGGTTGGGTCACTGTGTGAGCACCTCCATCGGCGGCCACAACATACACACGGTTCCCTCCAGGAGCCCCGAATTTTTGTGAATAATGTTTCATGCATCTGTGTTGTCCTTCTCTCTCCCCCCTTCCTTCCCCCCCCCCCCCCCACCTTCCTTTTCCCCCCCCTCCCCCTCCCCTTTTTCTTCCAGGTACTGCAACAACGGGTCCACTTCCTTAGGGACCCCATTGGATTGCATGGTGATGTATGGATAATTTCTACATCACGAATTATGTAGTAGAGTTCTCACAATTTTCTTTGAGCACTTTCTCACAATGGTCCTGATGAATTGCCACCGACCCTTTGGGCATAGAGCAAGAAACATGTTGACCGTTTGAGTTCCCTAGGGACCATCATAATCCCTTTGGGATCACTTATATATTTTTACTTAGGCTGGTATACCATCAAAATAAATTGACACATTGCCTGGTAATACCACACCTATTTTAACTCACTACACCACCACTCACTACACTTGTTGCACTGACCCCCACGCACCCATACGGCTGTCTCTTAAAAAGAACTCCGATAAAGAGCCCCTCCGCGGGAGCCCGTCGGGCATTGCAGCGCCGGCCCGACGAGGAGCACAGCCCTATGATGAAGCATGACACCTTGCTAGGTGTGTGAGGGCATTATATAGAGACTAACCGCTCTTCCCCCCTCTTTTCCACCCCCCAGAGGAACTGCACCCCTTGGTTTTTGGCTAAGAGGAAAAAAGCCAGGGCTTCAAGAATTTTCATAAACTCAACAGAAAATGTCTAGCTTACAATTCATTATGCAGTCTTTTCCAGCGTCTCGTCACAGCTAATGAAAAGACTGCCACTAGGCATGGCTCAGCGGAATTTGGAAACTATTTTTCAGATCGTAGGCATCATTTTGGGTATTTTTAACTAAGAAAGATCTGAGATTGAGGATTTGGGTGTGAATCATGAAGAAACTTATGAACCTGGCAGAGAGATAGACACCGAACTACCCGCTTTAAAGGAAGTCTTGAAGTTTGGCAAAAACTGGTGAGTCAATTTCTTAAAATTCTGAACCCGTACGGTCTTTGGCTAACTAACACTGTACATATTTTTTTTAGGTTACTCCTTGGGTCTCCCCATACATTGTAAGATGCACATTCAGCCCAGTCGTTTTATATTCCCTTTTGCTATTCCCTTATGTTAATTTCAAAACTATTTTTTGTATATTTCCTTAGGTTAACTCTAGTGTTATATTTTGTATAGTTCCTTATGCATTCCACTGGATTCCCTGTACCTATCTAAAGTGATGTGCTGCTTGGTGAGTCTTGTTGAACTAAAAAAAAAAAAAAGAAAACTGCAAATAAATACATAAATTACATATTAGATTAGATTATGTATTAGATGAGGGCTCCGTAAATAAAATAGAATTTTGCACAATTCAGTGAAATGGGTTTGAGCAGTAAATTAAAATATTCCTTTTCTCAAGACCATATATGCTTCTCTTTACTGAAAATTGTGTATACCTAAAATATTGGTACCAACGTCACAGAGATTTACTCAGTAATCCAAGCTTATAGGTAAGAAATAAATATATGAGGATAGGTTTACGTTGTTACTACTTTTGGTTGCGTGGGTGTTGGTGTAAAGTGTGAAAAAGACAATGATAACTTACCTGTTTTCTTCTTCCAAATCAGACAGGATCCTCTCTAGTTCACCTCTCTCCTCACTTTCCAGAGAAATCAGGATCTGGGCAGGACTACGTGGCTGACTCAAGGGTGACTCCTGGTTCAAACTTTGGCAGTAGTGCTGAATTAACAAATGCTCATCATCTCTGAAAAATATTTAAAATCAACAACGAATAAGCTTTTCCTTTGCAGTGCTTTGTTGCTCTCCAGCAAGGGTTGCGCTCCACAAGTACCAATTCATAAATACAAACATTTGCATTGTTTTCAGAGAATCCATTAGTACATGTCACAAGTTCAATTGAATTTTTCCTCATGTTTACCAATGCTCTATACACTCCAATTCAAGTTTTATGCCTTATGTTCCACTTTTAAGGCAAAGTGACCATCCATCTTCCAACCTAAACAATACATTTATCAAATAACATTTTGACCAGACAAAGACTCTTGCATGCTACATCATCTTTGGTTATATGACTCTGACTGGATGTCTGCCAATTAGTCAGTGATAGGGAGTGACCATTAGAATGAAGTTGGTCTTTGAGAGGAATACTTAACATAGAAACAAGTGAGGTTCCTTAAAAGAATTATGGTATATGTGGGGTCAGGGATGAGAGAGAGAGAGAGTGTGTTTGAGGAATTACCCTTGTGCTTGGGTATGTTGGAGTCTGAAGTAAATTTTACATTTATAGTTTTAGTTTTTTGACCACCAGCAGAGTTAATAAATGTTTTGGAATAAACGCCAAACGGGTAAACATGAAAAGAAAACAAATTGTGGGTGAACAGCAGTAAGAGAGTACAGAGCCTGACTGAAATCATGTTGATCCAATTCGGACAGAAATCGATACTTTAATGACTATGAGTTAACAGCATGAAGTAAAGTTTGTATTTTGGAGAGAGAATCAAAGATCTCATTTTAAAGAAATGTGTAAGGTTTTAGATTCACCTCTAGATTCCCTTGATTAGATCTTGCTCCTTGCTCATGACCTAGTGGTCAAGTGATGCCAAGTGAAATCAAATGTATGTTATTTCTTATAACACTCTCAAAATATTCACATCAAGAAAATTCCCATTAAAATATTTTTTTTTCACTAAAAAAATAAAATCTGTGGTTATGTTAGGTGGAGGGATTGTTCCCCTTTCCCTCACAGATCAAAGGCATAGTTAAGAAAAAATATTCAATTGATGCTCTGGTATGCATGACCACTCCCCCACACCAAGTGTTGGGTGGGACTCATACAACATGTTATGCTGTTCAGCTAAACAACTGAAATAGTGTCCCAAAAAAAAAGTAAATTTACAGAGGATTTAAAAGTGAAGACAAATTCAATTACAATACACCTGAAATATCTACATTTTGCTCTTAGTTCCTCGGAGTCAAATTCAGTCCCCTATGCCTTATGTTTAAATTCTGCCAGGTCTTGGGTAAGAATGCCTTAACAAAATAGCCCTCTATGACTATGGGCCTACTCAGGCCCAATAACTCAAGGCTTCCCCAGTGTGCCAAATTCAACCACAGTAACATACAGCTCCGGCCATCAAGGATCACCTGAAAATGGTACAGGTCACAGAAGTCTTTTCTAATGATAACACCATAGGACGGACCCATTGCCACACCCTTCTAACATTGGGGATCAGACCATCTCCATCAACAAGCTTCGGAAATAATCCTCTTACTTCATCCTCCTCATCTAGATAACAGTGTTTTTGCTGCACAGAATACGATCATACCAGTGCTGATAAGTGTATGTAAAGTGACAAGCTGCTGTGTTTGCTGCTGAGAATAATGTTGAGAAAAGGCTCTCTAGGGAGGGAAATGAAATCAGCAGACAGAAACCTAAGGCAACTTGCATTAATTCATATATACCACATTTCCGAAAATATATATAAGGCAAAGTGGAAGAGGGCAACAGAATAGATATCAATTGAACAATGATGGTTATTCAAATTTCAATAGTGAAATAATGATAAATTCCAAAGAAACAGGATTCGAGCTCATAATATCGCATTCACACTGCATTCGTCTACAACCACAGTAATCTTATCCAAACTATGATTGATTACGTAAGATAATCATTTGTTAAGCCACCAATTATATTTCACAACGGAAAATTATTGCATACAATGCCCAGAAGCACCAGACCTTGTGGTGCACTTTTCAAATAATTGTTTTCCTGTGTACCTTGCTGTTATAGGTTGGATTAGATTAGTGTGATGGTATTTTCAAAAATTTGGTCGACATGAATTAACGAGAGTTGCCTTAGGTTTCTGTCCGCTGTATGCTGCTGCAGAGAACACCATAATGAATTAATATGAATAAACATATATAACAAATAGAATGTGATGTAATGCTGTTCTGGCTTTTTACAGAATGTTTAGACAAGATCATTTTCACACTACTTTTTATAGCTCCGGTATGTTCAGAGATTCTTGCTTGCAAATGTATTTAGTATACTCCTTACACACCTAATGCTGCTTGTATATACACAATCCATCTTTTAGAGTTTCTGTATGGCACCTTTTTCCTTGTAAACACCTTTTAAAATGTGACAATTTATTTTAGAAGCAACCTATTTTCATAGTATAGACATAGCCAACAGGGCTGCACAGCACTTCACAAATACTACTAACAAATCAAATCTAACATCACTTTAAATAGTGAGAGCATACAAGCTTGTGAAAAAACATGGCTCACGTAATTTGGAGAAAAACACTGAATAAATGGGGCAGACGAGTTGGTCCCAAGGTAGGCAGAGGTTCTACATATGGTGAACTGAGTGAGTGGATGAGTGACCTAGCCAATGGAGACTGAGCCAAGGACCGAACTGATTCAATTTTCACAAATGTTGATCTTCTTAGAAAGAAGAATGAGAATCAAGTCAATGCTACTCTTGCTATTATCTGAGATGGAAAAAGTAGCATCACCCTGTTAGCCATTGCACTTTCTTTCTCTTTGGCGCTAACTTTTCTCTTTGGTATTCATATTTCCCTAATATTTCTGGGTTTAATGATCTTTAAATATGTTGCCTAGGATGTGAAATTTAGGTATTTTTTTGTCTTTTACCAACAACATTAATCTGATCTTTATTCATTTTTAGAATTCCCCCGTGCTTGGTTAAATGGTTCCTGATCTTTCTGCCTGGATTTGTTTAATGTCTCCTTTTTCACCTTTGTTTTCTCAAGCATCGGTCCTAGTTTTTAGTTTAATACCACTGCTGTTACCGCATAGTTTTTTTTAAGGAACTGCTTCCAGTAGATTAACTTGTGTGTGACCCAAGACATTTTGAGAAGCGTATTTTCCTTGCAGAGAGCGTTTTATTTGTGCAGTCACTTTTCTGATATTCAGTTCTAGATCTATTAAAGAGATTGCCATGGCACTCTAAGTATGCAACCATTCAAAGCACATAATTGAATGGTGGAGGCTTTAGCACAGCATTCTTCTCCCTACTGGACAGTCGAAAGTCTAATTCCAGAAAACGTGTGTGTTTTTAGGTGGGTTTAAGGGTGGGCAGTTCAGGAATTACAAAGAAAATGGTGAAGCGTAACAACCTCAAGGATTTGAAGACATGCACTGATGAGTGGCACTTTGCTACACAATATTAGCTAGGGCAATGGTGAAGATGCTGTGTTTGCATTTTGCTTATGACTGTGGGTAGTTTTTGCTACAACACGCGTAATCTCACTAAGAACGTGCCAGATGAGTTTCCCTTACTTTGCGGCGTTAGAGCCGTTTGCTATGGCTAAGCAGTTGGATAATTTTATTGTGTGTGTTGTTGCAAATGGGGTATCTAGTTGGCAGTGGGTTGCACCCTTTCCAAGTAGGGAACCACACTCTAGTCAGGGTAAGTGCAGTACACAGTATCTTTACCTGCGCTCACCCTCGGGTAGCTTGGCACAGAGTAGTCAGGCTAAACTAAAGAAGCAATTTGTAAAGTATTTATGCACACACACACACAAAGTAACAGTGAAAACACCAAAAAAGTAATCCACAACTGTTTAGAAAAATAGTCAATATTTATTTGAGTTAAACAAAACCAGAACAATAAAAATCCAACATACACAAGTCAAGATATAAATCCTTCAATATTCAATGCAGTTATCGTGTTTAGAAAACAATAGCTTCAACTGGGGCCATTAGGCCTCGCTTGACCGAGACAAATCCACAAGTTCAGTCCGACCACGATGGAGCACGGGCCGGTACAGGAGTCACACAGACCCTGATACAGTACCTTTGCTGCATCACAAAGTCAAAGACAGTGTGAAGCGCAGAGAAGGTTAGCATAGCAGAGGCAAGTGATGCGTTGGTTCCTTACTGCTATGCAGGTCGTTGTCATTGTGGTGCTCGGGGACGATGCATTGCGCAAAGGAGATGAGGCGTCACCGAAGCACAGTGATGCGCCAGTTTCTGGACGCAGTGCAGGGTCATTGAGCCTCTAACGCCCGAGGACAATGCAAGGCACAGGGGAGGTGATGCGTTGGTTGCAAATGCTAGGTCTCGGGTCCTGTAGGGAACACGATGTCAATCATCTGTAGATGTCACAGTGGGGTGCTATGATTCCATGGTGTCGATGTTGAACCACCAGGACACAGGTGCTGCGTCGGAGTTGGAGCTGTGCGTTACAGATTACAGTGAAGCTGTGCTTGAGACGCACGCAGCAACAGTTCTTCAGCGCCATCGTCAGGGCTTGCGATGTAAGTCACAGTCGATGAGAAGCAAAAAGACTGGGGAAACCACGCCAAAAGATGCCAGGTCTAACATGTGGTAATTGTCAGACTGATTGGTTCTTGCACATTTTGTGTCTCGAAAAACGGATGTGAAGCCTGTGTTGCACTTGCAAAATTTTCTTTGGTAAGTTTTGTATTTAAAGGTATATTTGTGCTCATTATGACCCCAATTATTATTTATTTTTTCTGCAACGGCCCATGTTACGTATCTTCTGTCTCATTACACTTTTAAGCAAGAACATGCTTAGTCTAGGGCAAATACCTTGCATAGTTTTTCCATGGAACAGACAGGGAAGTAGATGGAAGCCGGGAAAAGGTATATGATGCTACTCAAAATAATGACAAAAATACTAATATTGTGATAATCTCGAAATATAGATTTTGCGTACAATGTGGAAATCTCATAATAATTGCTTGAACTACGAGCACTACACATAAGGGAAGCTATGCGACAATACACAGGAAAACTTTTGATACATCTTGCACAATAGAGGTGTTCATTAGGTTCCTGAAGCAAGGAACTGAGGGTGCCATTCTTAGGTCCATGAGACAATCTACCATTCTATGGGTGCTGTACCAACAAGCATTTGCAATTAAATAGGTCTCACAATTGCGAGATTTTGAGCTATTGGTACTGTAAATGACAATGCCTTTTATTTATATGTTTAAAAAACTTGATATAATAAAAGGCATTGTCATTTACAATACCAATGGGTCAAAGTTTGGAAAAAATGCGAGACCTATTGCATTACAGAGAGTGCGGTGTCCCTGAAGTGGGCACCGCGCTCAGCATAAAAATAAAAAAAGCTTAAACAGAGAGCATAGGACTATCTTCCCATTAGAATGAAAGCTCAATTAACTGGACGTTTAACTGGATAGGACTGGAAAACTATCCACTACAGGCTATGGAGTTGTGGGAAACACTGCAACTTTAATATTGTATTCACACTGGCACTGCGGTCAATCGATTAATGGCTAAAACCACTGAAATTATGCAATACGGGGACAAACAAATTATGTGGCAGGGTTGAAAATGTTTTATGGCAGATAAAAGCTCTATGAATCACGTCCTAATTAATTACTGGAAAACGAATTACACCAATTGTGGCACAGCAGAACTCTTTGAGCTATATATTAAAAAGTGTATAAAGCTCATGCCTACTGCTGGCGAACTTATGCAGCAATGCCCATCCAATGTGTGAGAATGCAATGCAGTGCACCAGTCCTGCGCATACAAAATCATGTGAGGAAGCACTGGTATTGAGACAGCGCTGAATTGCATAAAGCATGCCATTAGGCTTTTGCATTACAACATAAGTGAAAGGAATGCAAGTAAAACGACCTTGCAAACGGAATGCTCAGGCAGGGACGTAGCTATCAACTGACCCAGAGGAATGAGGGGCCAAATTAAATTAATTTTTGGGGTATTCCACAACCAAAACAGGAGTCAGTAACTCGTCCCTAATCTGTCCTATGTTCCCTTACTATGTTCCCTGGCCATGGGTCTCTGTACCCTACTGTAATAAATAAATACCTCGTGTCACTCACGCCTCTCAGCTGCTTAATATCTGCCAGGAGGGCGATAAATGTCCCATTCGCTTTTTTGTACTCCACGCTGATGCAGTCCTGCTCGCTGTCCGCCTCCAGCCGGACCCCGACGCGGAACTCGGCCAGTCCCAGCATGGACCTTGGCACCAGGACCAGCAGGAGGCACAAGACCCCCAAAGACGAGAGGCTAGAGGTGCAGAGCAGAGATCACATCCCTCCCTGGCACATCCAGACACACGGGGTGGGGAGAGGCAACAGAGTGGAGGGGCAGAGTTAAGTTGGGGGGAGAAACAATTGAGGGAAGCAAACGTTGGAAAGAGACAGAAACAGGACAAAATGAGCTGAGAGTAATGATGGCCAGAAGAGATTCAAGTAATAGAAGAAGCGGGTAGAGGTATTGTTGTGAAGTGGAGCATCGAAGGATGAGCGAATACGTTACGGAGAGGAGTATTGGTGAGGGAGTACACACAGTCATAGAAGACGGGGGAGAGTTGAATACTAAGCAAGAGATGCAGACCTGAACGATGCGGGGCAGTGAAGGCAAAAACACATAATACTCCCCACCTGCTCTCCGGGTTCTGAGACTTTCTAAAGTTTGCAGAATGTTTCACCCAGAGTCTGGCGGGGGAGGGCAGCACTCCAGGGGATGGTGATTCTTTTGTTCCAGGACTGGCTGCTGTGCTGTCCTGGGGGCTGGCTTTGCCGTGAGATCCCGGGACGGTGCTGCTCTGCCCTCCCCGCGGTTCTCTCTCTTTCCATTACGGGAGGCCCTTCACTTCCTACAGCCCGGTCCGGCTTCAAAGGGGGTGGAAGCCAGGTCCCTGCTGTTACAGCCCCAAGCCCCCAGCCGGCATCTGGAGGTAAGTGCTGTCAACCCTGCCCCCTCTAGACTCCCTAACTCCCCCACCCCCATTGGACAAATGGTGCCTATCATGGAGCCGAGAGGGGTGATGGGCAGGGGTTACTTGTTCCACCTGTGGGCGTGTGGAAGGGCGCACCGTGTCTTGCTGCATGTGTGATCTTGAAGGCAGAGCTGCCTCCTTTGCAGTGGCGATCGCCTCCAAGGCAGGTGCTCATTTGGAGCCGGTCTTCAGCGGGCCCGGTTCTGCGTTTAATAATTTAGTCGACAGATTAAATGTAGGGGTCCGACAAGGACTGTCGGGTCTGGAACGAAAACCTGCCCCACCACTTAAAACCAGCGTGAAAGTTTCGTCCACAGGAGACGGTCTTCAGCCCACTTTATCACGTACGTCTTTAAGAGAATAAATGTGGATTATTCTAAATTTTCAAACCACATTTGTGATGCTTTCTATTTACTAGAAACGAAAACAAATCATGCCCTTAAGGGTAGCACTGTACGTTTCTTGTGGTTTTCTCCGTGCTCGCAATAAAAAACAAATGACTTTATGTAAGGCCATTTTTGTATGGGCGGGCTTAACTTTAAGAAGTACACGTTTCCTCATTTGTCTTTACATTTTCATATTACGCTTATCCTGCCTCGGGCTGCAGTCCGCAAGACTCCAGAGGGTTTAGGTGAGAAATTAAAGCCTGCAACGCACGTATCACAACCGGTGCAGCGACGCGGCTCAAAATAATCTTAGGGAAACACGGGGGCGGATTTTAAACAAGCTCTCGACATTGCAATGGCAGCCGCTTGTTTACATTTGCATCGTGCTTTCGCTTTAAGTGAAAGCGCGATGCAAAAATAAACAAGCTGTCGCCATTGCGGATAGGCTTTTCCCTTAATGAAAAAACAAAGTGCCTACACCGGGTAATGAAGAGGAGAGTGAAAACCAAAGGAAATGATGGACGGAGTGTTGAACATTGCAAGCACTCACCCCCAGTCAACTGATCTGGGTTTAATCCATCACCATTCTTTAGCCCACTCTGCCACCCCAGTTCAGACATGGCCATATGCAAATCAGTCTGACCCTGTGCCTCAAGGGAACAGTCCAGCCCGAACTGCCAAGCCATGTCTTCCCTGGACCAGAAACAAGCTTCCTAGGACCGGTTTCTGGCATTTCAGCCGTCTTCAGCCAGGCTTGCTTGAATCCAGTGGCAAAGTGAGCAAGGGACTCACATCTGAGCATACCCTGCCAACTTATGGCGAACAAAGCAAAAACCAAAGGAAATGATGGACGGAGTGTTGAACATTGCAAGCACTCACCCCCAGTCAAATGATCTGGGTTTAATCCATCACCATTCTTTAGCCCACTCTGCCACCCCAGTTCAGACATGGCCATATGCAAATCAGTCTGACCCTGTGCCTCATGGAGAGGAGAGTGTCATGCCGCCAGTAAAGCATCCAGTCCAGGTGGGCGGGGCTAAAACTGGACAGGGTGGTACCCGGAGGGACAAAAAAGCCTCACTAACATGGGAAGCCAGGGTTTAGCATGCACGATGACGCTAGTGAATGTAAACAGGGGGCAGAGCCTACACTCCACATCCAAAACTGTATTCATTACAAGAAGCCCTCACATGGCGAGAGCAGCGCATGCACGCTGCTAATCCCTGGCGAGACCTAAAAAGGATCGCCAGCCCGAGAGGTTTACTCAAGGGTTCTCAAATGTTGTCTCTTTGCTCACAGGATGGCCGTTCCTTTTCCATATAAACTTGAAGTTGTTATGCAGGGTCTAAAAGACCCACGCCAAGAGACATAGGCAGGTAGTGCATGCTATGCAAATGCCTCAGAAAGTCTGATGTTTGAGCGTGGATCTTGGACCCAATTTTTTAGTTAAGGACAGCAACACAGGAACATCTATCAAAAGTGTAGCTAGTCAGTTACTAGATTAATATTGTTCGAGTCGGGGGGGAGGAGCCTAGCGCGCAACCAAGATGGCCGCATAAGCTTACGGCTCTCGAGGGCCTCCGCAACCTCCCACATCTATCCTGACTAAATCCTGGAAAATTTGACGGGCTCTTGTTGCTGTATTCGCGCTGAGGTGCCACCCGTTTTCCAAATTCAGATCGGACGCCGGGAACCCGAATGGTTGCCCTCCGAAGTTTGCGGCCTGCTATTGCCTAGGTCCCGATCTCGAGTTGGTGAGGTGCCCGGGTACGAAGTGAACAACAGCGGCATGCTGGGCTTGACTTGCCGCATGCCCCGCACTTTCACTTTCGTTTTCAAGTCTGTTTTTTGAGATCGGCTGAGGGACCTTGGTGTTCCAGAGGAGAGCGGACGGCGGAGTGTATGGCCTGATTTTCGGACCATACACGGACTTCCTGTCTGCGATTGCAGTGATCGATTGAATTAGCCAACTGGTCCCTGTCCCTGGCGCTGGCGGGTGCCAACCTTGGTGGCCTCCGGACGATGGCGGCGAGACTAGACGGAGACAAGTCAAAACCCAAGTCAACCCGGAGGGGATCCTATGCTCAGGCCAACAACATGGATCGCTATGCGCAGCTGAAGGGATCCCCCGCTGGCCTGCATAAATCGCCTGAGAGGTCTAAAGAGGTCCCGGTCCCATCGTCAGAATTGACCCTGCAGGACGTCATGGGCGCCATTGAGGAGATGAAGGCTGCTGTGGGTCAGCGGTTTGATACCCTGGCACATAAATTGGACGCGGTCCTGATCGATGTGAATTTGGTCAGGGCAGACCTGTCCAAAACCAACGAGCGGGTCGACTCCTTGTCTCAAGCGGCGTCGAGCCTAACTGTGGATGTGGCTGCCCTGCAGACGGAGGTCCGTAGGTTGCGGCTTGCCAGTGACCAGACGGATCGTCGACTTGAGGACTCGGAAAGCAGGGCCAGACGGAACAATGTTCGTATCATCGGAGTGCCGGAAAGATCGGAGGAATCTGCTGCTGATCTGTTTGTGGAGGATCTGGTGATCAATCGTCTCGCGCCCAAGGGATTGAGCAAGTTCTTTGCGGTGGAGCGGGCCCACAGGATTCCGGGTGGTGCGCCCAAAGTGGGTGCTCCCCCGCGGCCTATAATCGCCCGACTTTTTAACTTTCGGGATAGAGATGCTATCCTTCAGGCGTCGAGGGTGGCCGGGCCGCTGAAGTTTGAGAACTCCAATGTTAGCTTTTATCCGGACTTCACGCAAGCTGTCCAGAAACAACGGCTGGGATTTTTGGGTGTCAAACGGCGCTTGAGGGACATGGAGCTGAAATATGCGATGTTATTCCTGGCGAGGTTGCGGGTTGAGTTCCAGGGTCGTTCCCACTTTTTTGACCGGCCGGAGGCGGTTGGAGACTAGTTGGATGCCCTGCCGCGGGGACAGGATCGAGACAGTCGGACGGCGGAGAGCAGGACTAGAACTTGGTTCCTGGCGATGGACTAGACTGGCGATGTTTTGTACCTTGGCTCAATTGCACTCTAATCTGACACACCATGCCCTTCAAATGCCTGGGGGTTGTGGAGAGCTTATTGGGGTCTTTTCCTCCTTCTGGGGTTCTTTTTGTGGTCTATGTTAGGGCGACAGGCACACTGCAAGTTGGGGGGGGCTGTTCGGGCTCAAGCAGGGGTGCAGGGAGGGGGGAGTTGTGGTTCTGGGATTTTGGGGGAGGGGGGTTGTTGGGGATTGTTGTTTTTTCGTTTTGCAATGCAATGTGAAGTTTTCTGCTGACCTCTCCGGGTTGTGCTCTCCGGGATGTGGGTATCATGTGCGGGAGTGGGATGGGGGGTAGGGGATTGAGGATCCTTTCGTGGAATGTGAATGGACTGTGGGACAGGATAAAGCGCGGGGTGGTGTTGCAGTTCTTGAAACGGATCTCGCCCGACATTGTTTTCCTGCAGGAGACGCATTTGATTGGGAACTCCTTCCAGGCCCTAAATAGGAGGGGCTACCGCCTTGCCGCTCACTCTGGTTTCACTTCTGGCTCTAGGGGAGTGGGCATTCTGGTTAGGGCCTCTCTCCCATTGGAAGTGGACGAGGTGCTTCACGATGATAGGGGGCGATATGTAGCACTGGTGGGGAGATGGGAGGGCAGGACTATTTCGTTCGTGGCTGTGTATGTGCCTCCGGGGTTACAGACAGCTACGTTTGCTGATTTGGGGCGTTTGGTCCTGGGACTCCCTGGGGGGGTTCTGGTGTTGGGTGGTGACTTTAATGCCGTTGTCTCCGGATTGGAGGACCGTCACCCCCCCCTGGGATCTCCCTAGGGCTCAGGCCTGGTTGGGGGGTTTTTTGGACACTTTGGGACTTGTAGATTGCTGGAGATTAATGCACCCGGGACAGGCGCAATATACCTTTCACTCGGGGGCCCATGGGAGTCTCTCGAGACTTGATTACATGCTTATGCCGGCGATCCAAGCTGGGATGATTGGGGAGGTGCGTCATTTAGCCCGAGGTATTTCTGACCATTCCCCTATATGGATGCAACTGAGGGTTGTCCCTGGGGCAGAGGGACGAGTGGCACCCATTATCCCCTGGTATCTTCGTAACCCTAAGATCCGTGCGGAGCTGGTCAAGTCCACTGATCACTACTTCACTGATAATGTGGGGTCGGTGTCGTCGGCCGTCTCCCTATGGGAGGCTTATAAAGTGGTGGTCAGGGGGCAGGCCTTGTCCCTTATCTCCCATACCAGGAGGTGCGAGAGAGCTGAGGTAGTTCGCCTGGAAGCTGAAATAGCTGAAATGGAGGAGGACTTGGAGCGTGGAGTTACTGATGAGAAATTGCATGTTCTCAGCCTCAAACAATCAGATTATAGAGCGCTACTCACGGAAGCTGCTAAAGTGATGAGTAGAGTGCAGCAAGGGCGACTGTATGATGTGGGGGATAAGGCCGGAAAGTTGATTGCTTGGTTGGATAAGAAGGAGAGAGCGAGCAGGGTGGTGCCCGTTGTGGAGAAAATGGATGGAGTGCGTGTGACTGACCCTGTGGAGATTGTTGACTGCTTCGCGGATTATTTCCGCGGGGTATACTCCCCGGTTTCTGTGCGTTCGGAGGAGGATTCTCATCTATTGCTCAGAGATATTGCACTGCCAACCCTATCGGAGGCTGATGCAATATTGCTGTCGTCAGATGAGATCGCTTTGGCCACTCGCTCGATCGCGTCTGGTAAGGCTATGGGTCCTAATGGTCTTCCCATTGAACTATACAAGTTGCGTCCCGATAAGATAGCGCCGTATCTTCGAGACATGTTTTTGGCAGCACGTGCGGCTGGCTTCCTCCCCCCTGACCAACGCCTCGCCACCATAGTTGTGATACACAAAGAGGGGAAGCCGCGAGATCGCTGCGCCTCCTATAGACCCATTTCGCTGTTGAACGCAGAACCCAAAATTCTGGCTAAGGTGTTGGCTAACCGACTGGTTCGGGTCGTGGGCGACTTGATTCATCAGGTTCAATCCGGTTTTATACTCCATCGGAATACCGCTCTCAATTTGAGGCGGCTGCACGGCGTGCTTGCTAGAGCGGAATTTATACGGGAGCCGGCCATCTTGGCATCTTTAGATGCTACTATGGCGTTCGACACTTTGGAGTGGCCATATATTTGGGCCGTGTTGGCGAAATTTGGGTTCGGCCCTGAGTTTATTGGTTGGGTAAAATTACTATACGCTGACCCACTGGCTCAGGTGGTGGTGAATGGTAGGGTGTCGGCTCCCTTCGCACTGGGGAGAGGCACGCGGCAGGGATGTCCGCTATCACCACTTCTCTTTGCACTTTCTTTGGAGCCTCTCGCCGCCTGGTTGCGTTGGGAGCCGTCGTTGCGAGGCATTAGATGGACGCCGGAGTTCGAAGACCGTGTTTCCCTTTACGCGGACGACATCCTTCTGTATCTCACTTCTCCCCGACAGTCGCTAATTGTATTGGTGGACGTACTGAATTCCTTTGGCCGCAACTCTGGCCTGGTCATCAACTGGGCCAAGTCGTGCGTCTACGTCCTCTCGGGGGATGCCCCCCTCCTGCCGCGAGATTGCCCTGTTCAGATTGCTACCCTGGGGTTCAAATATTTGGGAATCTTTATCTCACTGGATCCCGCGGTCCGCTATGAGCGAAACCTTCTCCCTCCCCTCAGCGATTGAAGGCCGACGTCGCGAGATGGCGACGACTTCCGCTTTCGCCGCTCGGACGGGCGGCATTGTTTAAAATGATGTTGCTGCCTCGTTTTTTGTACGCCTTGCAAAATACTCTTGATGTCGTGCCGGCCCGTTATTTCCGGGAGGTGGAGGGTCTTCAGCACCAACTGTTTTGGGACGGGCGGCCGCGGATTGCTCTCGCCAAGTTGACGCTCCCTTGGTACGATGGGGGGGTCGCCCTCCCCGATATTAAACGATACTATTGGGCGTCTCAGTTGGCGGCGGTGAACCACGGGATATATGGTCCTGCCTTAAACCCGGCCTTCGAGATGGATAAATTCCTGCTCCCGGGTGGGGACTATAATAGGGCACTGTACTCGGTGACCCCGGACACGTGGTTGACGGGACCCACGCGGGTGGCGGTACGTGTGTGGCACGCGGCGAATGCTGCGATGGGGTGGAGGGATCGCTTGACTCGGGCGACGCCGTTGTATGCCTCTGGGCGGTTGGGCTGTTTGTGGAGATCGAAAGGCTTTGAGAAATGGGATATGATTGGTATATGTAAGGTGGGTGATCTGTGGGCGAAGGGATCTTTCAAAACGTTTGAAATGCTCAAGATTGAATATAACTTAAACGATAGAGAGTACTTCCGATATGCTCAAGTCTACCATGCGCTGTGTTCGGGTTTTCCGGACGCTGCTGCTATCCCCGAGTATTCCCCACTGGAGGATAGAGTGTTGGATGGCTACGTGCCCGACAGCACTATTTCCCTGATTTATAAGAAACTCATTAATGATCGTGCGGACTTGCTGCTCCGTCTGAGGGAGGCGTGGACGGGCGATGGCTTGGAACTAGATGATGAGGACTGGGTATCGGCGGTGGCCTCCCCGAAAGAGGTGGCGATCCCGGCCCGCTTACGGTTTGTACAGCTGAAGATCCTTCATAGAGTGTATGTCACGGGGCCCGGTTTGCTGCGTATGGGTTATTCGACGGATGGACTGTGTAAGCGTGGATGTGGCCTACCGGGCACCTTTCTTCATATCTTGTGGGAATGTTCGGAGGTTTTGCGATTTTGGAACAGTGTCCACACCGTTGTGGAGGAGGTCAGGCGCGTGGCCCTGTTGCCAGAGGCTAGGAGGTGTTTGTTGAATGTTTGGGAACCGAATGATTGTAATGCGGCACAGACGCAGTGGGTGACCTTGGGGTACATGGTGGCTAAGCGTAACATTGCACAGTTATGGGGCTCCCCGAGGCCGCCCACGATCGAGGCATGGAAGGAGAATATGGACTGGTGTATGTTTAGGGAAAAGACGGTGTATGTGGCGAGAGGAAAGCCAGGGAAATGGACTAGGGTATGGGGTCCGTGGAATGTATATCGAGGAAGTATCTGCACCCCGCCTCTGTCATTAGAGGTCGACATTGCTTTGACCCCCTAGCCACGCATTCTGCGGGAGGGTGTGAGGTGTGCTCCATGCTTTGTTTTCCCATTGCCCCCCTCTACCGCTCCCGGACAGAAACTGCTTTGGACACTGTAGGTTATTCCCCGTCCTGGGAAGAGCACGCTGCTATTTCGGACTCTCATTGCCATGAGTGTGTTTTATATTTAATAAAAAATGAAACTGTTGTTTTCAATTGCTCCCTGGCCTATGGCCACGGCCTGTTAAATGTGCTTACGAATTGCCGGGCGCTATGCCTCTGGTTCATTTGAATGTGTTGCGTTACACTGCGGGCCCTCGGGCTCTATAGCGGCCGGCCCTGGTGGTTGCAGGCCCTTGTCTGTCTTTTATTGTGTGCTAACGGTTTCTAATAAAAATATTTTTAAAAAAAATAAATATTGTTCGAGTCCTCAATGGAAATTCTTCTTGGATTTAATATTTATTCCTGGACTTTCAGCTGACGTGCATGATAGCAATATATCAGAATCCATTGTATTTATTTGACCAGTAATGGGTTTGAATATCCCTATCCTAGGTAATATGCTAGCACAAAGAACACATTTTAATTAAAACCAATTTTGCTTGGGCTTCCAAAACCTCTGTTTTTTCATTAGTGCACTTGCATCATGATAATGATGATTCTGAACACAGCAGAACAAAGCATTATAATTCTCTGTTTGGAGGGGGTTCAAGACTAATAAATGCATTCATCTGTCAGAAGGACATTTTGAAAATCCTAGATAGCCTACACAAGTTCAAATGTGCTCAGATCCAACTTAAGAAGCCTGAGAAAAGAACTCTATATGTAAACTTACTACACTAGCTCACAGTCTACACATCAATTCAACTGCCTTTTCTGGCGTGTGCCTCGTTCACTCAGTTAACGGTGTATCACCGTGCAGATCAGGGCAGTACACCTCACACAACACGGTTCCCAAAACGATATACCAAAAGGATAATTTAGAACTTGACTTAGAATGAATACTACCGAAAAAAGAAATATAATACAAAGCTTTAATATCATCATAAATGGTTTTTAAAAAAATTTGAACTTCACAACATTGGATGACAATTGCAGGTTCCTGACATTATTTCTTCTCCAACTATGACACTTCCATCCAAATACAGACCTGACAACTCACATGGGGCTGATAGAGCGCCACGTTACTCTGAAATTTGTAGGGGTGCATCATATTCACTGATAGTCCGCGCCCACATATTAATCGAAGTAGCTTAGGTATGACATAGGAATTGTATCACTAGAATTGTTTAACATAGAGGTGATTAGAAATGTAGCCATGCTTTTCATGAAGAATAATGTCGTAGATCATTGCAATGTATTTTTGTAAATGCATAGTGTTTGGTTTTCAAGTAATGCAATGTATTAGGTTAAATGTGCACCATATTAAAGTTGCACGTGTAGTCTGCTTATTTATGTATAAAGGAGTAATGAACCAATGCTTAAAGTGTGATTTAGGAGTGTGTTTAACAGTGTAAAGGCCTGATCGCATATACGTTTAAAGAGAAAGGCCTGTTCATTTCTTATGTTAGCTAAACGCTGTAGGCCGAAAATTATTTCCCTTGGTAAAGGCTTTGGGTTTCAGGAGGATGGAAAATCTTAGAGAAGTGAAAAGTTTTTCGTTCCCATGTTTCTATTGCAGGTGCAAGGACATTTAGCTCCTTAGAGAGACTAGGTCTTTGTTTTAGGAGTTAGGATGGTACGAGAAGCCAACAGGGGAGTACATTGGAATTTACGGATGATACTTTCAGCAAAGATGGTGCCTGGGACCCAAGGTCAAGCTAACCGTCGTTGGATGAAGTACAAGTTTCACTGGAAAAGTACTGGAAGAAGACCTGGCTGAAGAGGTGTGCCGAAGGGCGTGTCTATGTTTTGGGATTTTGTATTAGGGACAGTGCCCTGAGGGTGGAGCAGTTGAGGTTTAGATGGGTAGCTAGAAGGAGCATCTTAGAACGAGCTATGACTAAGTGAATGTACTTCTAAGGAAGTCTACACTACTGACACCTTTATTCTCTTGCCTGGGAAGGGAAATGCTAAGTAGGGAAGTCACTTTAGAGATATTGTAGGGATAGACTAACGATTTTTCCTTGTAGGCTAATGATTCTAATGTAGAAATTGGACTAACTATTGCATTTCTAATGCTTTTGGAATTGATTCTTCTTATTCTGAGTCGAATGAGACTCTTGCGTAGACTTTCTTTTGTACTAGTGCCCATTTATTTTCTGCACCTTGTATTGAGGTGCTTGTATGTGTAGTTATTCTTGGTTGTAATAAAATCTTAATTTTTTTTAGATTCGGAGTCAGTGGTCCTTTGGAACCGAGATTTGATTCTGTTGATTATGTACTGAGAATTGAATTTCCTCCCCTCTACACTATTTAGCAGATAAAAAGATCCTGGCGGAGAGGATTCTTGGAGATTATAAGGTAGGCAAGAATCCGGTCCGATCAGGGCTACTGTGTGGCACACGATATCAGATCCCTTCACAAGGAAAAAAGCCAATATCACACAGGCAGGGAGTGGGTTAAAAGCTTGTCTATGGAGGCTTTAGGCAGCCGATGTCCATTAAAGGGTGTGAAAACACCCTAGGACATTGGCAGAAGCCTCAGCAAGCTTTTGTTTTCCTGGAGAGGGGGTGGGGTAGATTGACCAAGGGAACAGAAGCCCCTCTCAGACAGTTATCAGTATTAAACCCTACCCCTTCAAGGCCTGCCCCCTCTTCACTCAGTGACATAATTGTTTTAAGTTGGTAGGTTTGCAAAGAGACTACTGAAGGAGCTCTGGTTCAAGTTTCTAATCTTGCTCAGAAGTCTTTCAACCAAACTTTGTGAAAGCCCTGCAAGATTTTAATTGGGATGATGGAACTGCTATAGAAACTGAAAGAAACATAAGCAGAACTATTCTCCGAATACAGAGCTAGACTGCCGATCCTCCCCTGCACTAAAACTTGATGATGTTAAATGTAAAATGCAGGGTATGGGGTATGTGTAAGGTATATGACGAGTAACTATTATTTTCTAAAAACACACCAGGACGGTGCAGAATTATTTTTATTTTTCAGAGAGTGTGTATATAACTTATCCGCAGGAGTAGTTTTGCAGTGTGAATCTTTTGTGGAGTCGCATGCTGTGCATTAGTCTACCATCTAGTGGCTGGGTCTGGAATTTTCCTATTCTCTGCATTTTTGTTGGGCATCATTGACCATGATTTTGGTTGCACATCTGCCCTCTATTAATTTCAGACATGTTGTAGGAAAGTAGGATCTGCTTCTTATGATTGCCCCCACTTTTTTCTTTATGTGATGCGGTTTTTGTGTGGTGTAACTGGGATCCTGCTAATCTGGACCCCAGTCTATCTGCTTTCTCCCTAAACTGTTAAGTTAGTACCTAGGTCCCATCCCAGATTAGATACTGGGATACCCTTATCAGTTCCTAGTATATGGTACACATATCCCCAGGGCATAGGTACCCCAGAGGTCCACCAAGGGCTGCAGAATGTATTCTGCCACCCATGAGATCCCATTCAAAATGGATCTCCAAGCCTGCCATTGCAGCCTATGTAAGTTGGTGCATGCACCACTTTCTAAAGATCTAGGTTTACTATATCTAAGGGTCACTGCACTTAAAACCTATAAGTCACCCCTATAGCAGGCCTTTACAATCCTGAAAGCAGGGTGCTTGGTTCTAAGTGAGAGGGTGCCCCTGCATGAGCAGGTCACCCCTGCAGCCTACGGAGTCCATTCTTCCGGGTTGTCAGTGAAGCAGCCATGGACTAATGTAGAGGGGCATTACGCGACCACGCAATGACCCTCTCGAAACTGGCTGCAACAAACCCTATCGAGTTTGTGTCAAACATGTTGGAATCATACCCCCACACTAGTAACCATTGTGGGAGGTATGATTCCACCCATCGGGAGAGCGAGCCGTTAAGCTCTCAGAGTTCCGGGACCAGCCTTCTAGTCCCAGACAGCACAAAATGGCTGCTGCCGACCAGAGACACATTTCTGCCCTCCTGCTACTGAGCCAAGCTGGAGCAGGGGAAGGCAGAATAGGCATCCTGTCACAGGGAGGTGTGACCACCTCCCACATCGAATTTAGCGTATTAGTGCTGGGTAGGTGTGCTTGGCAGCGACTGAAAGAGTGCATGAGGGGCACATTTGGTGTCCCTGTGCATAGTCCAGTTCAAACCAGTCCCGGGAGCAGTTGGCTCCCGCTCTGGCGCGAAACTGGACAAAGGACATGGGATCAACCTCCCGCCTGTGCAAACCCTCCCCTGGGAGGGTCCCCTGAATCTTCCCATCCTTTCCTTAGGGGATTTAAGGGCTTACCTGGGTGTTGGTCCCTAGATTTGTTGTGGAAAAGATTCAGAACTGAAACCACTGCACTTCGACCGTCTGGGCACTCTGGACTTCGCTAGACTTGGTTTGGGCCTGACATTGTCTCCCTCTCAGTCTGTTGCCTGTGCACTATACTGGATCGTTTAGGGCCTGTGAAGAACCCAAGACACCGAAGATAATCTCCCTTGGAATGAAGGAGTCACTCCCCTGCATTCACAGGCACCACAACATTGCTGACCAGTCTGCTGATCCCAAGTGCATACGGACTCCGAAGGGTTCAACAACACAGGAGGTGGGTTTCTACATCCCTTGAGGCCCGAGCTGCCCTCTCACTCAGTTTGAGGCCAGAATCCCTAGTGGGGGCTGCAATACCCGAACCCCTGTGCACCGCATACTTTTCAAGTGCAAATGCATGTTGGCAATACTGCAGGAAGTGCAATGGGCTCCAAATAGCCCCACCCTCAGAAAACTTCTCCTGCAAAGATCTTCACCCATACCAAACCGTGTGCTCCATGGACTGTTTTGTAAAGCTGCACAATGTCCTCCTGCAACTCCAGTGTCTTCGACCTGTGGGTCCTCTTGAGGGTCAACTACATCTTCTTTGGGCTACCCTGATTGCTCTGGGCTTGCACTGACTCCCCTGCTTGTGGTGAGTCTCCTGGACCTTGCAACTTCTTGACCTCCTGCGTGGGTTGCTGTTGCCAAGGCTTGTTGGTGCTCCCACCAGAGACTGACCACTCAGCACTCGACATCCTTCATGGGACAGCTCGTATCTGGCTCCTGGTTGTCCTCAGCATCACCTTGTCCCCGCAACTGCTTAAGTCACGGTCATCGACATCTATACTGAAGCACTTGACATTGATTGGGCATTTGTCTACCGAGCCCTTGGTCACTCTGAAAAGTGACTCATACTCTGTCCCCTCTGCTTTCAGATACTCTCCATCAAGAATCCACGTTTGGATTCCCATGGACACTTTCGCCTTTTCCAGCAGCAGCACTTTCCTGAAGTCCTCCATTGGGTTTGACTGCGGTTTCCAATGCCACTTCACACCTATGCACCCAGTTTCCCTGGGATAGGTAACTTGGGTACAATGGTATTCATGGGTGGGGTGGCTCTCCAACCTTCTGTCTTCCACGGGGTTTCTTCAGGGTCCACTGGGAAGGGTCCTTCATTTTTAAAGATCCAACCGTGACTTACATGTAGAGTTGTTCGGAGCCCGCGGTCGTGTTCCCACACTGCACGCGCCCACCATGGGGTCCCCATCTACTCACCTTGGGTGGTTTCTTGGGGTCCCAGCGATTTTACGTCCTCTCAACATTGTCCTGACTCGTGTCGTGGTTCTATACCACTTTCTTAGTATATGGTTCGGTCCCCCCGGGCCCACTGTCTATTAGTGCTATTTACTGTGATTCCTTTGCTATAATAGTGTGTGCTTTGTGTATATCCCAATGTGGGAGATACTGTCATGTACTCCAGAGAATTATATAATAAATACATATTTTTATAAATACCTTGGGTGGCTTCCTTTTCATTTAATCTATACTATAAGATTGTATCCTGGTAAAACAAGCTGCTTTACACTCCGTCAAGACTAAGCCTGAAGGCTGCTCTCCATTGCTACCACTTGGATAGCTTTCTACGGTTGTCTGAGACCTTTTAAATCACCATAAGGGTTGTCTGGACAGGTGCAAGGTGCCCACTTACATTAGTGGACATAATTTACCAGGCCAGCGTCTCACTCATGTGCCCTGGAAGTGCCTGCACACAGTCTCCATCTTCAGATTCTTTTTTCCTCTTTGGTGACTTTTGTCTATGTCTTTTTTGTGCTGTGTGAAAAAGTAGACCCTCAGTAGTTTATGTGTCAGGGGTCTCATTTCTGTGGAGGTGTGAAGATCACATGTGAATAGAGAAAATTATTCAGCACAAAACTACTTCTACAGGTAAGTAGCCATGTTATTTTGCAACATGAAACTTTCAGGATTCGCATGCTATGCATTGACTTTGTAACACTTCACTTCTACCTATGGATTCTGGGCTGAAATTAGTGTTTGCAAACAGGTGCTTTAATACTCTGCTCCTCTCTGTTGGCCTGAATGCCCGCACAATATTTATTTATGTTATTTTGAGAGTTTTATATAGCGCTGGCTAGACCCGGAGGTATCAGAGCGCTTTACAAAAGGTTCCACAGAAATTACAAAAATTACATCAGTTACATGTTACATCAGTTACTGGAAAAACATTTCAAGAGTGTAGAAGACAAAAAAAATAGAGCTTAGAAGGGTAAGGGGGTGGGGTAAAGGGGTAGGAGGTGGATAGGATGGAGAGACGAAGGAGAGTCTGCCCAAAGTCTGGCTGGGTAGGTGACGGCCGAGGGGGAAGTCCACAGCCCCTCTCCTCTTTAGCTTTCAGGTAGCTCCACCGGGCATCAGCCAAACAGCTAGGTCTCAACGGGAAAAACAGTTAAAGAGCAAAGAGGAGGGATAAATGGAGCGCAAAGGAGAAAGGGGGGTGGAGTACAGGGGTAGGAGGGAGAATACAACGGAGAGACGAAGTAAGTTCTGTCCAAAGACCGGCTGGGCAGGTGACCGGCTGAAGGGGTAGTCCACACACCATCTCCTCTTTAGCTATCAAGTAGCTCCACCGGGCATCGGTCAAAAAGCTAGGTCTCCACGGTCAGAGGTAGGTTCATAGATTCCGTATCCTGATGGGTAGGCCGGATGGGAGATGTGTTCGAGGACTGGCCGATTTCTGTTTTTTCTGATAGTAGCACAACGTGGTAGGGACAGCTGTGGCTGGGCCCCTCTTATCTCTGGGGGTCCCCTCTTTGTGCTGCGGGGAAGAGGACGTGTCCGTAGAGAGTTGTCCCTGATATGTGCCCAGGTCCTTCTAAGCCCCTGAAATGGTGGGTCTCCTCGAGATGACTCATAGCAGCCATCTTCGGGTCAGGCATGTGCTGGGTGTTTCTGTGTCTCACTGTGCCTGGGCCATCTGTTCCTCGTCTTAAGCCCTGTCAAGGTACCTCAATGACTCTCTCCAGTCTCTCCCCCCCCCCGCCGCTGCGGGGGTGCCACCTGCGTGATCTCTCATTAGAGGGTCCCGGCCGAGACAGGAGCTTTCCGCCCCTTCCAGTGGTCGTTTTCTTTGCCCCTTTTCACTTGGCTGGCGGGAGCCCACAGCTGACGTGACCAGAGGAGCCACAACAGTCTACTCACCACCTCGGGTTGCTGTCCCACGTGTCCGGTGGGGCCCTACGGTGGTCGCGTCTCCCTCAGCACTTCTCGCTGCACTTGCTCACCGGAACGCCACTTTCACTGCTTCTGGCCGCATCCACCACCTCGAGCCTCATCAGCACTCCGTTGCGGCACTATTCCCGGGCTCTCCGACAGTTTCGGCGGTTTGGCCGACCGGCGCCATCTTAGGTTGCGGCGTGCAAGCCAGTTGAAGGTCTTCTACCGGGAGGGGGCATAGTCCGGGAGACTCAGGAGCGAGCTTTTGCAGGAGGCCGCCTTACGCATCACACGTGCCTCCGTGAGATGTTGTTGCCGCGGGGGGGGGGAAGGGCTATCATTTCTCCGTCAAACATCTGTGCTCGCCGCATCCTTCCTGTGCGAGGCGCAGGTGAAGGTTTTTATGGATGACCAAGTGGTTGCCATACATATCTCATTAATAGAAATGTTTAATAAAGGAGAGGGTTGCCACCTTTTTCATCATGGAGTGGGCTCTAGGTTTCTCCTCTAGCTTTATCCCTGCTTTTGTCTGATCATGTCTAGACTGTCTGAACTATCCATTGTGCAATCATTTCCTTGGTCACTGGTAAGCCCTAGCTTTCAGGTGAAAAGGAAACAAATAGCTTGGTTACTTTCCTGATGAACCCCATACTTAAACACAAATGTCTATACTTTTGTTGTTTTATTTCCCATTTGCAGAGACACTTGATTGTGTGAGAGTCTGTCCACTTCCACATTTTATATACCTGGCATTTGTAATTTTACTAGGGTTATGTGTTTGGATGGATAATCTCCAACACAGTACCTCCTTGCTTAAAGAGGTGTTGATTTGTCTGTCTGGGTGTGTAATGTCTTCTCCTTTACTTGTGCCTAAAAATCTTTTAGTGCTAGGAAAATAGTCTTCCATTTCAACCCATTTGTGTGCTGTACTGCTTCCTTTGGGGGTTCCACAACCCTGGATAATAAGGTTCCCCATGAGCATCCCCCATTCTGTGTGGAATGCAATTATGGTAATAGTCTCAGAGGGAAGAAAGAAAGCTGTATGAAAAGGCCTACTTACCACAGGATTGCTCAACGTCCATCATGCCATTTCCTTCTGCACCTAATAAATAATCACTAGATCGCCCCAAGATCCCACTGCCATGAAATTGGTGAGGTATCTGTTCTTTGATAGGTTTCATGTGGAGTCTTGCATGCAGAATTTTGGAATGTATGAGGCCATCAAGTCCATCAGTTTCCCAACAGTCCTCAGTGCCAAAGATTTACCTTCATGGTAAACATTTGTTTGCCCTGGTAATGTTAAAATATTTTTGATCGTGGAAATGCTTTGTCGTTCCTTGTTCCAAGAAATGCCTTTTTTTTCTCCATAACTGGGCAGAATGTCTCAAAGTTCAGATAAAAACCCCAGCCTTTTTAGGGTATGCATGACTGTTTTTATGCTGTTGATTACCGAACAATTGTCTAGGTAGGGGTATACATGTATCCTCTGCCTTCTATAGTATGCTGCCTCTGCAGCAAAATATTTAGTAAACACCCTGTGAGCAAACTATATCCCAGAAACTGATAGTGTACCTGGTTTGTGATGAACCTGCGGTATTTCTGCTGCTTGCAGTTCATTTGCATGTGCAGATAGATATCCTTGAGGTCAATGGAAGCCATATAGTCCTCCTTCCGCAGCCAGGAATGACCTCCTGAGGCATTGTGATCTTGAACTTCTGGGTCTTTATACATTTGTTAAGAACCATAGATGCAGAATTCATCTAACTGTTTGGTCCAGTTTTTGGTACCAGAAAATATACATAGTAGATGACCTTTTGTATGTAGGAGTTTCTCCACCTCCTGTTGAAAGAAATTTTGTTCTTTCCTGGTATGAGTTCTCTATTTGTCTTCACACTTGCAGATGTTCTATGAGTTTGATACAGCAGCATGTTGGATACTGTTTCGTATATATTTGTCAGAGGTGATTGACTTTCATTCCTAGAAGAACCCTTATATTCTGCTCCCAACTAGTGTTATGTGGCGGGGCTCCCCCCTCTTTGAAGTCACTTGCTCGATGTGCCTGCCCCGTTTGAGATTTGGATCTGACCTCTGGCCCTACCTGGAAAGGGCAGATATGGTGCTGAGGGGACTTAACATGGTGGTGTTGCTGTTTGCTGCACCCATCTATGCAGAGAAGGATGTCCGTTACGTACTAGCCTGAAAAACTCCTTTCCCGATGCGCCTACTCATTACAGCAGCTTTCCTGCTCCTCGAGCAGTGAAACTGCAGGGCTCCTATTTCTTTTGCAGTGTCATTGTCCTTCTTAACCTGTTCAAGGGTACCAGTCACTTCTGCACCAAACTGATGATGTTATGCGAAGGGGTTGTCAATGACAGTCAACTGCACCTTGTGCTTAAACCCACAGACTCACAGTCAAGTGTGTCTCCTGAGAGTAGTGCCCATGTTCATGGCGGCAAACCTAGTCTTTCTGGATAATGGTATTTGCCCTCTTTCTGTACTGTTTGAGAGATGTTTCATCAACTCTTTGATTCCCTCCCACAGCTGATGCCCATATCTACTGAGAAGTAGGCTAGGCCAGCGCTGGGACGCCCCAGGGTAGCTACGCGCTTTACAAATCCCAATTCAAATTCAAATTCAAGTAGATATGGGCATCTATTCTCCATTGGGTCGCAGCCACTTCATCAACTTTACTTGACATCCGACCATCTCCACTTCCTTGCTTTCCTTCTCTGGTGGAGGGCCTATTTACACCCAGGCATTAGCTCTTTTCATGGCTGTGGCGACTGCATTGCTATTTATATATGAAGGGGCTTTTGAGGAGTGTAAATATTTTCTCTCCACTTTTGCAGTCACTGTATTAAATGAAGATTACCTCCTAAAAAGCCTCCCAACCCCTATCTCGGACATTTGGGAGCACTGGTATTGGCTCCTCTTATGTAATGGCAAAGTGTTTTCAAGAAAAACAAATGATTGTGATTTTTCCTCCTCTGTAGGAAAATTGAATTTTGTTGCACTTTCCCCCCTTTTGAAATACTAGATGCTGGTTTTCAACTCTTACAATACACTGAAGCCTGCTATCCAGGCTTTAGTGCCAGTGCTCTTTCCCCTAAAACAAGTAAAGTCTAATTGTAACTCAATTGACATGGACTTTAGCACCCCTGTAAGCTCCTAACAAATGGTACCTAGTGTATGGGTACTTAAGAGGGTGCCTAGGGGCTGAAGCATGACTTATACCACCCTAAGGGACCAGCACACAAATTGCATGCAGGCTGCCACTGCAGACTCTGTCATGGTGCAAACCATAAGTTAAAACTCATTAACAGTGGGCCATGCCAAGGTCACTGCATGTAATTTATGCAAGTCGTTCCCTGCAGCAGGCCTCATAGCCCTAAGGCAGGGTGCATTATATTACATGTGAGGGCATATCTGCATCAGCAATTACTAGATGATACAAGTGAGCAGGGAAGCCATCTTAAGTATATAACTAAAAATACTGGTGTTTGGTATCAAACACCTTGTCTTAATACATCTGTACTGATGAAATACTAGATTTATTATGACATGCACCCAGAGGCCCCCTTAGAGGTGTCCCCTGAAACCTTACTAGTCTTCTGGTGTGCTGGCTGACTTGATCCTTACAGTCTGCCACCACAGACATGCTTCTGATCCCCTACAGGTGAGAGCCCACGCTCTCAGGAGGTCAGCAAAAATGCCTGCTCTGGCAGGAGGAGTTATCACCTCCTCTAGCAGGACGGCTAGAGAATCTGTATACTAGTTTCAAAGCCTCTGCCACCTTTAATATGTGACCCTGGCTTCCCCCAGACCTGGGAGATGCCACCCTCTACACTGAAGCCCATTTGGCACCAAGACAGGCAGGACATTAGATATTCAAGGAGGCGTGGTGCACTACAAGGCCGGTCACACCCCTAAGGAGGGCTTGCCTGATGTGCTCAAAGAAAGAAGGGTTCCATCATTTTGATTTCGGTGGAAATAGGAATTCTGGGACAGGGTTATGCCCTCTTCCCACACAGGAAGTAGTCATTTAGGGGGTGTAGTGACCCCAAGGGTAAATACCAATTGGCTACTATCCTCAACTCCCCTCAACGCCCCTAAATTGAGCATTGGAACTCATATTCCAATGCCACAAGAAGAAGGACCATGTAGAGAGCCGAAGAAGCAAGAACTGCAGACTTCTGGTGGACTTCAGCACCAAACCCTGCCTGCCTGCTCCAGTCCTAACAATTGTGAAAACCCAACTTGTCCTGCAGCTGTGCGTCCTTCAAAAGCTTTGGAGGGTCTCCAGCACTTCGCCAAGCCATCAGCATCTCACTCTGAGATGGCACACTCCTCTGTCAAATCAGTGTTAAGATCCTACCAATCGCCCTTTGCACTCTTGAGGTCTTGTAAAAGGTTGTGTTCATACATCTCCTCCTCTCAGAAGTCTTCTTGCTCTTCCCCTGGGGTTCGGATGTAGTGGTGTTTGAAATTCTACTTGTTCCTTTTCATTGCCCCTCTCTTTCACAGGCCCTTTCACAGGCCTCAAAGGGATTCAGAACCATTTTAGGGATTAGTCAAAATCCCTCTACTTTTAGACGATTTACACCATTTCGGCTTGGACGCATCACTTTCTTTTCGACCTCGGTGTTGAGGGTGGTTGTTTTAAAGTCGCAGTATTGATCGCTTTTTTAGCATCAAACCTGTGTCTGATGGACACCCACCAGTAGTGTCCTTGCACCGGGATATGTCTTATGTTTGGGCTTTGTGTCGTTCTTCACATTTGTGTCACATTTTTGGCTCTCTCTCTTTTTTACTGGCTGTGGCCACTATTATTGTCTGCCACTGCATTGCTATTTATATATGAAGGGGCTTTTGAGGAGTGTAAATATTTTTTCTCCACTTTTGCAGTCACTGTATTAAATGAAGATGGCCTCCTAAAAGGCCTCCCAACCCTTATCTCGAACATTTGGGAGCACTGGTATTGGCTCCTCTTATGTAATGGCAAAGTGTTTTCAAGAAGAACAAATGATTGTGATTTTTCCTCCTCTGTAGGAAAATTGAATTTGAAATACTAGATGCTGGTTTTCGACTCTTTCCCCTAAAACAAGTATAGTCTAATTGTAACTCAATTGACATGGACTTTAGCACCCCTGTAAGCTCCTAGCAAATGGTACCTAGTGTATGGGTACTTAAGAGGGTGCCTAGGGGCTGAAGCATGACTTATACCACCCTAAGGGACCAGCACACAAATTGCATGCAGGTGCACTACAAGGCCGGTCACACCCCTAAAGAGGGCTTGCCTGATGTGCTCAAAGAAAGAAGGGTTCCATCATTTTGATTTCGGTGGAAATAGGAATTAGTCATTTAGGGGGTGTAGTGACCCCAAGGGTAAATACCCATTGGCTACTATCCTTAACTCCCCTCAACGCCCCTAAATTGAGCATTGGAACTCATATTCCAATGCCACAAGAAGGACTATGTAGAGAGCCGAAGAAGCAAGAACTGCAGACTTCTCTTTCTTCCTAGTCTCCTTTCATAGGTTTGTCCCATACTTCAGATAAGTACGATTTTTGTTGCGACCCTTCTAGGGACAGTTGCTGTTCTATTGGTTCAATTGTGTCTAGGAATGTGTCCAAGCCCTCAGGATCATCATATTTCTCTCTTCGTCCATCCACCGTAGTAATCATGATAGCTGTAGCCAGCAGTCCATATCAGATAAGCTTGCAACAACAGGGCCTGATCACTAAGAATCTTGATCTTTTGGCATTGGTGTCTTGCAAGTAGTCCGCTGAGATCTAAATTTAGCCATTTTGGTGGAAGTCCCTTTCTTCTTTGCTGCAGCAATGACTTGGTGTGCTTGCTAATGTTAGACAAAAAAGGCCAAAATAGGCCAAGACCTTGGGGCGATATAACTATTTCTAGATCACAATCAGTGTGCCTTTTGAAATTCCAGTGGGGGCTCAGTGGCCAGATTTAATGTTTGTGGTAAAAAGTGTTTAAGAAAGGTGAGCAGGTTGTTTTATTCCACGTTCTAGGGCACTCCAATAATCATTTCATGGTCTCTCCTGCTTCTGTCTTCTAAACCAATAAGTTGTCCATAAGGCAGGGCCCCATTCTGGTATGTTCTTGATTATTTTTTCCATTTCAGTGAGCCTGGCCTCATGTTTGTCTATTCTTAGGTGACGTATTGTGATTTCCATTTGTAGCAATTATACTTCTTGGATATTTTTTAGTTACACCAGAGTCTTGGACACCATCAACAGTTTAATATCAACATGTTTTTCAATTGTAGCAATTGGACCTCATTGGGTATTTATAGTTATATCAAACTCAAGGATCTTTAAGTGCCTTAAGCAACGTCTCCATTGCATTGGTGGGTATCGTAGCGTGATCAACCATAATTGTACTGTCTTGTAAGCGCTTGTTGTTATTCGCCAAGCTTCCAAAAAAAGGTTGTGCAGCGTGTTTTGCTTTGGACATTGATGCTGAATAAGGTGGTGCCATAAGGCAAAATCAAGATGTCAAATATTCGGCAGGATAAGCTCGTTTTGGCAGATAACTCCCTAAAAAAAGGGGTCTCAGAGTAACATTGTTTAGTAATCAATATCATTGTATGGTGCAGTCAGAATGCTATTTTGCTACCTTAAGTAAGATGGTTCTCTTATTAAAGTTATGCTTACCATTGCTTTCCAATTTTGCCCAGGCTGCTGCTGCATAAGACCATTGCAACCTCTGGCCATGGCTCCTTCCGCCATTCTCCCATCCAGGCTGCATCAATGCATGGCTTTCACTGCCCTCCTGGCTCTTGGCTCCCCACTCTCCCTCAAACTGCCACCTGGTGCATTAAAGGTAAATTCTTACTTTGTGGATCGAGAACATAGCAGCAAGACTTGGACTGTCAGGGAAAAGAGGATGTGTCTTTCTTGCCTTGAGACAGATTTTCTTCACAGTTGTTCTGGATGCACATGTGGCCTTGGACAGGCTTAGTTGTGCCACTACAGTCGAGCTGCAGAATATATTAGTATTCAATGATATTGGTCAAAGGGGGGTTGGTCCGAGCATCAGTGTGGGAGTCTAAGGGTATTTGCCCAAAACAAGAGTTTATATCCTTTGCTTGTGTGCTCTATTGGTACACTACCATACTCTTTGGTGTCAGGCTCCATTTCCTCAAGGGAGACTTACTGCTTGTGCAGCAGCTGCAACTTAGGTAGTATGCCCACCTATGCTTTTCCATGGTCCTGAGTGTCTTTGGTTCGAACTCACTGCGTGCTCATGGCTGTTCATTTATGCAAACTAATGGTGGCACTTGGGGCAAAACCTAAAGGGGGTGTTCTCCATTTTCCTCAATTGTTATACCCACTGGATGCATCTTCTTCAAACCATGTCAGTATCCTCGTGCAGCACACTGACGCCTTTTGGTGATATCCATCATCCTTTGACAGTTCTTTCCTTGTAACTGCTTTTTCTCATCTTCCAGTTGCTCTGCTCACTTCTCTGTCCATCACTTTTCACATTTTCTACAACGATCCGGGAGCTCTGATCTTTAGTTTCTGGGCCAATAAGGCAAAAAAGAATCTGAATATGGCAACCACACACCAGGGCATCCAGGGCACACATTTGATGTCGCAAAGGGACAGACATGCCACCAAATGGTGGGCAGCGATGGCCGCAAAGAAAAAAAAAAAGGAGGAAAATATGAGACCCAATCACTAGTTTGCAGAATAATGCTCAGCATGAGAATCCAGAAAAAGATTCACACTGCACAAATTAGAGACTTATTACACCACTGAAAAATAGACGAAGACCATCCGACCCAATGTCAAATGAAATAGAAACCACTCGCTCTCCAATAAATGCAAACTCGAGAAGCTACCAAAATCAACCCTCTTGTCGACGCACGCTTTTTGAACGGAGGTTCAAAAGAGGCAAATAGACAAAATATATACTTGAAGCAACCTGCCATTCTTTGAAATATATTCACAATAATAGGATGATAGCGCTTCCCCAGATATGTAGTTTTACGCAGAATTAGCAATATGGATATATGGTCAAAAGGAAAGGTCAAGACTGATTTACATATGGCTGAGTCCAAATTGAGCTGGGATGGTGGGCAAAAGAATGATGTGTTGGAATTCTACCCCGAGCAACTGCCAGTGGTTAGGCTTATTGCAAGCATCTTCCCATCATCTTTTGTGTGTCCAAAGGAGGAATATTAATTTCATTAATTCCAAATTTCTTAGTCAGTCCCCATTCAGATGCAACCCTGGGAACCACAGTTCAGATTGAAAAGCGTCAACAGCACAATCTGGGGAAGAGAGGCCAAGCGTTACAAGTATTTCAGGGCACTTTTCTGAGATTTGGCAGTTGTTTGCCTTTCACTACAAGCCCATTCCACAGATGCAGTCATTACACCAAATGGGAAATAAGGAAAGAACATTATTGTTATGCTCTCTCCTTATGTTAATTAAAGCAGACTGACTGCTTTCAAAGGGAGGACGTTAACAAACTAATAACAGTTGTTTGCATATACTAAATCTCATTTTAACTGAATCATTGTTAAATGTTTGCGTCACTAAATGTAAAACATTTTGCATGTGTTGGGTGGTGGACACTTTCTGCCCTGCACGAGAGACATTAACACGATATATATTGCTATTTTATGCAGATTTGGAAAGCCCACTATCACCTGGAAAGGTACCCTGGCACTGAGCAGGTGCGAGTCTAGCTAGACTTAGGGCCTATTGGGACTACTCTAAGAGCCACATCTTTAGCTTCTTGTGGAATTCAAGGAGTTAGGAGGAGGCTCTTACCAGTAGTGGCAGTTTGTTCCATGCTTTAGGAGCGGCATGGGAGAAGGCTCTACTGCCAGATCTCGCTTTCCGTATTCGTGGGATTTACGCAAGTAGGAGACCGAACAAGCGGAAGTGTCTGGAAAGTTTGTGAAAAGCAGATAAGATTGTTGAGGAATGCTGGACCAGTGTTATGTAGTGCCTTGAAAGTGTGGGTAAAAAGTTTGAATTGTGCTGGTTTGTGAATGGGGAACCGGTGGAGCTCCTCAGGTGTGGTGTGATGGAAGTGTAGTATGGGAGTTTAAGAGTGATACTGGCCATTGAGTTCTGAATGGTCTGCAGCCTTCTGGTGAATCTTTTGTAGATCACTGGCATAGAGGGTGTTGACATAGTCCAGTTTGCTTGTGACCAGGGCATGCATTAAGGTTTTCTGGTTGCTGATTGGGCGTCATTTGAAAATCTTCCTCAGCATCTTCAGGGCATGGAAGCATGAGGCTATGATGGTCATGTTGAGTTTGCTGTCGATGATGATACGGAGGTCCTTTGCGTGATTGGTGGCGGCAGGTGTCGGTCCTAGCTCTGTTTGCCATGAGTTGGAGTCCTACAGTGATATGCTGTTCCCGAAGATCACATTTACGGTCTTGTTGGTGTACAGCTCTAGACAGTTGGTATAACTCACGCGACCGCAATCCTCTGCTGATGCTAATACTGTATTTAGACACTTATTTGCCCATGTCTTCTTCCATAAATTTTTAGCTATACATATATTACAAATATTTTTTTTTCATAAAGACACATATGTCATCAGCAGAAGATTGCGGTCGCGTGAGTTATAGTTGCCTGCACTAACTATAACGGGGGAATTTCATTGGTTTTTTATCAGTAAAATTTCCGCTAACTATAACATGTGTGAAACCTATGGTTTTTTCAGTGAATTTGCAAGGTTTTTTAAATGCTAATTCCTAACTATAACGTGTGGGAAACCTATGGTTTTTTCAGTGAATTTGTACGTTTTTTAAAATGCTAAGTTACCTTACGCCATTCGTGGCGTGCGCGCCCACTTAACGCAGATGGGCTATGTACGCACGATGCGCTTCGCGCACCGTGCGTGCACCGTGCGCACATGGAGGACATATGATGCGCTTCGTTGTGAAAGGTAATATTTTAATTTTTCATATCTGTAAAAAGCCATGCACAAATGGTGCGCTTCGGGCACCATTTGCACATGGGGGGGGGGGGAGAGTAGGGATATTTGTTTTTTTAAAATAATTTTTACCGTACGCGTACGGTAAGCGTAATCGGCGAAATTATCGAAAAAATTTAAATTCCGTTTTTGGCCTTGGGGGATCTTTGGAGACTTCCTCAACATGGCTAGGTGCTTAGGAGCTGTCTAAACAGCCCCTTTACATGTTTTTGTCCTTTGTTTTTTAATCCACACTCTGAGTGCGAGAGAGAAAATGGCGGCCGCCGCTTCCTGGTTTCGACCGATTCGAATGTCTACTAAGATCTAACAGCCAATCAGAATCGCGCTCGCGCACGTCACCGTACGCGTACGGTAAGCGCACCGTAAGCTGGCTAAGATATATATATTGATTTAAAGGCTATTTTCTCAGAATCTACTGAACAGATTTACACCAAACCTACAAAAGGCACTTCCTTGACCTGTAGACTACCTCTCTGCCAAATTTCAAGGAACTCTGTTCAGCCGTTCGGGCTGTAGCTGTGTCTAAAGGTCCTACGGAAAAATGCATGGGAAAAACGAGTTTTGGGACCCCCCTTTTATCTCAGCCCCCGCTTGACGAATCCCCCCGAGACTTTCAGGGTAGGAGCGGAGCGTAGCGCCCCACCTATTTTGAAATATTCGCGAGGATTCGTCGACCGGCGCCAAAGTTATTCAAAATAGAATGTTGCGGATTTCCTATGGAAACAGGGTCCTAACTATAACTACCTGCTGGCGACCGCCAGTAGGTAATATATATATATATATATATATACACAGTTGCAAGTTACCCACTGGGCAGGGCACACTCACTGATCGACGCTTCATATGGGCGAGGAAGAGTCAGGCACATCCAGCGTCTGCAGTGACCTGACGCGTTTCGAGTTTTCCACTCTTAATCATAGGTTTCTCTGCTGCACAAACAACTGCCAATAAAATGGTTTCCAGCGATCTCCCTTTATCAAACTCAGGTGAGTACAGCTTTGCATACTGGGACTGGAAGTCCATACAATAAAACCCAAGTGGGCTGAAGGCAATTCTTGTGTACATAAAAGTTCAATCATGGTTGCGCCAACACGAACACTTCCCAATCAAGCCATACGTCTGTATGTTCCGCTCCGCTGAAAACAAGTCCAGCAGCAGAGCCGCCTGATTCGCGGCGGTGCGCCCCTCGACCGGGTCGGCCGAATTATATACAGTTCCACAAGTTACCCACTGGGCAGGGCGCACTCACTGATCGACGCTTCATGTGGGCGAGGAAGAGTCAGGCACATCCAGCGTCTGCAGTGACCTGACGCGTTTCGAGTATTCCACTCTTAATCATAGGTTTCTCTGCTGCACAAACAACTGCCAACAAAATGGTTTCCAGCGATCTCCCTTTATCAAACTCAGGTGAGTACAGCTTTGCATACTGGGACTGGAAGTCCATACAATAAAACCCAAGTGGGCTGAAGGCAATTCTTGTGTACATAAAAGTTCAATCATGGTTGCGCCAACACGAACACTTCCCAGATGTTGTGGGATAGTCATTTTAGCTACATTTCTACAGAGTGGAGGTGGTTTGCAGGAGCTCTGACTAGAGATTTTGAATGAAAATAGATGTTACCAGACACAGAAATAAAACTGAGACAACAGCAAAGAGCTTTTTACAGGTGTGTTTATTAGGTTGTAGTATATAAATGTATATTTGTACGAGTTACTTACCTTTGGTAACGATGTATCTGGAAGAGACGTTGTCTAGCCGCAGATTCCTTAACTTAGAATATCCCCAGGCGTAAGACTGGATCCGGAATTCTTTTGCAGCAGCACCTCTGCGCGCCGTGGACGGCGCCACACGACCCCCGCCCTGACGTCGTCCACGTACATGATGTCAGCGCGGTCATATAAGTCCCTCCCGGCACGCTGACGTCAGTTTTCTTCGGTGAAACTTTTCCGCGGCACAACGCGGAGCCACCAACAAAAACTGTGAAAGTATGGGAACAGTGTGCGAAGGATGAAAAATCTGCAAAATAAATAAGGCGGATGGTGCAAAAGACCATCAGAAAAGACAGTATCAGACACTGTCTACATATAATTGAAAAAGCAAAAGCGGAACTACGCTGAGAGAAAGAACCCCGCATAGCGAAGCGTAGACCCTTCCCAAAGTGCGAGCAACAAGGGAAGAATATCTCAACAGACCTAAAAATAGATTGTTATTGCCATGTAGAACTGTGCCGTCCAACAAGGACGGAGCACAGAAACAACAGCAATGTACTTTAAGAAGGTATCTACCTTAGAGAAAGAACAGGAATGTACTTCCAGAAGGTATCTTCCCTTATAACAATGGAAGTGTGAAACAGAGCTGAAGAGATCGTCAAAGACGACGACTATATAGGAGACAAGAGCCTCTAGTTAATGGAGAAGGCGGGCGGGAGGGAATACAGCAGGAAAAGAAGAAGAATCTCCTGATGACAGTGAATGAAAAGGCACCATCTACAGGAAAATAAACCTTGGAGGGAGTCAGCCGCATATGGTAATACCGAAAGGGACGCAACTATGTGAGCACCCTTGAGAGAAAACCAATGACAATTGAAAGTAGGCAAGAGGAGAAGTCCACCTGGCAAGGTTCTCGCAGAACGGGGAGGATGGGTGGGTGTTAAGGAATCTGCGGCTGGACAATGTCTCTACCAGATACATCGTTACCAAAGGTAAGTAACTCGTACATCTGATAGAGACATCTAGCCGCAGATTCCTCAACTTAGAATAGATATCACAGCCATACCCCCAGGGGAAGGTGGGTCTGCGACAGAACAACAGAAAGTGCCCAAGCACTGAGCCGGCAACAGAGTGACGGACAATGGGGAAGACTGTGGCGGAACAGCCAGACAGCAACCCAATTAGCTCGGAAGAGCAAAAGATAACAGAAGGCAAGGCGTCCCCCAAAAAATGCCATAATGGAACTACACCAATACCTGTATAAGTAGTAGAAACGGCACCAGCTATAAGAGAGAGAGAGGGAGAGAGAGAGGAAGAGAGAGGGAAAGAGAGAGAGGGAAAGAGAGAGAGAGGGAAAGACAAAGAGGGAAAGACAAAGAGGGAAAGACAAAGAGGAAAAGACAAAGAGGGAAAGAGAAAGAGGGAAAGAGAAAGAGGGAAAGAGAAAGAGGGAAAGAGAAAGAGGGAAAGAGAGAGAAAGAGAGAGAAAGAGAGACAAACAGAGAGAAAGAGAGAGAAAGAGAGACAGAGAGAAAGAGAGAAAGAGAGAGAGAAAGAGAGAGAGAAAGAGAGAGAGAAAGAGAGAGAGAAAGAGAGAGAGAGAGAGAGAGAGAGAGAGAGAGAGAGAGAGAGAGAGAGAGAGAGAAGAGAGAGAGAGAGAGAGAGAGAGAGATCCAAACGAAGGAGGAAGAAGGACCACTGTCAGCTTAATGGCATACTATGTGGACTTTTGGGTAAAATATGAAGCGATGCAATCAGAGCCTACCAGGCTAGCCCACGGAAGGAAGGTCGGCGAAGCTACAGCCAGAAACCAAATGGCAAGAGGTAGGAACTGAGCAATGTCCTAGAAGGACAGGCTGGAACAAGAAATACGCCAAGTGCACACCCAGGCACCAAAGGGCGGACAGGGGCGAACAGTAACAATCTGAAGCATGCTGATGCGGGACTCCACTGAAACATGCACAGAGCCTACAACAAGGTGGCGTAGCTAAAATACGCATAGGACTGCCCAACCAGGCAGCTTGAAGACTAAGGTGAGACCCTAGGACGACTGACAACAGAAGAGCTGTCCCACAGGCACAGCCGTGTAGACCAAGGGCAATCCCAAGTGCAGCCCTGAAAAGCTCCCTGATCCATGGTGACATAGGACCAGACCTCGCAGCAGCGAAGAGGGGCGGAGATGCAGGAAGAAGAGTACCCATGGCAACCTGTATATATCTATATATATATATATATATCTATATATATCTATATATATATATATATATATATATATATATACACACACACATATACACACACGCACACATATATACATACATAGCAAAGAAGGGTAAACAAGCCTCGACCATGCAACATCGGCGTTATAGGTGCATGAATGGCAGGTGGTACCGCATCTTAAGCGTGAAAAACACCATGAAAACCTCCCAAGGAGGAGAACGAGGCATATAAGCAAGACGACCCAGGAAGTATAGAAGATAGCGCCAAGTCACAACATTGAACACCGCACAACAGCAATATAAGAGCACAAGGGGACGCATAGAGCCCAAAGGATCTCTAGTCCCACATGACATAAAGCAGAGCTATATAGTAGCATACAAGTGCCCCATTTGGAGTATGGACACCTCAAACAATGAGGAACACCTCTGTGGGCAAACCACAGTCAGAGGGCCAAACACAACTACCTGTGGAACACTGCCACAGAAGGCTTACTGCCAGCTCAAAACGCATAATACATCAAAAGGATGCTAAATGAAAGGGAAACCACCCCTGAAAATGCGAAAAGAAGACCTAAGGGGGAGGGCGAAAGCCTGCAAGGATGCGCCGAACAACCGATTTTATGTGCAAGCATCAAACAATACAACCCCATCAAAGGGTAGATCAACAAGTCGCTCCCGGATATTGTCCAAGAAGACGCCATCCCGCAACCAAGCATGGGGCCGCAAGGCACCCAAACCAGCCATAGCCCGGCCTAAGGAATCAGCAGTATCCAAGGCCGAGAGGATCGTGAATTCAGCAAGGTCTCGGCCATCCCGGAGAAGATGGAGGTCAACACGAGTGCCTTCAGAGGTGGCCAAAAAAAGAGACTCTGCAGAGTCCCACAATGCAGAGGTAGCCCGAGCCAAGACACACACTGTATACAGTGAATGAAGGGCAGCACTAGTGGAAGCGAAGATGTTACGACCCCACGACTCAAGCCATCTGGACTCCCTGGAGGGAGGAAGCATTAACTGAGGCAAGGAAGGGAAGGCAGTTTGCAAAACAAACCCCTACACGTCTGGGTGAACAAATAAGCAAACTGGATCATGTGGAGCAGGCCGGTGGTGGTGCAAGACAGAACGAGCCACCGGATCACCGGAAGCTGGCCGAGCCCAGGTGCCCAAAAGGGCGTCATAAAGAGAAGCTTCAAAGGGCAGAAGCGGCTCCACATTTCCCGACCCATGGTGAAGGACATCAAGCAGAGGGTCCACAGGCAAGGGGTCCGAAGGGGGCTGCATGTTTAGAACACGAGTGGCTAAGGAGACTACTCGAAGAAACGCCGCACGGCCTCGGTTGCCCTCAGAGGTGGGGACAGCAACTCATCCGTAGGTGAGGGCTGTAAACCAAGTCTTCCAATACACTGAGGGTGTGACCAATGCCCAAGGGAAGGAAGCCCTATTGATGAATGGGGGTCCTAATGGGGATCCTGAGGAGGCGGGGATCCTGCTGGGTCCACAAATTCTAAGGGGGGGCACAAGCAAGGATAGATCCGGCGTAGCCGGACGTGAAGGCAACGCCAAACTCTCCACAGAAGCTTCCGGAGAAAAGTCAACAACCCGGCGCCGATGCGGCACCAAAACTACTTCGGTCAGCGCCGGCCCTGCCTCGTCTGGCACCGACTTGGCTCCATCCGGCACAAAGTCGGCTCCATCCGGCGCCGATTCCACGACCACCACGGCAAGCTCCGCTTCCGAAGAAGGGGATGGCGCCTGAGCCGGGGAGGCAAGCCTCCCACGCCGCACCGGCGCCTCAACCACAACAGGCTCCGACTCCGAAGTACAAAGCAGAGTCGGAGCCGGGTTTTCCGGCGCCGACCTTGGCTCTGGGCAGGCAGCCGCCTGTCCGGAAGGCCGAGGTGTGCTCGAAGCAAGGCTTTGAGCACCAGCAACCACCTGCGATCCCACAGGGAACCCCACGGAACTATGCGATGCAGCAGGGGTGCTATGGGTCGTAGAGGGGGACCCAGCCGGGCCGCACCCTGACGCAAGGCCTTGAGCAACAGCAACCACCTGCGATGCCACAGGGAGCCCCACGGGACTATGCGACGCAGCAGGGGTGTTATGGGTCGTAGAGGGGGACGACACCACATCTCCTTCGTCCCTGGGGAGCAAGTGCTTATTTGGCGCCGGGGGCGAACCCACCCGGCGAGTCTATTGGGGACCCAGTAAGTAGCGGAGGGCCCGAGGACGCCCCAGGGACAGGAGCGGACCCAAGGGAGACCTTCAGAGCCGTGGCATAGGCCTCCATTTGGGTCGCACGTCCGGAGGGTTCCGGGAACCAGTGCCCCCGATAACAGAAGGAAGTGAGGTCGAGGACCTCGGCGGCTTGCGCCATGACTTACCCATAAGGGGTGAAAGGCGTCTCCGGGCCCCAGAGGGCGACCAACGCCAGAACTAGAAACAAGAGGGGCCGGAGGACGAGACGACTCCGACCGGGACAGGCAAGCCGAAAGGAGCTTCATCCGGCACTCCCTCCTGGACTTCGGCGTGAGGTGTTGGCAGGCATTGAGTCGTGGTGTTCGTCCAAACACCACATACAGATAAGATGTGGGTCCATCGCGGACATTTGCCGCAAACAGGAGGTATACGTTTTAAAGCCCGAAGGCATTGCACACTGTTCTAGACGTGAAGCGTCAAAAGGGGCCTGAAAACAGGCCAGAGGAACCGCTTACTCCGGATCCGCGTTGCATGCGAAAAAGAAGGAAACGGACGTCAGCGCACCGGAAGGGACATATATGACCTCGCTGACGTCACGTACGTGGACGACGTCAGGGCGGGGTCATGTGGCACCATCCCCCAGCGCGCAGAGGTGCTGCTGCAAAGAATTTTCCGGATCCAGTCTGACGCATGGGGATTTTCTAAGTTAAGGAATCTGCGGCTAGATGTCTCTATCAGATAGAAAAAAAATAGTGAGTGTATGTAAGATGAAAGAAAATGTGTAGTGTGTAGACAGTATACCAGAAGGGAAAATAGGAGGGTGGCTAGATGAAAATATTATCTAAAAACTTTAGTGAGCAGGAAAGGAGAAAGAGGAATTGCTATACTGAATGTATATTAATTATATTACGCTAGCATGAAATAATGCGTTTGTAATTAGAGGTAGATGTTTGCTTATAGTATGTCATTTAATAGTATGTAATTTACAGCTGCTCACACAGTCAGGGAGGCACTTAGACTCAGTTACACTCTCACATAAGCGATTATGTACCCATCACTCATATAGCCAAACAATGACTGCCACAGACACTCACACACCCATAAGACAATTCACACAACCATTTACTCATGCGTACATCCAAGTTAGAGGACTACTTTGCCCTTAGTGCCTGGGAGTACATCCGCAAAATGCAACCAGCACCGAAAGAAGAGTTTGAAGAGGACTACTTCAACACTCTTGAAAAAGGAGAACCCTAACTCTAGTAGACCTCAGAATCACAGCCCCCCCAAGGGTAGTAGATTTCAGAAGGAGGGAGAGGAGTGGAGAAATGAGTGGGTAAAGAGGAGAGAGGGGATCCTCCAGAGGAAAGAGGATATCCTCCAGAGAGAGACTTCTCTATTGGATATGGGCCAGGAAGTGCGGTCTCGTCCCAAACCCAGTACCCTGAGGACCTCAAGGACATACAGGCTGCGTGGGATCACAGGCTGCAGCTGGCCCATCTAGATGCAGAGGTGAGAAAAGGTGAGGCTAAGAGAGCCCTGGAGGAGAAAAGGGTCTTGCTGGTTGGAGTGTCAAGGAGGTGCACTTGAAGGCCAAATAGCTGTTAGAGACTAGCAAAAATGGTGGGAGAACCACTACTGTGTCCAGTGCAGAAAAAAGAGTTAAGAGACTTGGTTTCTGACTTTAAGGAGGGTATTCCTATAGAAAGGTTATTCCTGGCAAAGGACGTAGCTGCAGAGGTACAGAGGATCTCCGAGATGGATTGTAGAGTCATATTCGTGGTGATGGGCAGGACAAAGTACTCGGTCTAGAGAAGGGGAAGAGGTTGAGGTATCCCACTAGATAGGAGCCCCTGGTCAGTAAGTATGATTTAACCCCAGAAGAGTACAGGCTGAAATTCAGGGTTAGTCAGAAACTGTCACTACTGGTTGGAGGATTTTGTGGGGGTACTTTTAAAATGTTTGTTAAAAGTACGTTTGTATGTATGTTTAAGATGGCATTTCTAACAGTTTTATACTTTTTCCCAAAGAAAATTGAGAAGAAGCAACTTGTTTCAAATAACAAGTGGAATACATATGGAATATGATCTATAGTCCTAAGAATATAGTCCTGTTGACTTGTATTCTGCTGCAAGTATTTGCACAGGACGGTGATCATACTGTTCACACAACCCAGTTCGAAATAACTGAGGAAAATATTGAGCCTCCAAACTTTTCTTCAGACGCTCATTGGAGTTCCTCTAGCTTGTTTTATCTGATATACTTCAATGGCATCCCCAATAACCTCTCTGTATGTAGTGTATGGCTACTACAATACTCATTTTTTTTTTCAGATCTATTTCTATCTACTTTTCAAATCGTCCACTTGAAGGCAAAATTTCTTCCTCCGTGCAACTTCTATGTTCGAAAACATCTACATCTTTATAATAAACATTATTGTCTTCAAGATATAACATAGCTTTCTTCACCTTATTTACATCCACTAGTTCCTACCAGATTTTTCATGGGCACACCATTCACTAGAATAACAAGCGGTTCTTCCACATCTCTCACTATACCCACAGTTTCAATATTGCGTTTAACAATACACAACTCTACCTTTAAGCCCTTTCTGAAGCTCAGTTGATTATACCTTTAATGTTAGAGTTTGCTTCTCTCAGAAATTAATGTGAGTCATCCCAAGGATATTCTGGACAACTCTGGGTTAGAAACCAAGTTGGAGTTCCTAAATTTCACAACATGCACTTAAGCTCCACATGACGATGATACCAGTACTTATTTGTCCCAATATCTGCATAGGTAAAGTAAATAGCAGCACTGCAAGTACATGGGTGGGGTCCTGCTATATGAATTTATTCCTGGCAAATACTACACCTACTACTGCACTCCCATGTATACACAGGAGCATGAATATGTCTTCCTTGTACAACTTCACCTATCTCTTCTTCTACATTTCTGGAACCATCACTTTTTGGCAATGGCACTACTATCTCTTACTTCAGAACATCAACCAGTTGTTTTAACTACACACTAATTCATTCTCTTCTAAGTAGCTTTCTTCATTAAAGAAAAGCTCAGAACTTTACATACGCTTCCATTCTACTTTGAAAATTTTGCAAAAGTTACTTTTATTAATAAGCCTTTTATGTTTTTTTTCCTTCATAGACAACACTGGTATATCCAGTGTTTTCATTCGGTTTAGCAACAAAATGAATAGTGTGCGCTTCAGAGCAAACACTTTATCAATCACACTCTCAATATATTATATTTGATTGAGGGATGCTCTTCTAGTTTTAGTGTCCCCCATTTTAAGTACCAAATTCTGTATTGCTCTATTTCTGAACATTCTTATTCATATTCTTTAAATTGTATTCACCTCCTTGTCAAACTAGGTGTTTTTCATAATTTTTTTTACTTTTTATCTGACTTACTTAGGTCATAAGCAGTGCATTGGCAGGGCGCAAGTTATAGTTAGCTCAGGTAACTAGAATTTCTGAATTTCTATGGTTTTGTATGAATTAAATCTGAGCCTAACTATAACGTCCCTGTAACCTTTGTTTTTTTTTCAGTGAATATCTATCTATCTATATATACACACATACATACAAGAAAATAACTCCAATTTGGATTAAATTAATGTGTTTTCACCCAACAATTTCTGCTGTATGTTCTTTTCATTTTATAGTACTTGTTTTTTAGGAAAAAACTATGCTACAATAATAAAACATGGATATACATATACAAAAGAGTGTTAAAGAATAATTGTTCTACTTTTCTTAAAGTACTGTAATGTTATTATATTATATAATTTATGGGCCACTAGGGTTTTGGTCTTTATTCTGTAAACAAACTAATCCTTACATCAGCAGAAAGCTACCTGTATCACTAGTGAACTAACTGTTTCCAAGTAACTATGAGGGTGTTTTAGAGTTGTGGTAATGCTGTTCTGACTGTTACAGACATGTGACATGTCTGATTGTGTTTTTGTTTTGCATGAGGTGTTGTCGGTCTTGTTTCCTGTGCCGACAGTTGTGTGTATTACATCTCATCACTTTGGCATTTATCTTTGGCCATATGAATGAGTCAAATAATTTGTGAAGTTAGCGAAAATGGTTCATGTTCACATGGCGCAGTGCCTTTGCAAATTGGACGAGGCAGTCTTTTAACTGCCGATGCTACCTGTCATGGTGTTGCTCTACTTTGTCTAAGAAGTCCAGAGTTACTGAGGACTGGTACTTCATTATTGGATAAAAAGTGATGGCTGTTTTGAGGGGAATCAACAAATAATCTTCTCTTGATGGGTTTCAAACATGTATAGCACAAGCTTTAAAAGGTTTGTTTAAATTCTAAAGGTTTGATAATGTATCAGTTTACATTAGTATTTGGGTCTTTACTACCCAGGAACTTCATTCTGATTTGGACTATGTTGTTGCTGCCTCCAAACTAATGGTGACGTCTTATCTAGATTGCAGTAGAAGAATCAGTCTGGATGCTAAAGTGGATATAGAGAGTGAGTGGAAAGGTTTTTAAGAAAAATTGGTGTGATGAGTTGGAGGATCTGATTTTTGGGGAGAAATTGTTGTTTTTGAAATTACAGACTTATGTAAGAAAAATAAAGCCAAGGAGGAGCAAAGGATTCCCAATATATTGTTTCCCCAACTGCGTCAAATGATTATGTGACTTCACACATTAGGTTTCAGGAAAAACAAATTAATGGCTAAGATGCAATGATTAGTGGTGTGGCAGGGGGTTATAGTGCAAGTGAACTTCATGCAATGCTAGAGCAGTGTGGAAACAGGTAAGGATCAGAAAAATCATAATTGACATCTTCTACTTTTTTTTCCACAACTGCATTAGAAAATTTAGCATACACATTTTGAGGTCTTACAAAATGTTTTTGTATGAATGGATCACTATTCCATACACAATTAAGTTAACAAGACTACAACGGTTACCACATCCGAAATTATGAAACTCATGTGTGTCATTTTTGAGAGCTGGTGTTCTCCTCACACTTTACTCACTGATAATAGGGAACCGCTAGAACCCAAAATAGAAGTTAGCATTAAAGGTAAAGTCACTTTTCTTCATCACCCTTGAACCAACGTTTTTTTTTTTAATTCAAAGAGTTTTTATTGATATTTCAAAAACTAAAACAGTGAATAAGGTAGGAAAGCAAGAATAAATTAGAAGCTCAAGATACAGAAAGGGGAGTTCCAATATAATGACATGCTTATAGAGAAAAACATAGCTTTGATATACTTGTTGTGTTTGCTAGTTTTTCTGCCACAACTATAGCTAGTGAGAATGGTTACAATGCATTTAAACTTTGAGCGAGATTAAAGAGGAGTCTTAATGAATCGATTACAGTTAGCTGCAGCAAACAGCAAATACTTGATGGAAGGAATGAAAAGTTTTGTGGTGGCTTACAGGTTTACATCTTCAGAGGTCTATCTGTTGCGTGCCTTTTTAGATTCTGAGAGGCCTGAATACAGACCCAAGAATGTACGGGTATAATGTAGATGAAATCACCTTATGCCTATGAATGTTTAAGTGAGAGCATGATAATAACTAGTGCAAGTTATTCAGAAATTTATGAAGAAGAAAAACCATTAGAAGAACGCGAGTAGGGAGCTAGATTTGCTTTAGTGGAGTGTTAAAATGATGTTGACAGGCTATGTAAGAGCGTTTCTCCTTTCTATGAATCACGAAGTAGCCATATGTCATGTCAATGCTATAATGAATGAGGACGGAGTGACATTTCTATAGGTGGTTTGCTAAATAATGATTAATTCGGAGAAAGGACCTCCCTTCTGGAATGTGAGTGAACACATGCTTTTCCCCAATATCGGCATAGCCCCACATGAACAAGATGTTCAAATATACACTGAGCACAGCAGTACTTCACAGAGGCATCCTGATGCTGGTGTGTCATAACAAGAGCCCAGTCTCCTAAAAAAAACGGTCATACACCTGGATTTTGAACTATCGCTTATATTTTAAGTCTCCTCCACTGTGAAGGTACCTTTCTTCCGTCTCAAAAATAAGGAAAACATTTATGTTCCTATTCGTGCTCCAAAGACCTCACACAGGTATTTAGCATAACTTGTGGCAACAGACTCAACATCTTTTGACATTCCCTTCCTAGAAAATGCCAATAACTCCAAACATCAGTCTCCCACTTTGCCTTGGATCAAGAGATTACAGCACCACAGATCTCTACTTGTAATGCTTTGCAGTCAATATCTGTCTCACAGTTATACATTGATCAGGACCAGATTTCCGACAAGGTGGTTTGCCAGATACCCCATTGAACAAGTTCACTGATCTTCATCCTGAAGCCCCCTCACTGTCCGATGCTTCCACAAAACATCATAGGATAAGTCTTTAAATTTAAAAACACATTTTCCACATACATAAGCACCATTTATGGAAAAAGCAGGAATGTCAGATCATGGGTTGGGTATGTTGGACTCAAAGAGGACAAGAGCTACTGAGCAAAGTACAACCCTTTCCACACTGGCCTCATTGCGGCAGTGTGGGGGCATAATTTCAGACCTCAACAATCAACCAATAGAGAATAACAAAGTTTCTTACCTGTCGGTGTAGTTTTGCAGCTTGAAGATCTTTCTGGATTCACTATGCTGTGCATTATTCCGCGGTCTGGTGGTTGGGTCCGGATTCGTAGTCTTTCTTTTGTCTTTTTTTTTGTAGCCCAGGTGGGCGTCGACGTCCCACCATTTGGTGCACTTCTCGTGACGTCGTCCTGCTTCCTGCGGAAGTCCCACCTCGGGGCGCCATCTTCGGATTCTTTTTTTTGTTTGTTTTTTGAACCCTAAGCAGTTTACAGTATTTCTTCTCCATTATATCCTTTCTCACATTTATTTTTAAGTCTTCTTTTGTTCTTCATTCTCTGTCCTTCCCCCCTCTTCTCCATCTTCATCTTTCTGGCGGAGGTGGGAGGGTTCGCTAGTGAATCCAGAAAGATCTTCAAGCTGCAAAACTACACTGACTGTTAAGAAACTATTCGTTTTGCAGCGTGAATCTTTCTGGATTCACTATGCTGTGCATCGATTTTGTAGCGGTTTGTCACTTTTGTGGCGGATGGGTGGAAGATGAGCGTTGGTCGTTGAATACATGTTGAAGCACCTTTTGTCCTACTTGTGCTTCCTTGTTCACGCAGTAGTGCTTAGTGAACGTGTGCACTGAAGCCCATGTTGCCGCCAGGCATATGTCTTGAATGGGTGTGTTTGCCAGAAAGGCAATTGTTGCTCCTTTCTTTCTTGTGGAGTGGGCCCGTGCCCTTTCCGATAGTCCTTGCCCTGCCTGTTTGTGGCAGAACTGTATCGTCAGTGCGATCCATCGCGCGATGGTGCCTTTTGTTACTGGTCTACCCAGGAAGCTGGTCGCGAAGGACACAAAAAATTGCTTTGTTTTTCTGTGCTCCTTGGTTTTCTCGATGTAGTGCATCACCGCCCTTCTGGCGTCTAGCGTGTGCAGTGCCCTTTCTACGCCTGTGGTGGGGTTCTGAAAGAAGCTTGGTATTTGTATCGTCTGGTTCATATGGAATGCAGACACCACCTTCGGCATGAAGTGTAGGTCCGTTCTCATTAAGACTCTGTCCTTGTGTATTTGGATGTAAGGCTCTTGCAGCGTTAGCGCCTGCAGCTCACTTACTCTGCGCAGTGAGGTTATTGCCACCAGAAAGGCTGTCTTCATTGTTAGCATCTGAAGGGAGGCCTTGTGAATGGGCTCAAAGGGCGCCATCATAAGTTCAGTTAGGACTAGGTTGAGGTTCCACGCCGGCGGCGGCATCCTTTTTCGTGGCACTATCCTTTTTGCCCCCTCTAGGAACCTCTTTACAACTCTTGATGCAAAGAAACTTTCACCCATCTCACCTCGTGTGTAGGCAACAATCGCTGCGAGGTGTACCCTTAGTGAGGATGAACATATTTTCGCCTTTAGTAGGTGCATGAGGTATCCCAGCACCGTTGATTCCTTCGTCAACTTATTTTGCAGTTTATTTTTCCCGCACCAATGTGTGTACCTCTTCCATTTTTCCCCATAGCATTTCCGTGTCGTAGGTCTCCTTGCCAAACCGGAGCACTCGCATAGTGCTTGGAGGTAGCTTAAGGTGTGCAAACTCTATGTCTTCAGGAGCCATGCCGCTAGGCCGAGGCTCTCTGGCTCTGGGTGTAGATCCTCTCCGTTCTGCATGGAGAGTAAGTCATTCCTTCTGGTGAACTTGTGTGGTGGTCCCTGTGCCATCTCCACTATTTGGGAGTACCAGGTCTGTCTTGCCCACTGTGGTGCCACTAGGATCAGCGTCATGTTGCTGGTCCTGCACTTGTTGAGTACCCCGTGTATCAGTGGTATTGGTGGAAAAGCGTAGGCAAATCTTTTTGACCAGCTTATCCATAGGGCATTCCCCTTGGATTGTTTTTCTGGTTGTCTGGATGCGAAGCTTTGGCATTTTGCATTCTGGTGTGTTGCAAACAGGTCTATTGTCGGTGTACCCCACCTTCTGAATAGCCTTTGCGTTTCCTGTCCATTGAGCTCCCACTCGTGGGACGCTGAAGTCTGCCTGCTGAGCCAGTCTGCTTCCACATTGTCCTTCCCTGGTAGGTGAATGGCCAGCAGGTCTATTTTGAGTGGGATGGCCCATCGCCAAATCTCCTGCGCCAGGTTGGATAGGGGAAATGACTGTGTTCCTCCCTGCTTGTTGATGTAGAACATCGTTGTTGTATTGTTTGTTTGTATCACCACCTTCTGGCTGTACAGTTTTTCAGCAAGACTATCAGGGCTAGGAATACGGTCTTCAATTCCAGGTAGTTGATGTGTCTGACCGCATCTGCTAGAGTCCACAGACCCCTCACCTTGAGCTTGTCCATATGTGCTCCCCATCCTATCTGGGATGCGTCTGTGGTGATGGTCACTGTTGGGCTTGGTGGTGTCAAGGGCTTCCCTATCGTTATGTTCTCCCTGTTCCACCATGCTATCTCTTCTTGCACAGCGTGCGTTACAACCACTAGATCCTCCCAACTTCCGCTTGCTTGTGACAATTGCTGTTGCAGCCACTCCTGCAAAGGCCTCATGTGTAGGCGTACATTGGGAACTAGGTGAATACATGACGCCATCACCCCCATGATCTTGCTCGCTGTTCTCACTGTCAGAGCTTGCCCCTTCTGGTAGAGGAGAGTCTCCTTCAGCAGGGTCAGTGTTCTCTTGTCGCTGGGCATCACTGTTCCCTGTAAGGTGTTGATCTGTGCCCCCAGGAAGATCTTCACCTGTTCTGGTTCCATAGAGGATTTCCCCCAGTGTATTGAGAATCCCAGCTTCGTTAGTGTGTTCGTGACCTGCTGTGCGTGTTCCTCGCATCTTTCGCGTGAACTTGCCTTTATTAGCCAGTCGTCGAGATAAGGGTATACATGAATCCCTTTCCTCCGCAGGTGCGCTGCCACTGCCGCCAGGCATTTTGTGAAAACCCTTGGTGCGGACTTTAGCCCGAATGCCAAGGTTGTGAATTGATAGTGTTCCTTGCCGATGGCGAACATTAACAGACTTTTGTGCTGCCTGTTCATTGGGATGTGCAGGTAGGCATCTTTGAGATCTACAGTGGACATGAAGTCTCCGTCTCTCATTTGCGGGAGTTCCTCTTGTTGCAGGGACGTCATTTTGAATTTTTGCGTCCTTACGTACTTGTTTAGGAACCGTAGATCCAGGATGGGTCTTAGTGTTCCGTCCACCTTTGGTACCAGGAAGTAGTTTGAGTACACTCCCTTGTTCCTTTCTTTGAGCGGTACTGGCTCTATGGCCTCCTTTAGGAGTAGCTCTTGTGCTTCTTCTACGAGTTGCACTAGCTCCTGTCCTGAGTGCTCCCTCCTCTTTGCTTTTCTGTTTGGTGGTTTCCTTTCCAACTCTATACAGTATCCGAACTGTATGATGTTGAGTATCCATTTGTCTGTTGTTATCTTTTTCCATTCTTGAAGGAAACGTCTCAGTCTGCCGCCTACTGGTGTTGCATGTTCGTTGGCGTTTGGTCTGTGTAACCCTCTCGTCTTTGATCTTTTGTGCTCCACCCTCGGAGGGATCTTGTGGGTGAGCACTCTTTCCCGTGTGAAGTCACTTTGAGGTGGGTTGGTCTCCCCCTCTGCGTCTCTGGCCTCGTCCGTTCCCCCTACTCCGAAAGGACTGGCTCAGAGGCTGGTACTGCCAGTTTTGTTTCTGCTGGGCCTGCTGCCCGTGATTGGCGCCTTGATGGCCCTGTTGGAATGTTTGGTGTGACATTCCTGGCTGGTTTCCTCCTCTTCCGTAAGGTCTCGTGTCGGGGTACCTCTTCTCATTCCTCTGAATTTCAGGGCCCCCATGGACCTTGCTGTTTCATTCTCCTTTTTGAGCTGGGTGAGTTTTTCATCCACCAGTGCCCCGAACAGCGTTTCTCCGTTGAAAGGGGTGTTCAGGATGTTGTTCTGAACTTCTTGCTTGAAGCCCGAAATCCTGAGCCAGGCTTGCCTTCTTTCTGTTATTCCAATTGCCATCCTCCTGCTTTCTTTGTCTGGAGGTGGTCCAGAGGTTGCTGGGACATTTACCCTCTTCCTGGCAGTAGATGCAATGATTGAATCTGCTGTGACGGATCCTTTGATGTATGGAGGGTCCTGGGAGGAATGTTTATATTTTTTCTCCGTCCTAGGTGTGATGGACCTGCATGTTGCTGGGTCCTTGAACGCCTCGTTCCCCTGGTTCATGACACTCTTGAGCATGGGGAGGAACTGGCTCCTAGTTTGGATGGGGAGCAGAGTCTCCAGTAAAAAGTCTGCTTTCGGCTTTTCTTCCTCCAGCTTAACACCAAAAGCTGCAGCCGCGCTTTTGACTACCATATTGTAAGCCCCTATGTCATCTGGCGGCAAAGGCATCGAAGGGTAAGTCTCCACAGGCTCTTCTGGATTTTCGGCGTCGAGGTCCTGCCACTCCAGGTCCTGCGTCGTCGACGGCGCCGAGCCGTAGTTCGATTGTTGTTCCTCATATTCTTCTCCCTCATAGTAAAGGTCCTCTTCTTCCTCTCCGGGAGTCTTCGACAGTTCTTCTGCGTCGAACTCCTCCTGTTCCTCGACTTTGACGATGATCGACGGTGGCTTCGTTGGGATAGTGAATTTTCTCATCTTCTCATTGAACTCCCTTTTCCTTTGAAGAATGCTCTCCATCTCTGCTTCGAGCCTCCTTTTTCTTTTCCATTTCGGAGGCGTGTTCGGCGTCGAGCGCCGGTCTTTTCGACGGAGCTTGCGTCGACGCGACCTTATCTTTCGAAGTCGAACGCCCACTTTCTTGGCCTTGCTTCGACGACCTTTGCCTTTTGGCGGTCTTCGGCACCTGGGAGTCCTTTCGTCCTTGGATCCACTCGCGGTCATCGAAATTTTCGGCGCCGGTGTTCCTTTCGAGGACTTTGACTCTGTTTTTCAGGGCCCTGTCGAGGGTTTAGCGCTAGACGTCTCTCCTACCTTGTCAGACGTTTTCTTATCGGTCTCTGCGACCGTGAAGTCATCAGGTCCTTCGGCGACGTTGTCTTCGTCGTCGGTGGAGAGGCCCAGTTTGTACAGTGTCGGGGCCTTTCCCTTGCCCTCCATGTTGTAGTTGGCTCTCCTCTGTCTCTCTCTCACCCGGAGCGTCATCGGTGTGAAGGCCGAACAGGCGTTGCAGTCCTTGCTCTCATGGTCAACTGGCAAGCAAAGGTTGCAGACCGGATGTTGGTCCTTCGGAATGTATAGGCAGTTACGGCAGAATTCAAAACGTGTTTTGTCCATTCCTGCGCTCAGTGTCCCTGAGTGTGCATTCTCCATTGGACGTCGAAGATCTCGAGGTTCTCCTCCTTCTTAGTCATCCCGGCTTGTTGCTCTTCCTTTCTTTAGTCTTCCTCAACTTCTCTTCGATGAAACTCGTGCTTTTTCTTCTTTCTTCTCCAAAAAACTCTGGAGCTTCACGGTGACGATCCAGACCCAACGGCGGAAAAAATAATCTGAAGATGGTGCCCCGAGGTGGGACTTCCGCAGGAAGCAGGACGACGTCACGAGAAGTGCACCAAATGGTGGGATGTCGACGCCCACCTGGGCTACAAAAAAAAAAAAAGACAAGAAAGACTACGAATCCGGACCCAACCACCAGACCGCGGAATAATGCACAACATAGTGAATCCAGAAAGATTCACGCTGCAAAACTTGAATGTCCAGCCCAGTGTTAGTTTTGTAAGAATAGAAAGTACTTTTTCTCATTCAGTATTACTAAAAACTACACAATCCAACTTAGCATACTAGCCAGTGAACCCTTGAGTACCCTGTTGATTACTCCACAACCCTGGTTCTGAATAACTTAGAACCAAAGCAAAAGGGGATGGTTTGGATCCCACAGAGGATCTGGATCCATGGTCTCAAACTTCAGAAGCAGTATGGAGTGGTTCACTTTTCGAGAGTCCTCATCACTCTCCAGACACAGCCTGTGTGAAGAGTGGTGCTACTCTCAGCAGGTAATACTGTGGCTGTCTACAACTTGGAGCACTCACAACTCAGCAACAATGAAGTGGGACCTGTCTGACCTTGGCTGTCATCAGCTGCTCTGAAACAGTATTCAGGGATAGACAAACGGTAAACGTACTCACCCTGCAAAACAGAAACTGCAGTCCCACCCCTAAACTCTACTGTCAATTTCATGGCAGTGCTCAGGACGAACCAGCCCCTAGCTAGAAAAAAATGAGTCGTAAAGGGAGCCCTGACTCCATGCTCACTTTAGTGTCTGGATCTCCATCCCCCAGCCACAGGAATGCTGGCAGTATATTTCCACTGTCTGGGGGAGCTGTCCTCATCCTTCATCTTGTGCTTGCCACACCAGATATATCCAGAATAGATTCCAACTGGCCTCAGTTCTCTGGCTCACTCACCCAGATCCCTAGTCCTGCACATGAGCTACACACATACTAAATATGCACCCAACATACACATGTTATGCCAGTAAAAGGTTCTGGGCATACACATAACAGCAGAACTTTACACTAGAGTGGCCTGTAGGCCACACTCTAAGTGACACAGGTAAAAACGTCTGGTCACATTATCAATCTGCAAAAACACAGTGTACGGCCACCACAGCTTTATGCGCTATACCCAGGACAGGGGCAGTAGTGCTGTGTCCACAATCAGAGCACATTTGAGGGGACCCTCTAGGTCACAGGACAGATCCAGGAGCTTGCATAGTTGTACACAAACCTACACTTGCATGCACACATTTAGTTGAGCATGACACCAGGGTCAAAGTTACAGTGCCAGATATACCCATAGCACTCCAGCAGAGGAACATGCCCGTATTCAATGCAGAGGACATTACAATCCCAAAAGGGGTGGCTCTTCCACAGGAGCGGAGGACCGCCCCCCCCCCCATTCCACAATCTTGCCGAAAGAGTGGAAAATAAAATGGTAATAAATGATTTTATTACCATTTTATTTTTAACTCTCTGCTGAACTGAGTGTGCGGGTGGGCGAGTGCGTCATTGCTGCCAAGTGATTGGCAGCAATGAGGAGTGGCCCATTCAGTGTGAATTGCGCATGCAGGTTTGGTCAGCTACCCTACTACAGCCAAACCGACATGCGCAATTCAAACTCTTCAACCCAGCTGTCTTAGACAACTGGGTTGGGGGACAGGCACAGGCCTCCAGTGCTCTTCGGAGTGCTGAGGCAGCCTGCTCCAGCCAATCCAGATGCTTCACTGATGCAACATGAGAACAGCGTCTGGATTGGATAAGGGAGTTAGCTGTCTGACGTCACCTCACACTCGGAGGAGACTGGAGCATTTAATCTCCTCATACTGCCATCACAACTGAGCATAAATATCTATATGAAGCATACTGAACAAGCAATAACATTCAACTACTTTGCATTATCCCAACATCTGTTCGCGTGTCTAATATAAGACAAATGCCTCCGAATGGAGAAGCCATTGAGATAAGCATATGACACATCCATCTGCACACACAATTCACACATACAACGCATGCATACAACCAGCCTTACATTGCACACCCTACCTTTATCATATCCTGGACTGCTTGGTTCCTGGGGCATGTGTCAACGTGCACTCAGACAGCTCAGAATCAAGCAGCAGTGTCTTTTTTTTTTTAAATTGTTTTATTTGTAAATTTAGCAAATAAAACAAAAATAACATTAATAAAAATCGCAATCACAAACAGAAATAAAAGCACAGGTCACATACGTTATGAATCACCGAGCTTCAGATTATAAGATTATAAGGGGGCAAAGGGCACATTGGGGTATAATTCTCAATAGACAATAAGACAGCTCACCCTAGGAGATGACTCAGCAGCCGATCATGCAAGCGTGCCAAGCAGCAGTGTCTTTTGTAGACACCATGTACACTTGCAGCAACACATTCTAGACACTTTACCACATAAGAAATGCAACATGTACTAAAAAATAGTGAGGCCAGAATGAAGAAGCTGGAGTTGCTGTAGAGTACTCGAAGTGTTTGGATCCTTTCATGGGCACTACATGCAGCCAAGTACCAAGGGATATTTCAGTTTGCTGTGAATACTGCTAAGTATTCTCAATAACTGAATGTAAGGGGTAAAAAGCAGCTCCTCTTTGGGGGCTTCATGTGATGACGAGACAATGTAGACAAACGCCTTATAGTGTGAATACTAGGGGTGGGCGGAATTTGCGAAATCCACTTTCGCAAATTATCGCGAAAATGTTAAAAATTATCGCAAACACGCGGAAATATCGCGAAGATGCAGAAGTTTTTTTCCCGCATGTTCGCGAGATTTTCTGCATGGTTGCGGCTCGCCAACTTACCCATCTGGTTGCTCGCGGGCGCGACCATCTTGTTTTCAGTTGTCTCGCGGTGCATGATCACGAGAAGAAAGACGTGATCGCGCGACGCATGACGTCACTGCGGGCGCGAACTGTCGCGAGACAGCGCAAATGGCTAAAAACAATACAACATCTCATGGAGAACGCGACCGGATCAAGAAAACTTGTCGGCGAACGCAGGGATTCAGGTAAGGCGATCGCGCGCGCACGAGAATGTATTATTTTACAGCGCGAGCAAGAAACAAATTATCGCCAAGCTGCGGAATGTTTGACATTTTCACGCTCTCCGCGGAACGCGAAAATGTCAAATTATCGCAATTTCCGCGAACGGAACGAAATTTTCGCCCACGCCTAGTGAATACTTGCTGCTCAGGACATGGAACTATGAATAATGTTTGATCAACTTTTGAGCTACTTCCCCTATGCCCCTTCCAAGAAAGACTGAGTGTCTGCAGGCATACGACTTACCACTAGAAAGAGCTGCTATTTTTCTTCTCTGAGACAGACGCAGATTTTTGGAACTGTGACTGTGATAGGGTACATGGCAGCACTAGTCCTAGATATACACAACCAGTCCAGCAGAAACAAAACATTGCAGTGAGGGTTTTTAAATCAAGTGTTGACATCCGTAGGTCTGAACACAATGTGTAAACCTTAGGGACCCGGATGGATGATTTTGCACATGTATATGTTTTGCTACATACAATGATAAACCAGATGTCACTTTTTTGGAAACAAAAATAATTTTCCTCCTGTTTTGGGGTTCAGGGCTATTAATTGGTACGTTACAACAAAGGTAAAAATGTAAATAATACATACATGCTCTCATTAGGAGATATACTGTCGTTCAGGTACGTCCCATTGTTGTTCTCCATTTCTGCTAGCCTGGAGGAACAAGTAAAAATAGCATTCCAAATCAAAAGGCTTGAACACATTTCATCTTAAAATTGCATAGCGTGTAATGCTGAGCAGGTTTAAAATACTAGAAACTACGACGGGATATGAGACGTCCTGGGTCGCTCACAGGCTGCAAATCACTCAAAATGACCTTAGATTTAACCTAGAGATAAGTGCACTCGTTCAGGTTAGAACGGAAAATAAATATACATTTGCCTCAAGTTTTCAAGTATTCTAAACGACAGGACAAGAGCCGCGCCTATATGCCATGGGACACCTTATCTTTTAATTGTACCAGGCCACCTTAAACAGCTCAGTGCTTTAATAGGTCCCAAACAGATCCTGCTTTTCTTGTCTGAACTTTAATAAAACGCCTGAATTCCCAGAAATCACATTATCTCCTGTCGAAAGAGAGAGCAATTATGGGCAGTTTCACTTCCACCAAAGCTTTATCAGTTTTCTGCTAATAAAACATGATCATTTGCACATAGAGCCTATCAATTGTGTAGTACAAGACTATTATGTACTTGTGCGGTCACTAAAACACATTTTCAAAATGGATGCTTCACAGAGAGGGGAAGCAACACAAATTAATACACCAGCTTCCCGCCTAAATGCTGCATCACGTATGGTCTTTTTACATGTGCTTTTTTTCTTTCTTTTTTTTTTTAACCTTGAGCTTGCATATCCAATCTCGTAATACATTCTTTTTTAACATCATGATGTCTATTAATTTGTCTCAACGTATACACGTCTTCAAACGTGTTACATTGTAGGTGTGTCTCTCAATCTTAATGTTCTTTTTCAGTTACAAATATTGTAGGTATCTTGATATATATTAGTTGCATTATCACGATTAACCACCGGACCTCTTATGTGCATAGGGCTCCATGAAGAGTTGTCGTATTGGCAAGATGTTCCCTCTTGGAGCATTCCAAGATCTTTCACCTTTCCTCCTTCTCCAGGTTACTGAGTAACCCTCGTGAGCATTTCAATTACACCTACCCCAATCCTTTTACAATTTACAAGGACAGCCCCTGTTCAGTTTTTGTTTATCTTTTTTCAAATTCATTGCATCTTTAGATTGCTCATTTGTCATTTCCTCCTATTAGATGAGGTGTGGAGGGAGGCACAATTCAGAGTATTGTTTTACTTTTTTGGGCACCCATCAATGCAAGGTTCACCAATATATTTGCATATCTATGCTAGTTCGAGCCTCCCAGGCAACAATGAGAACGTATTTTGGGTTTGGGTAAACCCTCAAGCCAATTATTCTAGAAATCCCATTCAATACCTCACTCCAATAAATCCGGAGGTGTGCACGTGGCCAAATTGAATGTAGAAAGTCGTCTTTTTTACTTGCACCGTCAATATCTGTCAGGTTTGCAGCTGCCCTTCCAATGCAGACTTTCTCAGGATTAATACACAGGCTATAAATCCTTGATTTGCACTCACATAAATTCGGGTCTTATGGCCACTTCCCAAGGAATAACTAAGGCCCTTAGACAATTGTTCCTGCCATTTTTCTCTCACTGGCATCTTCCATCTGTCCTACGATATCATGAGCAACAGCCACCTGTAGGACCTGCATCACCTTGCATACTGTTGCTGGGTTTATCCAATATCTGTTAGTACTGGATGTTTGCTTGCAGACAACATTGTTCATGTATCATACCCTATTCCTGTGTTAGCCGATATAGTGAATGAGGAATCCGAACATATGTGAGTTGTGCTTGGCCATTTTGTACTTATTCATTTGCTAGTACCTCAGAGTTTTCTAGGCTTTCTGCCTTGTATTAGATCTTGTGATATCCTGATCCCCTAATTTTCTCATTCTTCAAATCCCCCCAAAAATGTGTGATTCAAGGTCACTCTTACTTTACACATGTAAGCTCTCTGGTGCTGCAGTACCCTTCTACATCATCTTGTCGGTTTTCCTTGGGCCAGGTTTTCAGTACACACACTCATAATATATTATGTTTGCTGTGCACCTGGATGAGCACGAGCTTTTCAGTTGCATGAGAATGTTGAAAACTTACCTCTTATTCCATCTTGAAAAGCAAAGCACACTGCCATGCAGAGAAGACATATTCATGCATTACTTGTAAGGCATGAAGCAAAGAACTGATGCCATCAGCCATGCAACGCTATGTTCAGTTTTTTCAGGATAATGTTTATGTGCTTCAAATTTGCAGCAGGCCAGTGTTTAAGACAGATCAGATTACTTAAGGCAGTGTCACTAAAAAAAGATTAAAAGTTGGAAGGCATAAATCTTCATATTTTTTAAAGGAGGTCTCACTACTCGAGAAACCCTCCGCCAACCCCAGCAAACTCAAGACTAACAGCCCCAATGCACTGCTCCCTTTCCCACCCAAGTCCTAGAAAAGGCCATGCATCGCAGTCCAGCTTCAACATCAACCACAGCACCGATACCACCTTGATCGCTGACACCGATGACATCATTACCCTCCTCGACCTGGGGGATACAATGCCCTTGATCCTACTCAACCTCTCGGCGGTGTTCAATACTGTATCCCAACACACCCTCATCAAGAGACTCTTCCATACCAGGATCCGGAGAAACACTCTCAAATTGATTGCATCCTTCCTCACAGGATGCACCCAGGAAATCTGGCAACCACCCTTCACCTCTGAGCCCAAGTGCATCATCTGCTGTGCCCCTCAAGATTCATCCCTCAGCCCAACCGACCGACCCTCTTCAACATCTACATAACACCCCTGTCTGACACGGTCAGAACCTATGGCCTCGACATCATACCCTACGCAGACGACACCCAGCTCATCCTCTTGCTCGCGGAAAACACCTCCACCACTAGAACCAACTTCCACAATGCTATGAACCATGATGCTGACTGGTTGAAGACCAACACGGACAAGTTGGAAGTGCTGACTTTTGGGAACACCACCTCCCCGTGAGTCGACACCTGGGGGCCCGCCGGACTTGATTCAGCACCCTTACCGACAGACCATGCCCGCAATCTCAACATCATCCTACACAGGAAACACACCATCAAATTCCAGATCAACGCAGTTTCATACGCCTACTCCTACACCCTCCAGATGCTCCAAAAGATCTTCAGATGGATTTCAGTCAGCACCAGAAAATACGTCGCTCAAGCCCTTGTCACCAGCCGCCTAGACTGTGGAACGCACTCTATGCTGAAATCCCCACCCAAATTCTGAGGAGACTCCAGACATTACAGAATGCAGCGGCAAGACTCATCCTTGACCTCCCTAAGCAAAGCCACATTACCCCCCCACTACGTCAGGACCCGCCACTGGCTCCCCATTCAGAAAAGATGTTGATTCACGCCTACAAAGCCCTCCACGACCAAGGACCCACATCAACTACCACCTGAAGTTCCACTGACTGTCAAGACACCTGTGCTCTGCCTCCCATGCCCTCGCACACAGTCCCTGCATTTTCTGAAGCTACAGTGGCGGCCGTTCCTTCCAACACCTTGTCGGCACAGTCTGGAATGAACTTCCCCTTCACCTCCAAACATCATCTCCCACGGAGTTCAAAAAGGGATTCAAGATCTGGCTGTTCAACTGAATCCAGCAAGACCTCAGCGCCTGGATATCCACATAGGTGAGTAGCTGCGCTCTATAAATACTGATTGATTGACAAATTCTCCATTAATACTGCGAGAAACTGAATATTTTCTTTTGTGATAGCCTCCAATAGGTTGGACTAGAGATACAAGTCATGTTCTTACTCCTGTGCATACCATTGCAATACCTGTCAGTCTGTCCAGTCTCTAATACCTTGAAACCAAAATGTACACCACAGGTAGATCTAGAATTTTGCTTCACGTCTACCTCTTAATTTGCTTTCTGCGAGGATTTGTGGATAGAGTAATTGCCAGTCTTCATTCAGGTATTCTTTACAGACTCACTTACTGTATTAAAGTGTGTTGGGTTAGACAAATTGGAAGCCCCACCTTCTGTTTTAATGGAACATAGACATGTCTCAATTTTCAAAAGCTTGGAGCTCGGCCAAGTAGTGAACCATAACAGGAAATAGAAAGTGAATCTATCACAGTGTAAAATCAAATGTTCACTTCTCCCTAGAACTCCATCTAAATTAAATGTAGTATATTTTGTAAAATAACATCCGAGAGAGATTCATGAATTTTTCTGCTGGGCAGGTGGAAACAACAAAAATGATTCAGTCATCCACAAAGTGTCAGAGTTAATATTAGGGATGTATGGGGAGTTGGGTAAGGCGTGGTTGTTGGTCATCTATGACATGGTAAAATGGATTTAGCCTGTCTGCTTTGAGAAACTCCATACAAACAGCTTAGAGTTCAATTAGTCCACAGGCTCTCTGTTTCTTTTCCAGTACACCAACCACATAACTTCTAGAATCCTATTGGCTTAAATTGTGCGTCAGTATGATGCCAGCTCATTGACAATTAGCAGGAAAGGTCCCTCATCAGAATTTCTTAACACAGGACATAGTTTAATAATCCATCTATTTCTACATTTTACATTTAGGCGGGTGCATGTATTGCTTGGTACTATGGACTGTGCTAAGGGGCATGCTTGGTAACAGATCATTGTGCCACTGATGAAGGTTTCTAAATAGGAAGCGGACGCCTCATCTACACCTTAGTTTTTATGTTTTTGCTATCTTTATTGTAGAGTTAAAGAAGTCCCTTCTCCTGATTACCTGCCTCCAACCGATCCTAGGCACCTAGGAGTGAAAGGAGGTTCAGCAGTTCAAGTGGCACCTTTCTTTTCTCAACTATGCAGTGTTCTCCAATGCCCTGTCTCGTGGCAAAAAACAGGAGTAGCCACTGAAGGGCATGCCTATGGCTGAATCTGATCTGGCTCTGCTCCTCCATGGCACAAGATATGCACATTGTAAAGTGTCTGTGCTTGGTTATTACACTGGACTAAATCTACACATTAAGCACCACGGTGGGAATTGCCGAAGAATGTGATAAGCACAATGACAACCCCCACAACAACCTGTCCAAGTGAAAACCATAGAGAAATACCAGTCTCACATTCTGTTACTGCAGGTAAAGTAAAAGACACTTTCTTTCTTGGATGGGCCCACATGCACAGAAACCCCTTGAAAAAGGTGCATTTGTGTCCAATCCTTATCGCCACCTGCAGACCTGTAAGGCTCAAGTGTAAATTACAAGTACCATTTATACAGGAGTGAAAGTTGGTGTCCATTCACAGAAGCACGGGGATGATCATTAACCTATGCATGCCTCTGCCTTCAAGGAAGTCAGAAATGAGAAGGGGTTGTGCTAGCACACGTGACTCCGGACAGTGGACTTTACATATTTATGGAGGTTTCTTCACCCACGCTGGTGGAAGATGCTGCTGGATCATCGTTAAAGCCGACCACATCAGCATTAATGTAGGTCTTAAAAATGTGCCATCTTCTGCTGGCAGGTACTGGAAGGAGTTTGGCAGGATGTCTGAATACTGCTTATCTGAAACATCCTGATCCCCTTTATTTCTCTGTTAGGATGCTTGAAGAAACAGACAAATTGGCTTATTTTGGTACTCACTTCAAGGTCACACTACAGCTGGGACCCCCTCTGTCTGGTATTTTCTTTGACATTTTAATTAAATTCACTTCGTGTGCAGTCATTGTACTTGACATCTCCCACAAGGCATGAAACTGAAATGTACTGAAAACCTGAGGCCCTGGTTAGTACAGAGTGCCTAATTAACTGCAGATATATTTCAGTTAGAGATCCATATACACATTTTCAAAATACATAAAATGTGTTTGTATAATTAAAAAATCACACCATAGACCTCAAACATGAATAATGAATATTGTCCCAAGCGCATCTAAGGGTTTGTGGGTCACAATGTGAGGAGTGCTCAGAAAAAAAAAATTGTTTCAGCATATTTCTGACAATTTAGAGCCACACGATCAAAAGGCACCCTAGACTCCAGACAATTTACCTTCTGATCAAGACACAGAAAAGAGGCTTCAGCTATATGTTAGGAAAAACATCCCCATGAAAGTCTCACCATACTTGTGCTTCTAGGTTCCTCTGCTGATTTCACAACTGTTTACTACAGCATACTCAAATAACGACTGCAGAACACCATATGTGCCTCAGCACCATCACTAGAATGATTAACTGAACTCCTGATGACTAAAGTGAGATTCAAATCTGACCATTCTATGGTCAACCAGTCTCCCATACCTGTGGAGTACCTGGATACAGAAGTAGTTTGTTTCATCTAAAAGCTATTAAAAATATATTTTGAATCAACTGAATTCTTCATTACGTTTCATCATTAATAGCTTACAAATATTCAAATCTTATCTTGTTAATTTCCAAGCTATAAAGATACAATCAGCAGGACTAGACTTTGTAAGTCGCTCCTTAAACACAAGACCAAGGCTCTCAAAGTGGAGTACCACAATATGCCCTTGCACATCCCAGTGAACATAAAATAATATTTCTTTTCATGGGCCTTCTCAAGGATATGATCTTCTTTAAAAACCTATGCTATTTGAAATCAGATTTACAGAAAGGCTTGTGGTTTGACAGTTTCTCAACATTATCAAGGGTCAAAAAGCATTGAGCCGTGGATGACAAGAAATGGATACAAACAAAGATTCTCCACTACCTAAATTCTCCTGTTAGATTACTGACACTTGCGACACTCACCTGCACACTTCCCAGCCTTCTTCAAAATCTAGAAATCTTTAGAGACCCTCAAAAGACACACACAGTGCACCCAACTGCGGCCAAGGAAGCATTCTTCCGACTGAGGCACCTCAGAAGATACCTCCCATACATTGCCATGCACTCTGGCGCCAATAATGTTTCGTACCTGGCCCAATGAAAAAAGAATCCGGTATGTAAAAGACTATTCGGCCTCACAGAATACTAGCCGGACTCATTCCAGAAAGTATAAAATGCAGCAACAAATACAACCACCTGCCCTGAAGAAAGGGACCATGTGAGCTCTTTGCAATAAACAATACAATGGTATCCCATCAAGAACAAAACACATCTTAATAATGCTGTCTCACATTCATAGCCTGACTAAACCAGACCATTCTAGGTCTGTAATAGCACCCGCTCCTCTTTACACTCCCACCAGAACCCCCTGATCTCCCAATCTCCAGAAACTTACCATATGGGTATCCAAATATATTGGGATGGGAAACAAGTGCTTCTTCAGACAAGCCTACAAATTGCCCAGTAACCTCCAAGGCACTAAATATCCCTCTCAACACTTCTCTTTTTTTAAAGTCAACAAACGTTCCTTGTTGCACTTCAGGTTAACACCACTAACTCTGACAGAGAAATCAATGTAAACAAATTAGAAGGCAGGACCCGCATGCTTTCACAGAATTGAGTTCTTAGGGTGTCCAATATGAGCTATGTCATTAAATGTAAACAAATAAGTTTACTGAATCTACAAAGTGCTTCTTGACAATTCATATAAGCTATTAAAAAGCATACTTTCATTACACATCTTTCAAAAGGGCGTCATTGGCTACTTTTAATTACGCCTAGGTTTTTGCTGGAATGAAAGGGGAGACACTATCCCTGATATAATAAATTGAGCCAGTGGGTATGTGAGGAGAAAAAAACACAAAAAAGACACAGAAAATAAATTTGCTGCCTAAATATCCTTTCTGTACAGAAAATCATTATCGAGCTCATTTTTGACCAATTTATGCATAAAGCTAGCGGAGTATTTTAGGAAGGATCTATTGTGGCTGATTCCCTGAGTGTCTCCCTTGTAGGCTTACCTGCTAGCATAGTGTTCAATTCGAGAATGAGTGTCATCGTGGGAAAGCTGGGGAGATGAACCAGGCCTGATGGGGAAAAAAATGCTGGATTAAAATTAGTGACACATCAATGATGACAATGGATTTCAATGTTGGTAGAGTATTTTTCAATGTGACACTGCTGAGACTACAATGGGAGGGTTCAATCAGTAGATTGATGGTGAAGGCTAAGTAATCACATTGTTTAAAGGGCCATTTCCCCTTCCACCTATACAGCTTCCAAGTAATACCAGGCCAAAACATTGAATGTACCGATTCTTTGCTTGCTGCTCCAGGTGCGCAAGCTTTAGCCCTAGAATACCTAAAGAGGTTTTAAAGATTCATAATCAAAGCACAAATGCTAATTTCTAAATAGTGAGGTAGCCTGGTCGTCTACGAGGAAATTGGCAAACATCAGGAATTAAGCAACAACTAATGCAGCAAATGCTATCTCTGAAGTGCTTGGAGTATGGTGCAGACAAAAGAAGTGTGTTCAGAAAGTTTGGCGAGCTAGCTATTATAGAGTTTAACCTTTCACCAACTCTGCATCAGCTCGTAGACCTAACACTTAACATATGAACTGAAGCTAAGATTTCTAGTTCACAAGCTGTCAAGAATAATATGTCAAAATACAGAGGTTTCCCATTGGAAGCTATGGACCTCTGTAAAAAAGGAGTAGCAAAAAAAAGGATGCGAGAAGGAAAACCGAGGAAATACAGCCGTTCCTGTGGGCATGAATCCAAGAATTTGACACCTCTGGAGGTGGCTGACTAGCTCAACAATTTCTCCCAAATCAAAAAAACAATTTAAAAAAAACATCAAAAAAACAGTTCTGCATGCTTCGCCAAAGCTATTTCTGCAGTATGACCTATGGATGTGTAATTCAAGGAAATGGCAGACCCACAACTGAAAGGAATATAGCTTGAGGGATGCCATAATGAAAGCTGAAATATTCTGGCAAATACAGAGTTGATATATTATGCGCTTGTTGTGTGGTATTGGGTGCCCAGTCTTTTATTTTTAGTTTTATTTTAAAACTTGGCCATGGGCTACCAAGCAAGCTAAGGGTTATGCAAGCACAGAATAATATAAAAATAAACTAATCGGTACTCGGCAAGACTCCTGTCTCCAACAACGACACCACACTTTGAACAATGTACATTAATGAGATTCTTTCCAAAAGGCATATCTGGCTCTATCAACTTACAATTACGATGGTCTGTGTGAAGAGAATAGAAACCAAGGGTGTGTGTTCAGTTAACGGCGCCTTGCGGTTTATTAACCGTTGCAAATTAGAGATTACTCATGCGGATTTAAAAATAACACTAATTACACAGTTGTGAACGTGAAACGGTATTTTGTGTCACTCCCGTTTCTACTCGTTGTACAACCAAATATTACCAAGTGCGGGGACGCACGTGTGTCTGGTTAGTGGGGGAGCGCATTTCAATTAGGCATATCTTGGGTGAGGAGATTCCATCAACAGTTCTTTGTCTCAAGAGTGGAGACTGTACAAATGCAAATGGCAGAGCAGCAACCAAACAAGAATTTGAATACCCGTCTCTGCTAATGAAAAATGAGAGCGCGCCAATGTTTCTTGTTCCAGGATCGGCCAATTTCAGCTGATCTAAAGCCCAATGGGAAGAGAGTTCAATTCAACAGCCCAGTCAATATGTTTAGAAAGGGACTACCAACGAGGGATTGAAACCGCTCATGTGAAAAGAGATTATTTGCACCCAAAGAAAGCACCAATGGCAATCCAGGCTTCGCATTAAATGATGTCAGGGAGACATGGACGTGGAAACTCCAAGGAGGTTCTTGATGAACTAACATTTAAGGTGTGCAACCTAATGTCAGCCTTCTGTTTGATTTAGGTAAATGTGACCATGCTATTTCGAAGACGTATTCCCTTCACTAGCATGGTAACAATCGTGGAAAATCACAATAGTTACTTTTGTATACTATTTAAGAAAATGAAAGGATACATTTAACAACGGATTCTATGTATGTTTGCAGCGTTATAAGAAGTGTTTCATAGACGCATCTAGTAGTTTGTTATTGGGTTTTGTGCCCTTTAAAACGCGAAGAAAATGGGGTGGAGATATAATGGGAGGGAACCAAGCACGGCTATCACCCTATGGAAACACCATTGGCAATGCTACACATCGCTTGTTTCTATCATTATCCGCTTTTATGGGGAAGTTTCCAGGATGTTCTCTTTTTTCAATTATCCTACAGAGATCTGTCGAACTAAACAATTAATAGGTAATACTGAAGTTTCTTTACTGCACAATTCTAGCTGGAACAACCAGTGAGTGTCCTCAGACAAGTTCCTTGCGCCTGCCACTGTGGCCTCCTCTATGGGTATCTGATGCAGTGCCATTACTCGTGGAGAATTTGTCGGGTCGATGATATGGAATATGTTTATTCTCGGGGTAACAAACAGTTTATTGCTGGACTATGCCCGTTTATAGTTTTGAATAAAGGGACGAGATAACCTCAAATTTTTTAAGGTGACCGTTCATTTTATAAATCAATCTCTCACGAGTTGCTTCTGTCCATGCAGAGCGCATAAGGTTCAGATTTGCCTTCCACTTACGGAGTATACAAATCTTTGCTGCCACTAGTGAGGCATCAATACATCTCTTGTTCTGTGTATTAAATCCTGTGATTTCCTGCATGTCGAAAATGAATGCTAGTTTCATGGAGGGAGTGATAACTAGATTACCAATTTTCTGTTAAGCTTCTCTATACTGATGTCCAATAGTTATGCACCTTTGGCAGCACCGTAACATTTGTATTATGTCTCCTCCAGGTTGGTGACAAAGACAGCAACATGATGAGAGGCTCAGGTTTTCTTTGCACAGGTTAAAGGGGAACCAATGCTAATTATTTGCTCTTCCTTTACTTCTCTAATGAGTTTGTAAGAGTTCTGCCCAGTCTTCCTCTATATATGCCTTTGTAGATAATGTCCCAACTTATTTCTAAGAAAGATTACTGTTGGCTTGGAGTACAGCTCTCAGGTATCTCTCTATTATAGATTCCAGGGCAGTGAGAACAATAGCGCTAATTTTTTTTTTAAGGCATGTTTCAATTGCTGATATTCCTAAAACTGTTTTTTCATGATAAAATTCTACATGCAGATGTTGGAATGTTTCAAATGAACACTCTGCTAAAAGCTGGCCATTTGTTGTTATATATTTGGAAGACCTTGAAACCAGTGGAAAGCTCGCTTTTCAATGAATATTTCAGCATAGTTCCATAATGGACCTTGGGGTGCAGGAAACCATTTAATCCAAGTGTTTATAGATGTGGGTTCAGGTGTGTATCGCTCTGTGAATGATGAGGTTAGTTGGATCTCCAGGAGCTTAGTATCAGTTTTTCCATGGCCATCCAGAGTAGATGTAGGAGTGTTCTTAAATTACTTATTGTTATTCTTCCTGGTACAACACCAACTTGGTTTTTATGGCCTAGAAGCAGGATTGCTCTTTTCAGCCTCATCTCTGGGATCTTTGCCAAAATCTTGACGTCATAATTCAACAGCGAGATAGAAAAGCCATGAGGGCCCATGCCCGGTTTCAAAATCAGTGATACATAGGCCTAATTGAATTCAGGGCAAATTTATTTAATTCCTGATACTTCTCTGAAGGCGTTACCTCAAATAAATTGCTTGTGTATCTCTAATCATTAAGGAGAAGCATAACAGGAGTGAGTAATCTGGCTATCACTTTTAGAATTCAGTGGGTAATCTGTCTTCGCCATGGCTGCTTCAAGTAGTAGAGATCCTATGGCATCTGCTATCCCAATGTCAATAATATCTTGATCCAGTTCCTATTCCAGGCCTGTGAGATCTAGAAATTGTTCAAGTATTTTGCCTCTTGAGGAGGCTTTGCGTTGGTGTTTTTGGAGCATAAAGGACCGCAGAATATTGTGAATTCTCTCCTTATCTCAAGCAGATTAGTGATCAGTGCCCCCCCTCCCTCCCAACCCCTAGTTCAGAAGAGCTAGGATAGCATATTTAGCTTCTCTTTGCTTGAGATGCATGGCAAGAGGCCTGCATGCTTCTTCACCATGTTCGCAGTATTGGCTTTTAATGCTATGTAAAGCTTTTTCGCCAGGGATGTGAACAGTGTGTTAAGTTCATATTTTTTCTGTACAGGAGTTCTAAGATTGGACTCTGAAGGACACTTGCAACAGTTATGTTGTGGGTGCATGATGCCAGTTGCTGAGTCTTTGTATTTTTCATTTGCTTCCTTGAATCTTGTCGAGGAATCCCTCATTAGGGCAGTAAATTCAGAATTCCCCCACAGTTCAGAGTACCTGTGGGGATGTTATTAAATGTTCATTGTTCTTCAAATATTCTTGAAACTGAATCTGCACATTCTTCTATTATTTTGGGGGGCTATGGTGAAAGACATTTATTCTCCACATCTTAGCTTTGAAGACAAAAATATTGTTAGGCCTGGCATCCTTGGAGTGGTTTCCACTAACGTTTTGTCTTCAAAACTTTTGTTTTTGCTGACTTCATTTTTGCTGGCCTTGAGACTGCTAAAAAGTGCTAAAGTGCTTGTGCTCTTTACCTCAAACATGGTAGCATTGGCTCATACCCAATTGGCACATTTAATTTACTTATAAGTCCCTAGTAAAGTGCACTACCTGTGCCCAGGGCCTGTAAATTAAATGCAGCACTGCTTGTGTTAACCGCTTAAGTGGCCCTCTAAACAGGTCTCAGGCCTGCCATTGCAAAGCCTGTGTGAGCAGTTTAATCTGCCACTTCAACCTCTCAGAATAGACCTTTTACCAAGCCCAAACCTTTCTTTTTTAGTACATGCAAGTCACTCCTATGGTAGGCTCTGGACAGCCTATTGGGCAGGGTGCAATGTAGTTAAAAAGCAGGACTTGTACTTTTACGTTTTACATGTCCTGGTAGTGAATAACACTTACCTTTGTTTCTCTCTACTGCAAGATCTATATCTTCAACAGGATAACATTGGGATTACCTTATTACATTTGTTAAAAGCACTGTCCAAATGGAAAGATATGATTGATTCAAGTTTAGTATCTTTGGAATCCTAATTTGCAATCATAATTTATGCAGATGTCAGATTTTAAATTACAATTCTGAAAATGCCACTTTTAGAAAGTTGGCATTTTCTTACCATAGCCATTTGGTGCCTGCAGTCTGTCTCTGGTCATATGACTATGTGTAGTTGGCAGTTGGACTTTGTGTATTCCTTCTAGACAGCCACATACAATGGGAGCTTAGGTTTGACTGAGTGGGCCATTACTGGCAAGATGGGAGGGAGGTGCTGGGCTCAGCTTCATTTACACCTGAATAGGCTGTGTCACAAAGGGATGCATGCCCCCTGAAGTTAGTCTGGAGCCAGGGCAGGAAAGGCAGGTCATCTGTGCACTTCAAGGATATGCCTCTAGAAGCATCTTCCCACTTCGAAGGCACAACTGTGTATAAAAGAAGGACCTCAGGCACCACCACTTCAGTACACTTCTGGACCCGAGGATACTCTGCCAGGAAGAAGGACTGCTGTGCTGCTGAAAGACTCCCACTCTGCCAGACTCCTGCTTTGCTGTGCTGATCTGCTGCCCTCTTGCCTGGGTGAAAAGGACGGGACCTGCAGCTCTCAAACTCAGAGTGACTCCAAGGGCTAGTTGGCTGGCCTCCTGACATGAATCCTCAGGGACGTAACAGGCTTCCAGCCCCTGCACCTGGACTCTGCCAGCTGTGAGTCTACCTTGCCAAATGGTGTCATCCCAGTCCAAGACCCTTAGAAGTGAGCCTAAGGTGCTTGATAGCAGAACCGACGCATCTCCTCCTCTGAGTGGCGCATCCCTGAGCAAAATCGATGCATCACCTCTGAAGCCTTGATTGAACCCATCGCAAAAGACTCGCATTGCCGGTGCAACTCACACCTTAGAACTGATGTATTGAGTTCGGAACCGCTGCTGTGTGACACTTTCCCCAGTGCAAGTCCTAGCATCTCTCATCGATGGCAGCCTCGATGACAACGCTGAAACTCCGCTTTCCAGCTTCACTGCTCATTGGAATCCATGCATTACCCAGGCTGCACATCGCATCCCAAACATCGGACTTAGCATTGCAAGCCCTGTTAACTGGATCCTTGATGTAACAGGATTTCAGACCGCAGCCTTGCCACATCTCGGAACGAAAAGGATGATTCTTTGACATGGATCCACGCAATGCTCCGCAACCATGACTTAAGTATTTTATTTAGCAGGCATAAATGGGTCCCTGTAGCCAGCCCGCTCCAACGTGGTGGGTCTGAACCTGTGACTTTTCCCCGGTCCTATGCGACCATATACCCCAATATTGCTTTGTGTATTTTGTCGTAATTTCGCACTATAAACTTTAAAAATCAATAACTCCAGTTCTACTCATTGGATGCGTGTCATTTTGGTCTTGCTTTATTTATTAAATTAAGCTCTATTTTTGGAACATTGCATGGGATCCTTTTTGTGTGGTGTTTTCACTGTTTTACTGTTTGAAGTGTTGCACAAATGCTTAACACATTGCCTCCAAATTAAGTCAAACTACTAGAGGGTGTGCACAAGTTAATTTAGGATTTGCCTGTACTTTACCTTGACTCGCACTGTAGTTGCTGCTTGACCAGTGCTTACACCCCAGTTAACCAGTAATCCAATTTCTAACAAATATCTATGTTGGGCAGAAGGGAATTGGATATCACTCCTTATCTGATATCACTCACTATAGTTTCACAGCAGCAGATATTGAACACCTTGGCACTTTTGACAATGAAGTAATCCTTCCTAGTGTCAGTTCATGAAAGGGAGGTGTACTCCCTGTTGTTGGATGCAACATGTGTCATAGATCTGGGAAGGAGAGTCTTTCAATATGCTTTGATCATTTGTGTTTCAGAAATTTGAATGGCCAGACCAGTCTAGTATAGGTTCAAACGCCATGTTCCTGTCCCTTCCGATTACGAGTCAGGCATGATTGAATTCGATGCAGAGTGTATTAAGTTTCAAGAAAAATCTAGCTTCTGAGCACTGAGAACGTATTTGGATCCTAGTATAAATATGCAGCCTTGTACATTCAGGGTTGGCAAAGACAAATCTCCCATTGGGGTCCGACATGGTTTACAATATCTTAGCGGGCAAGTTTCAGTAGATGAGGATTGCCACCCTGATTTACCAGTATCAGGATGTGTGTATTCATTGGCTTTCGGAATTATGGCTTCCTGTTGCAGAGTGCACCTTTCCCATCTAATCTGTCTTTAATTTCCCCGTTTTTTCTCAAAAAGATGAGTCTTCTGCAATAGCACTATTTCTAGTTTATTGCTGGCTAAGTGTAACAACATTTTCTTACATTTAACACAGTTTGATAGGCCATTTATGGTTAGTGACCATAGTGAAATGACCTTGGTACTGCTAATGCTGATTAAGGCCTCTTTGTTATATTAAAGGTGGTACAATGTAATGTAAATATTTAGATATTCTCTCAGGGCAAGCTGATGTCATCTTTCACCTGCATTATTGAGTGGAGAGATGGAATTTATTGCAGTGTATTTGGGGGTTTGGGGTATTCGCTCAGAGGTAATCGACTTGGTAACTTGAACAATTTTCCCAGGACCAGCCATGAAGTGACTATTACCCAATACAAGCCAAGGAGAGGAGCTGAATGAGTCTTTGCAGATTTCCACAGGACATCATATTTTTAAATCAGAAGACTCATACTTTGTGGGCCAACTTTGCCACTCTGTGAGACAAAAGGTCTAAAAGGAAGGGAGCTAAAATGGCACATTCTCCAGATGCGGTTAAGGCAGCCAGTCAGCCAGTTTTAAAGGACCCAGGTTGGGCGAGGAATGTAATCGTCATGCTTTAACAGGTGATCTACATATGATCCTGTACCTTGGGGGCAAATGGGGGGGGGAGGTGTGTCATAGTTTCTGGAAGGATCCCTGTGGCAGCTCTGTACTTTGTGAGATATACCAGAAGTCGGGCAGGTACCATTACGAAGGACATTGCTCTCTGCAGTCCATCACCTTGTGAGTAAGGTCTTATGCCTATCGGCATCTCTGTTTGTCCCCCAACAAGCTGCTTTTGCTCTTCATGATCGTAAAAAGCATGGCTGCTCGGTCAAAAAACCCACACAGGAGATACAGTTGTGTCCTAGCAGGTGCAGAGGGCCAGAAACTTCTTTCAGACAAACTTTGCATCACATAAAAGGTCATCAACTATGGATATTTTATTGCCATTATAGGTGTAGGGTCATGTTTACTGAAAGCTTGCAACACTAGTCAGGTGTGCTGGTTTCTTAGAATGCAGGCTATCATAGGTCGAGGGGTAGGACTACTAAGCGGTTTCCTTAGCCACAGTCGTTGTGCCTTTTGAAATTCCATGAGCAGTCGGAACTCTACGTCTTATAATTGTGATAGGAAGGTGAACAGGAATGTAATCATATCTGTGCCTTCTTCTGTCTTCAGGATGCCAGAAATACTCATGTTTTCTCTCCTGGTCCCATCTTTCAGCTTAGTGACCTCTCTTGAGTTTCCATAGCTCATAAGCCCAATTTCAAGTACATTGGCTTCAATCCATTTCTCTGACCTATTACATTATGTCTTGAATGTCATCAGCTTACTTTGGATGGTTTTCAGCTCCCTGTTTGTATCTGCATTGGACATTTCTGCAGAGTTTATGGAGACTTTTATGCTTTTTATCTCCACCATCAGTGAGTCCAGAGGGACAGTCGTCATTGGTGCTGTTTGCAATAACTGCTCTTTCATTTGAATCCTCCTGCCTGGTGTGGCTATAATAAACGCTGTTTAAAGGATTTATGTTTGGGCATCTATGTCACCTGTGTTAGAAGTATTCTCTGAGATACAAGATACTTCACAATGTTTTCCAGCGGTTATTCATCTACATTTGTAGGAGAAGCATGGAATGGCGTTAAGATCCTGATGGAGTAGAAAATAAAATATTCAGTCAGGGCTCAGTAATACTCAAGTGCATAATTTAATGTGAGGGTAGGCAGCAGATATGACTCCTCAATGGCAAGCGTAGGCAGAGCATCTGACATAGTAAACCTCCAGTGGCTGCAGTCAGCCACCAGCCGGTGCACTATCTTCACGACTATGCAGGTGAGGTGTTGTAAATATGACTGCCTCGATTGTACATCATTGGATCATCACTTGCAGCCCAGCACAATACAAGATGGCCACTAATTTAGGGTATTATGGGGGCTCCACAAATCTGTATTGGTGAGATCAGGCATGTGGCCGAGTTGCCAAGAGCAGGAGACTCCACCATTTTGATGATGGTCCCAGACTCTGCTGCTGCCCGCCCCCTTCGCTCCAGGTGTCATTCTTCAGTAGGTGAAAGACCGTCTGTACCAGGACCTCCCTGTTAGTTACCCAACTACTGCCGGTCTCGGGGGCAGTGGGGGCTTCAAGTTGAGGGTTGATGATTGGATCAGGTCCCCTCCTCTACAGTCAGCAGCATATATGAGTGCACTATGGGTGGTGGCACAGTTTAATGCAGGCTTCATTGCCCCTTAATGGCTCTTCTATCACTGCTTGTTTCGGCTTCTATGCCTCGATTCTGTGATGAGTACTGACCAGGAAGACCACTGGGCTAGATTAAATTACCAGATTAGAGTGGATTTATGTCAGAACTTTCTTCAAGTTGGCCATCAAGCTTGTGGCCAGGACCTGTCTCCCTCCCAAGTCTTTTCTCTGCTAATGGGTCTATGAAGTTAGAAGCTTTCCATGAGTGGTTCATGAAACCAATGCCAGCGTCATAGGAATTTACGGTCTGTTAGGCTCGTCAAATTATATGGCTTGATAAATCTCTCTCAATCAATATACAAACAAAAACCTTTACTTACTAACCTACAAGTACACAGGCAACGCAATGGAACACCAATGACCATGCTGCAGTTATTTTCAGCAACTGAGGTGTGCATCCCGTTTATTGATGATGTCATGCTGCAGTTATACCAAAAAATATGCTAATACAAACCTATAAGTGAACTACACCCAGCGTGTTCAGAAATCATCACTAAAGCAAAGTAAGGCTGACTAGAAACATAAGAACCACACACTGTGGTTACAACCGCAATGCGATAAATGGATGGTATAACCAGAGTCGACCCCAATTGCTTACAATTCATGAAAAAGACAGTCAGCCACATTCACTGAGACTGAATTTAAGATTTTCGTAACAGAAGTGCTGATGGTTGATGTCTTGATATTTGAAGAAGAAGACACCAAACCACCAATGCCCTTAATAAAATCAAGGAACAGAGGACATACTGCCTAAGGTTAATAGTGTGGACTCACTAAGCCAATAGGACGTAATGTAATGAGATGCAACACCTTTGCATCAAACACAAGTCTGCAAATGGAGGAAGCATGGGGGCCGAGTGTGAGGCTCTTCATGCTATCCAACATTATGCTGCTGACAAATTAAGTACCAGTTACTGTGATCCATTACATTTTATTAGCCATCAATATCATGGACATTGGCTCAGGAAAAGGCAGAAAATGATGCAACTATCACCTAAATTGTCAAAAATCTATACCGCACATTTGCATGTGTTACCTTCTACCGTTTCGGGTATATTTACTGTGGAACACCATATAGCAGTGGTTCTTAACCTTTGACTTCTGAGGACTTAATCATTACTGGAATCTGCCTCCCCCCCCCCCCCCATGAAACATTATTGGAATACGGGGACCCCCAGTGAGTCATTACTGGCTTAAGCAATTTGTATGATTTGAACGAGGATTCATAAAAAACACAAATACCGAAATGATTAAATCTTTTAATTCATTAACAAATGCAAAAAAAATCTAAATATTCACTTTAATAAGAAGGTGGTAGCTTTTCTAAACTCAGCTGAAGCCACTCATTGCCCATATTATATTTTGCTTGACACATCTGCACTGCTTCTACAATTCAATTTGAGGGGACCAACTTAATTTTCAGCCTCCAATAGCAAATTCCTTCACAATTTCTTATCGTTTCAAAATTTGTAATTTTACATTTTTCTTTATTTACATACACCTTATTCAGCTGTTAATATTGTTTAATTTTCCAAGCAGTTGTGGACCCCCTGAGTTGTTGTTGTGGACCCCCAGGCGTTCACGGACCACTGGCTAAAAAACACTATGTAGCATAAAAAGTCGACACATGGCCTTGAATACAGATGTGCTAAACGCACCCCTCATGTCAAATGACTAAATGCGTGTTTGGCTGGGCCCACAAGACACAAAGTAGAGCGTGCCAGCAAGAAATATATGTATGTATATATTTATGTGTGTGTGTGGGGCAAGCACAATGGATTAAGGACGAACTCAAGGCTGGAGGCTCATTCCAGAGCCTTATTTTGCATTAATTGACAAGCGCATCCATTCAGGACAAATACACGGACTTCCTTTCCCAGAAGGCAACGTGAAGTTTCATATAGAACCGCCCATTCGGGCGCACGATATTGGCCAAATGAGTAAAGCAAAGTACCGTAAATGCGCTGTTCTGATTGCCTCTGAGGAAGTAATGACACGAAACGCGTCAGGCAAATCAGGTGCTTATAAATGAACTAACACGGGATTGCCCATACCAATGATTCACTTTGGGGAACATGCGTGCAAGTCCGAGTGCGGCTCATCTGACGGACACCCCATGAGATAGATATATATATAAAAATACTACTACTGAAATACAATGCACCTTCAGTTAGAGGCAGTACCCATCCTGGTGTAGGCGGATGTTGGTTAATGTTACAGTAAGCCACCAATTACTGGTATTTTATACTCCATCTGGGAGTCCTAATTTTCCAACTCCTATTGGGTTGAGGTACCTCATCTGCTTTTCAGACGTCTGAAGTTCTTTTCAGGGAGGCTCCTGGTGTTATCCAGATTACACTAACTTGTTGGCTATATAAATGTCAGCCATTAATTTATTTGACACACCTGTGTGACTCGTATATCAACCATAGCGCAGGTTGATTTCACTATCATATGTGTACAAGACCTAACCAAGCAGCAATCAAGCCAAGGAACTTTTCACAATCGTCCGAGTTAAGCTGCCCTTCAGCCACTGAAAACTCGATCTGTCCCGCACAACAACTCTGCGACTCCCTCACCGATCACTTCCACAACAAGATAGCAACCATCTACATAAACTTCGATCACCAACCCTCCGATCTCTTTTTCGCAACAAACTACCTCAACCACCAACCACCCACTCACTACATGGGAACAGCTTATAACACCGACAACCACCACCCTGATGAACTCCCTCCACTCGGGAGCACCCACCCAGCCGTGCCCCCTCTCTGACTCTTCAACCTCAGAAGCAACAAGATCAGCCACCAGCTCACCACCATCCTCAACTACTCCTTATTGACAGACAACTTTCCCGACGCATGGAAACAGAGGTCGATCCGGCATGTCAGGGACTCCATTTTGTAGGCTTTGAGCTGCCGGTGGTAATGGTTATGGGCTGATCTGTAGGCGGATTGGTCGGTGTCGATCTTGCTGGTTTGCCATGTTTTTTTCAGCTGTTTACACATGCGTTTTGAGGTGCTGAGTTCTTGCGGGAACCAGCTGGCTTGCTTAGTGGTTCTGTGTGTTTTGGCTGGTATGGTGGGGGCAACTTGGTTAGCAGCATTGGTGATACAGGGGTTAAAATTCTCTACTGCCTGGTCCAGGTTGGTGGTGTTGGGCCAAGCAGTGCTGAGGGCATCGGTCCATTGCTGCTGGGTTACCTTGGCCCAGCTGCAGTAGGGGTTATTTCATCGGTTGGGGGCAGTGCGTGGCAGACCAGTGAGGGTGAAGTGTACAATGGAGTGGACCGTGGCTGTATCTGATTCTGCTACTGGATGTGAAGATGGAGTCTAGCATGTGTCCTGCTCTCTGTGTAGGGTCGGTGACAATCTGCTTGAGCTCAATGCTGTCTAGTCTTTCCAGGAGGGCGGGGGTGTTGGTGTCGGAGGGGTTGTCCAGGTGGAAGTTGAGGTCTCCCAGGAAGATGTAGTTTTCGGATTCAATGGCGTGTGGGGTGATTAATTCAGTGATAGCATCGCTGATGCCTGTTGGTGGTCCTGGTCATCTGTATGCGAGGGTACCTTTGACTGTGGTCTTGGCATTGGTGTGGGGCTGGAAATTCATGAGTTCCATAGTCAGTGTGGTGTCATCATTGGTGATTGTGCAGGTGATTGAGTCCTTGTGTACAATGGCGATGCCTCTGCCGTGTCTCTTGGTGCTGTCTTTGTGTTCCATCTTGTAGCTGAGGGGGGTTGCCGTGGGGATGTCTAGGGCAGATGTCGGAGTGAGCCAGGTCTCTGCCATGAAGGTCACGTCGCGTGCGATGATGGTGATGTTGCTCCAGATTTTGGTGGCGCATTTGCAGAGTGATCTGGCATTGATCAGGTGGCAGTTGAGCTGGTCCGGTGGGGTGTTGGCATCTGGGGTTAGTGTGGCATTGTTCGATGGGGTGGTGAGCAGTGATGGGGTGGAGGTGAAACGGCAGTGGTAGCAGGATAAAGGTCCCACTGTGGAGCGTGGTTTTGCAAGGGAGCAGTTGTTGTGTGCAGGGTCCAGGGCTTGGAGCTATGCGGCAGATTACCTGTGGGAGTGTGGAAGGCCAGGGTTTCATGCACGGATGGGTGCAGACCATTGCAGACGGGCTTGCATATGCTTGGCGAGCCTTCGCTGCAGCCACCATTAAGTAGACCTGGAAGGTGGGAGGGCTGTCTGGGAGGCAGGAGCGCCGGGGGCTTGGGCCGCAGGAAAATGTCAAAACCGGAGAGGACCGGTTGAGGGTAAAGCAGAACAAATCGTCAGCAGAGAAGAAAAACATAGATCTAAACCTAAAAAAAGCATTATTGAATAAAAGTAATTACACAAGTAATTCCACAGAAGCATTTCCACAAAATCACACAATTGCAGCAAAAAAACAGGCAATTAGAGGGGGACCGGGCACAAACTGAGGTACCAAGTATCTGGAGGGCCAGAAACGGTACCTCTGAGCTGCTGCAGCAGTGAGCAGCGACCAAAACCAAGCCAAGTGGTCGAGGGCTACTCTTACAGGTCACAATTCAATAAAACTGACCATGAACGAAGGCACTACCCCAGCAGCGATAGAATCAAGGAGCAGAATCTCAAGGTCCAGCAAAACAAAAAGTAAGTGGTATTACCTTTCTTCCTGTGAATTACTACTTGAGAACACCCTTTCCCAGTTGCCACTATCGCTACTGTAGAAAAGGCCCCCAGTTCAACTGGGTTTTCTGTGGCCAGTTCTGAACGTCACCTACCCGCTATAGAAGATGCTTCTTAAGCTGGCCACAGGTAAAAACAAGATAGTCCTTGGAAAACAGCAGGAACTTTCTCCAGTGGCTGCAGTGAGAAGCAGGCCTTATGCCCAGCACAGATAGGGGGAGGTATACCTCATCAAACACAGTCCGGAGCATGTCAACTATGGAGAGAAGCAGCTCTTGCTTGCTCTCCTATTGTATCTTTCTTTGAAAGCATGGCGAGTTTCATGCTCCATGGACTTCCTTGTTTACATCAACCATCTCAGCAGCTAATTACATACTGGCCTTCTGAGCCAGTTTACAGTTATAGCCAAACGTCTAGTATATTGCTTGATCCACAAAATCAAGCTTCTTGCCACATCCTGTTGCTGATTATTCACGCTATTACATAATACAATCTTTGATAAAATCTTGCACTGAATAACATAATAGATGATATTCGTTTTTCCTCATTAAAAACCACACAATTTAATCATACAAAGGAAACCGGCTTTACAACGCAGGCATTTACCACACATGCCTGCACATACAACACAATATAAATATATATATACAGGGTTTGGGGTGGATAAAGTTACAGGGTGGTAAGGGTGTTTTAAGGGTTTAGGGCTGGGTAGATGTATAAGGGGGTAAGGGCATTTTAGACTATAGGGATATAGGTGGTATGGGTATTTTTAGAGTTTAGGGAAGGGGTATAGGGTGGTAAGAGGTTTTTTAGGGTTTTGTAGTGGGTAGGAGTATTGGGTGGTAAAGTGTTTTTAGTGTTTGGGGTTGGGTAAGGGTATATGTTGAGAAGGTTGTTTTTACGGTTTAGGGATGGGTAGGAGTATAGGGTGGTAAGGGTATTTTTTAGGATTATGGGGTGGGTGGAGGTATAGGGTGATAATGGAGATTTTGGGGTTTAAGGGGATAGAGATATAGGGTGATGAGGGATTTTTAGAGTTTAGGGGTGGGTAGGAGTATATATACACACACAAACATATACACACAACATATATACATATATATGTGTGTTTTACTTAACATATACTTATTTTGCATTGTAAAGGTATGGTTGGTAAAGGTATATGCATGGTAAAGGCATGGTGGTAAAGGCATTAGATGCCTTAAAGCTAACATATGTAGAGAAGAGATCTGTTAGTTCCATTGTCTCATGTTTGACGGCAAAGTTGCCCTTGATGTTTGATTTTTAATTTTCTTGCCAATTAAACACAATCTGCCATGATCAGACCACACTAAATCTGTTAAAAAGACCTTCTGTGTCCAACTAAGAAAAATCCATGACACCTTTTTCCGATGTTCAGGCATAAATATTTGATAAAACCTGGAAACCCCGCTGGTATGCCATCCTATTAAGTTAGGGCCAGGTCAGAACTTACAAAAAAATCTACAAAAAAAGATTAAGGGAATGAATGCATGTGAAAACTGAAAGTGAGGAACATAGCGTTACAGGCAACAACAGCAAAAGAATCAGCAGCAGCACACTTCTGCAAAACAAAAATACTCACGCCGAATCTATTGGCCAGAAGTTGATCAGAGTAACAGGACTGCAAGACAAAAAATGAGGAGGTGAAGAGAGAGGCAGAAAACTCAGCAAAGGAAAAAATATCATGAGGATGGTTTAAAAAGTACAAAGACTTAAATTATATTTTAGAACGGGATGTTAATGACTATGCAAGCAGCCACAGATGACAAAATGGCATTTTGAGCACACACGCCGTTGAATAAACTGTTAACGTGATTATTGTAGAATGGTTGTGGATACAGTTTGTCATGTTGAACTAACTGGGTATGCTTTGATTGGAGCAAAGCAGCAGACAGAGGTGTGCTGGCAACAAGGCACAAATCAAATCCAGAGATCATGTTTTACATTCCAAAGATTTTTGAAAAATGTTGTACTTTAGAATGCATGCATGATAAATGCCGTCTGAAAAATATAAGATGTGTAAGCTGCTTCCTGCAGGACGTTTGTTTCCCTTCAAGCCATTCTGACTATTTCTATCCATTTAAACAGCTTGATTTGGTATCAAACCATCGCCAAGTCCCATTACCAAGATGGAACCCTGTCCCTTCTTGAACTTCAATGTCTGAACCAAACTACTCATCTTATGGCAATAGGTAAACTAGACACTAACTCCAGTCCTTGGTTTCAGTGACCAAGATAAAAAGTGAAAAACACTCAGCAATCAAATTAGAATACCTTACACCAAGTTATTTGAGCAGAATGAGTTCAACAGATAAAAAATGCAAGTAAAATATTGACCGTTTCCAACGCTCTTATTTGTGGTCGGATGAGGTGTATAAAAAAAGCAAAGAATGTAAATTGAATATATTTGGAGTAGTAATGTGTGCAACTAAAGTTTTCTCCACACCCCTAAGCATGTTTTGTTACTTGCAACTAGCTTAAGAGATCTCACACCCTTGCCCCAATTCCAATATTGAATGGGAGTCGCAGTAAGTGTCAAACTATAGAGTCCACTTTAGTTCACTAGAAACCCATGCCCTTCCAAAAACACATTGGTGAACCAACTTCCCAATCCTTACATGGCTCTTATGATAAACAGACTACGGGAACGGGTTCCGAAACACTTGGTGCTTTGCTTGCTCTCCCAGTCCATTGTGGGGGATAATTTACCTTCATTTATTTATAAACAAGACCTGACAATTCAACATTACGCAGGAAGAGAAAACCCACGGCTCAATCTAGGTGTCTTCAGACAATGGCTAAAACATTAACTGGAAAAGAGATAACAGGCCTAGTGGCAATGACTAAACGCCTTCGAGCGTGGGGGTAGTAGGTTGCAATGTTGGGTTAGCAGACAGCCACAGAAGTGTGAAACATCCTTCTATAAATATAAATGTGTATGTACTTGTATAGCGCACTGCCACCCCCAACAGGGGTATCCTGGCACTTTTACTCATACCGCTGTGGAACCCTTCCTGGCCTTTCCCTGTGAAATGTCCACTCCTGGGCACCCCCATGGTGAAGCCAGGCATCCCAGCGCTGCTGGGGCCGTTGTGGAGATTAAGCAAGCTATTGCCCAGAGTTGCAGTGTGGGACCCATGATTAGAAGAGGCGAGAATTATCAGTCCGAGGAAATTGAATCAAAGACCCGCCGAGGCGGGGGATTGAACTCTGGTCCCAGGCCAGAACTCTGCATCAGGGTCTGCCGCTCTAACCATTGAGCCACACTTCTCCACTTCTCTGCTGCTCCGGCCTTCGTCTGTTCCTTCATCGCTTTAGCTGTCACCGTGCACTGCGACCAATAAAGGGTACCTAAAGCCTGTGAGGTATGGCTTACGGTTGAAACCGGGAAAAGGCTGCTAAGGAGTGCGTGAGGAAGATCTAAAAGACATCTTCCACCAACAGTCTAATGTTAAGACTCATTGGCCATCCTCAAGAGATTGCCCTTATCATCAGTGGGCCTTCAACGTCTCCTTGTCCTACTGACAACAGCTCACATTTCAATATCTGGTACAATTTATTTGAGAAAGTATTGCTTTTCTCTTACGATCCTAAAATCACCTCGAACACTACACTAGAGAGGAAACAGTTTCAGCAGGAGGTTTCAATTCTCTAAAGAGAAGGACAAATAGGGACACCGTCATATGAGTGTGCAACATTCTCTTACGTGTTTTTGTGCTTATAGGCGCTGTTTGAATTGTAGGGTGCTTGCAAAGAGCCATCCTTCACAGTTGTATGCACTCTATAAAAACATACTTTTTGAGAACAACTCATGAAAGTGCTCCGAAACGAATATAACAATCAGTTCTACAACTTAGAACACATGCAACAAAGTTGAACTAAAAACGGGTTTTCAAATGATATAAACATGCAATTAAAAAACAAAACATTAAGTTATGTAATGCCTCCGTCTCTCTGTTGCAAAAGAACAATTCCAGCTCAGGAAGCCAAGGGAGAAGGGCATGTTTAGACCCATAACCTGTGCTCCAACCACGCTTTCATGACTACTCACGTTTCCATGTTGTCCCCCTCTAAGACAGTCTGCACAGGCAGGTAGCCCATTCGGGGGTGTTTTGCAAAATATCTTTTTGTCCGAAATTTGTTCTTTAGGACCTTGGCAAAGTCTCGGACATCTTCTCCTGATGTAGTCTGAAAGGAACAGCAAGATGAGAAAGCTCTTTGCAAATTCACAACAATCGACTTTTTCACCACACAAGCCCCAAAGCCATTTTTCTGTGGTATGCACAGGAAAACATCAAGCCCCCTGGCACCACAGACCATCACAGAAGAGAATATGCCAAGAGTTACTTGTGGCTGAGATGAAATAAATTATTGGGCGAAACAGGTCCTCAATGTGTCAACAGAACATTAAGAGCATTATGCAGTTAAGGCAATTAAAAACAAATGGAAGGTTCAGAAAGCTTGGTTTTGAGAATTGAAGGTTGCTCGGACTCTAGGCAGTTAAACATCTGAATGCATAATCACGGTGCTCCAAAGTCTCTCTTCCCATGTTTGTAAAGATGACCGAGCAGCTGTCAACCCCTGCTGAATCTATTTCTCTCGCACTGGGCATCGTTTTTCCCTTCCATGGAGTGCCTCGACTCGTTGTGCACTCCTGCCAGTGTCCCTAGAAAGCAGTACATGGAAGGGTGAAAGCGCTCTCAGCGCATCAGACCCACACTGCGCACCTGAGGCAAGCTAGGAGTAAGTGTGTGTGCTGTGATATTTCACAATACTGTAACCATAGGTTTGATGAGGGACCGATATGTACAAGAGAAGTCCAAGAACTAGGATAACATTCCTGATACTTACTCTACCCGTATTACTGTAAGTCAGGACTAAGCGGGCGACAAAGATGAGCTTTACCTATGTCTGCGAAGTGTACGCTTCTGTGAGCCTGAAAAGAACTCTATTCCACTCACAGATTGGAAAACAGCAACTAGCAACTGCCCTTGCATGCTTGAAACATGTTTCGACCATAAAAATCAGTGCCAGCGCTGCATCAAACCTCTGCATACAAGTAGCACTTTTCGAAATACATCTCTGGAGCACCTTCGCTCACACGCAGGGAAATGAGAAGGAATATCAGCACAATTCCTTTACATCCCAAAGGTCTTCACATTTAGGTCTTCACCTTGTTGAAGCAGGTTCTGACTATCAACAGCGAAGCTTGGCAATCACGAACAGTTAAAGTTAAATTAAACAATAACAGCCAGGACCAACAGCCCCATCTCTTACAGTTGCGTGCTGGAATTGAACTTGCATTAGATACAGGTCATACTTTATACTGTACAGCGGGTGCAATAAAGAGAAGCTCATCCCCCTTTGCGTAGGAGATACTGGTACAGTGGGCCATAAATTGCGTGTTTGAATGCATGATCCCACTCTGCTAGAAGGGTACCTAAATACCAACTGGAGGTCACGTTTGGATGTGGTCCAGGTGGCCGGGTGTGTCATGTGGGTTATCTAGGGTGATGCTTACTATTTGGCATTGTTTGAGCCTTATTTGATTAATGCAACTGACCGGCTGATCTAGTATTGTGTATTCGGTCTGAATGCAGGCCCTCTGTTGTGCACTGTTTGTGTTTAAGAGTGTGTACATCTGACTCGTTTCTTTAGGCATTACATCCTTGGGAAATATGTGATTTATTGGTGCAATCTTCTAGGTGCCTTTGAGGCTTGTTCCATATCTGGTGTTTCCATCACAGGAAGCGTTAAGGGTGGACAGAGGGCAGCTGAGTTATGGTGGTCTGATAAAGGCTCACTCTGAAACAGAAACACGTGTTTTACTGTGAATGTGGGTCGTGCGCGCAATAGTTGCTCTGCGGTGTGCCGGACTCCTAAAAGCAGGACCTTTTTATAAACTGATCCAATGCTAACAGGCTCTATCCTAAGAGTGCAACCAGGGCTTCAATCTTAAGTACTTCTTTTTCTCTGGATATCACAAGGTGGATGTTGATAAAAGAATGCAGAGAAAATGGACACTGGGTTGTGATACAACACACTGTTCCATGCTAATACATCTACGGTCTAGTTGCAAGATAGGAAACAAGAGTCTGCAGGAGGACACAGATATGGGAAAAGGCACAGGTCGCAGCTTCAATGAGATGGCAAGTATCACAACCCAATTTGCTAAGAGAAAAGCATGACTGTTTACCTCCAAGTATGGGCAGGGAGAAAAGAAGTCTCATATGGAGAGGTGATTCATTGTAAGTACTTTGAGACTAAAGGAAGAGACCTCCTCAATTTAGCAAGTGAAAGGAAGCCAATCTGTGAAGGTTCAAAATCTTAGCCTCCAGCAACAGACTTTTTATGAGTTTCTTTACCCAGGCACAATAACTAATTTAACACATAATACAATAATGCGGAATAACAAGGACATTTATTTCAAAGGAGTTATATCCTAAGAAGGCTGATTGCCTGTGTTAGGTTATCCAAAAGGGCAGAGGGAAAAAAACAGCCCTTGTCTTCTTGTAGGTCTTCTGAATGAGTGTAAAGATTGTTTCTAGAAAAGTTGTGAGGATGCACAATCAAAGCCAGGCCGGAACTCAGACTACTTTCTGTGGTACAAGGAAAAGGTGCTGTGCCCTACTTTTAGATCAGAGTTACAAAAGGTGGGTACACAGCTCCACGAACTGGAGGGTCACGAGAGAAGCATTGGATGAGGTAAAACTACCACATTTTGCGATTTTATGATGCAGAGTACAGATGCTAGACTGATTTTGGGGCAAGTAAGCTTCCTTGGTATGGACAACCAGAGAATAGTTTCTTGATATAGAGCTATGGTACTTGAGAATTAGCTGTGTGGCGTCTCAATTGATTCAACCCTCCCCCAGCACCTTCTGGGCAGGTTGGACTGGACTGAACTGGAAAAGTTCCATTCCAGACCATCATGTGTACCCAAATAATGGCATAAAGAGAAACTGATAAGTGTTATCAAGGTTTATTTGTATGAGATTACAACGAATGCCTTTACCACGCAATGTTGTAAATATACATTAAACCTATATTTTAAATATATATATATATATATATATATATATATATATATATATATATATATATATACCGTTATTAACCCCTAAACTCACCCAACCCTATAACACCTTACCACCCTTTACCCTTACCTATCTCTAAACCCTAAACTGACATCACTGATGACATCTCTGATGACATCTCTGATGACATCATCCACAGAATCACTAACAAACCCACTCACACCCCATAGAACCTTTCAGACACCCACTCAACCATTCACAAACCCATTCAGACCCATACCAGTACTTCCACACACCCTCACTGATTCATAAATCTACACACACACTTTTTCACCCATACAACCACTCATACACCAACTCAGTCACTAATACAGCCACTGACATATCCACTCCTACATCCACAGCCATTCACACACTGAATCTGTCACCCATACAGTTACTCACACACCTAGTCACTCACCCATACAAAATAGTTTGCACCAATAACAAACTGACCACAGATATGGCACCCTTGGGAATAGATGCTGACCCCAATCTGAATAAATTTATGTTAAGCTTTTTTCCACCCATTTCTTTACAAGAGACATCTGCACTAGTATCACGGATTAAAAGTGGTAGCCCTGACGATATCATCCCAGCCAGGATTATGCCTGTCCTGACTGACGAGTTGTGCCCCATGATCCAAAGGTTGGTGAATCTCTCTCTGGGCTCAGGCACTGTCCCAAGAGAGTGGAAACGTGCTCTTATCAGGCCTATTAGGAAGAATACTACTATCCCATGGTCCGATCTAACAAATCTCAGGCCCATATCCCTTTTACCATTCTTAGGGAAACTGATCGAAAAATATGTTAATGGTCATCTGTCCAATCATATCGAACTTGTTGGCGGCCTGGACTATTCACAATCAGGGTTCAGGCCGAAACACAGCACAGAGTCTACCTTGCTGTCTGTTACAGACGACTTACATATGTATCAGGACAAGGGTTTCTCAGTAATCCTAGTTCTTTTAGATCTTTCAGCAGCGTTCGACACCGTGTCCCATACCATTCTTATTGACCGGTTGTCGAACGCTGGTATTGAGGATAAAGCCCTTGATTGGCTAAAGAGCTTCCTATCAGGGCGCTCCCAGAGAGTGATCATGGACACGTACCGATCAGCGGAGGTGGAGATATCGAAAGGGGTGCCACAGGGCTCTTGTCTAAGCCCTACCTTATTTAACATCTACGTGGCACCCCTGGCAAGAGTGATGCGCAGCTATGGATTCATTCCAGTATCCTATGCTGATGACACGCAGCTCCTCTTCCCTTTCAAGACCATGTCCGCAGAAATTAAAAACTCCTTTTCTGCGGGCATGAAGGCGGTGGCTAATTGGATGTCTTCCAACTTCCTGCAATGCAATGTCAGTAAGACGGAACTAATGCTGTTTGGAGAAGCCAAACTATTGTGGACCCCTGATTGGTGGCCCCCCGATTTGGGAGTAGCCCCAGAACCCAAACAGGTTGTGAAGAGTTTAGGGATTCGGATGGATCAAGACTTGTCATTTGGACAGCATGCTAACCATACTGCTGGAATTTGTTTCCATACGATTGGCCTGCTACGCAGAGTCTTTCCCTTACTACCGGACTCTTTCAGACGAACTCTGGTCCAGACATTGGTTCTGAGTCGAATTGACTACTGCAATGGCCTGTTGCTTTTTGCCAACGAAAATGTGCTGGCCAAGCTTCAGGTCATTCAAAACACCGCGGCTCGTCTTGTCCTTAATGTTCCTCCAAGAACTGCGTCCAAACCTCTTCTGGAGAAACTGCACTGGCTCTCCATTCGCCAGAGATCTAAGTTCAAGTTATGCTGCTTGATCCATAAACGTTTAAATGGACAAGGACCTATTTATCTTCAGAACAAATTTGTTCCTTATGTTCCAAGTCGTTCACTTAGGTCCAGTAACTGTCTTCTTCTGGTGATTCCCCGTGCAAAGAAATCTAGACACGGTGGTAAAGCGTTATCTATCGTAGGCCCTACCCTATGGAATAGACTTCCTCTTCATCTGAGACAGTGCAAAGAACATCTCACTTTCAGGAAACTCCTGAAGACTGTGTTGTTCAGAAACGAGATCTAGCTCCTATTATTCCTCTGTTTCTACCGGCTCCAGAAAGCGCAGAGATACTCCAGTTGGAGTCGATTCTAGCGCTATACAAACCCACAAATAAATAAATAAATAAATAACACAGCCACTTACCCATACAGATACACACGAACCCACTCACTTACTCATACAGATACTAACACATACTAACTCACCTATACAGTCACTGACAAAAGCACAGACTCACCTATACAGCAACTCACATTCACTCACTCACCCATGCAAGCACCCATATAACCCGTCACTCACTATATTGCCTTTCACATACCCAATGACTCACCCATATACCACTGACACATCCATTTACTCACCCACACAGCCATACACACTCACCCAAACAGCTCCTTTCACACGCACTCACTAACCCATACAGCCATTTACTCTCCCACTCACTCATCCATCTAGGCAGTCAAACACCCTCTCACCCACCCACACAGACACTCAGACAACCATACAGGTACTCAGACAACCAATCACTCACCAATACAGCCACTCATGTACCAACTCACACACCCATGCAGCAACTTAAGTCACCAACTGAAAGACTGATACAGAAATTCACACAACCAGTCACCCACCCATACATTCACCAAGACACCTAATCACTCACTTATACAGTCAGTCATGCACCCAGTGAAACATCCATTCAGGCACTAATTACACCCACTGAATCACCAATGCACCTTGGTGTATATATATATTGAACACTCAAATTTTCTAAAAACAATCACAATCATCAGATGATGTCATCAGTGATGTCACTGATCATTTCATGAGTGATCTAATACGTGAGGTCATAAGCAGTGCATTGCGGGGGCGCGAGTTATAGTTACCTCAGCTAACTAGAACTGCTGAATGTCACTGTTTTTGTACCAGTGAAATCTGAGCCTACCTAAAACATCTCTGTAACCTTTGTTTTCTTTAGAGAATATACACATAGTTATACCCTTAGACAGCAATACCTCTGATTTTATCCACTAATAACTTTGCAACCGTTTGATGAATCTTCACAAAACTTTGCATTTCATATTTTTTCCCGACTTATTACTACTTACCTTAAGTGGTAATAGGTAAGGAAATAGAATGATAAGTTTGTATACATTTTTAAAACATATGGCGGAGTACCGAAGTACAACCTATCTAGTACAAAGGTAGTACCATGGTACCTTAAATGAAGCAAAACAAAAAAAGATATGCTAAACAATTGAAAAAATTCTGTAATACACTATGTTTGTGAAATATTGTGTATTACAGTGTCTTTACAATTTTTCACATATTTTATTATGTCAAAAAAAAGTCTATGCATTACTGCGGCAGTACCTACCAATTACAGCGTTACTTTAAAAAATTACAAAAAAAGGTACATTTTATAAAAACAAGGTACACACTAGGTACTACTAGGGTACTGCATCAACTGGTTAAATAAATGTATAGAAAATAATAAAAAATAATGCCTATACCTATTTCCACTTTTTAAAAAATGGCAATAGGCTGGAAATAACAATAAAATCTACTACTTACCTATGTTGAAGGCCCTAAAACACAACAATCCAAAAGTCTACCAGAAGGATTAAGGCTGCCCTTTTAATTTGCATAGGCAGACATTAGCCATTTATACACTGCCTTGTTACCGTTATATACCATGGTATACTGTTAACTTACAGTGGTATACCTTGGCACAATACATCACCAGGGGACAAATTTGGGATTCGAATGTGTTACCCTTGCGTTCCGCATAGTGTTCCAAGGGCATTTACCAAACTAAGCAAACCCACCATGCGTCACCCTCCTTTGCTTGGTACATGTACAGAAATGAAATGCAGCCATAATCTACAGTCCTTCTAAATTTCTAGTACATACATACCTCATACTGTGTTTTAAGGTAACTATAACTCGCGCCCTCACCATGAACTGCTAATTACCCCACATATTTACATCAGTCATGACATCTTCTAGGACATTATTGATAACATCACTGCAACAATTGCAATAAAATTATTGATGAGAAAACTGCACATGGCGGGGCGCGAGTTATAGTTACGTTAGGGCACGAGTCACAGCTTCTTGACAGAAGTATAACTATGACTGCTGAATTTCTATGGTTTTGTGTGTGTAAAATCTGAACCCAATTTTAACATCCCTGTAACCTTTATGTTTTTGGCTGAATTTCATATATATATACATATAGACAAGGAAAACCGTAACCTATAAATTAGTCCGTACACCGTGTGGTCCCACTGCAGTGTTCCAGTTCAAATCAGTCAGGGCAGGGTGTCACTAATAATGGTGCAGCAGGAGAAATGGTGCTGGGGACCCACTACAACCTAATTGTAGCTGTTTTTTGCTACTAATCTTGCGAATGTGGGGCCCTGTTTCCTTGCTTGAATTAAGAACCACGGCCATGATCCACTGTTCGAGAGATAATGTGTACCTCATTCTAACACTTTAAAAAAAATGTATGCTAATTTTCCATCAATAGTAAAACAGAGGAACAACTTCATTAATGTGGGGCTGAAAGAGGACTACGTGTGACAGCGAAACACTGGAGGCGGAAATGTGCGAAAAGGATAGCAATTTCACAAAAAACCCTCTCACTTAACCACGCCCTCCCTCCCCCCCCCCCCCCCCCCCCCACAACACGGGAGAATGACATCTTTGGGAGGCTCCCTCTGCAGATTTAATTATCGTCTCTAGAGCATTCAAGTGAAGCAGAGCCAAAGCTAAACTTATGATATCACGAAGTGCCCGAAGACAATGTTAATTTTCCATATTTGACGACGTGGCCTTCTGTATGAATGTCAACCCTGTGTACGCCAATGGCTAATTTCCTTAGGACACATGCAGCAAAGGTTGCATTTTTTTCCCAATAAACCTCATTCATGAGACAAAACGGTCTTTATCGTACAACTTGAGAACACGGTGTTACAGCAGATTGGAACATTTACAATACTAAGTTATTCAAAAGTCTTACTGACCACAAGAATGTTGCTAAGAAATACTTGATGCGGATGGCAACCAGAAGAAGGCATGCATTGTTATGTGCACTAAAAGCAGATTCCATAAACATTACATGATGTTGTTGACTTTGGCCTCCACTTAATATCCTCCCACACGATGGGCAAGAAATCCAAGATATTTATACAAATTCCCTGCTCAGCTTCTGTTTTCAATGCAGCATTGGTTTTCCAAGTGTCAGACAAAAAGGAAACCCTAAACGTGCTGTTTGAGCGCTCTTATTCTCCTAGCAACAAGGCCTCTGCTTGAGGCCATTTGCTGCCCGGGTGTAGCTACTTAGGTTGCCAAAGTAAGGCAGCTGCCTTAAGGTAGTACCGCCCTTTTTTGAGGGAATTTTAAAGCTGGTGCTTTATGACACTGGTGTTCCTGATGTCAATGAAAAACAAGCATTGGCATAGCCAATAGGTCTCGCCTTTGGGACCTTATAAGTGTTTAGCCATGCAACAGTTGCATAACTAAATACTTATACAGTCCCAAAAGCGAGACCTATTGGCTATGCCAAGCGGCCGTGAAAGTGATCGTGATCAAACATCAAAGCGGCCTTGTGGCCGCGAAAGTGAAAGTAATCGCGGAAAGCGCGCCCGCACACATGCACTGTAGCTCTAGGCTGGCCTGGTAGCACTTTTTGGAGCCCTCTCAATAAGTCTCGCCAGACCAGCGCATGCGCTGGGTCAGGCGAGACCTAAAGAATGTTCAGCATGGACTACTTTATCATGACGTTGTACTAAGAATGGACCTTACTGTGCGAGGGCGAAGTCTACGCTTTAACAGACCTTACACATCAAAAACCGAAAACACAGGTTGCAAGTTTCCTTCCCTCTGAGAGTAGACAACAAAAGGCAAACGTGCAAACACACACAGCTAGTATTTGCCTTTAAACATGACTATTCAACACACCCTGTCACTTAAGAACTACTTTGTGTAGGTGTGCTCTTTGTAAAAGGGAGGAATGCCATCACTCGCAGTGTGGGCTGCCAATGGCTGAAGTGGACTGACCCACTGTCCACTGCTGTATGCTGTAGTGGGTGGACAAAAAATATGAATGACAAAATAAGTTACCAGTGGATGAAAAGGGGTGGCTGAAACACAATTCGTATTATATAAGACATATAATTTTAGTTAAAGCAAAAGGTTATGGCTAACACCAGACCCAAAGGGAAAGAGAAGCAGCAGTAGGTATGTGCTCCTTGCAAATAGTCACTAACGCAAAACATTCTATTTTGACATGGCTGATGAGAATCAGACCCATCCAGCATAAGCGTTCTCACATCTACGTCAATTAGATCCACATCGTGCCCTCTAGATCTAAGAATAGACTGAGTTAACAGTGATTATAATTTGTACAACGTTTTTGAACTGTATATGTTTAAGCTTTTGGGGCTATCTTTGTGGGACATTATACCATGTGTACAGTAGCTCTATAGAGTTTTTAACTTATCTTTGCTTCATTTTGGATAAGTAGTTTCAGAAGTCTACAGAAAATTCTCATATGTGAAATTAAATATAAGTTGCAAATGTTTATGCTTCCTCACAGTTGCTATTTACTAATCAACAAAGCTCGGCTGTCAAACAGTTAATGCATTATATATTCACGCTTTTGTCAAACTGCATTATCCATTGCTGTATCACTTTTGAATGAATGGAGCACAGAAAACCTGCCTGTGGGGATATTTTTCTTGTCGTTTCCTTTTACCTCACCTTGCCGGTAACTGCCCAGGTTCCCTCACGCCGCCGCAGCCCACAACAACACAGCGCGGCCAGCGTGGGGTAGAGGACCACAAGACCCAGGATCCTTAGCGACGGAAGCCGCCCCCGCCCTCACCGCGCCCGGAGGCGCATAAATCAGAGCGGAGCCCCGGTGGAGCGGGAGCACAGAAAACCTGCCTGTGGGGATATTTTTCTTGCCGTTTCCTTTAACCTCGCCTTGCCGGTAACTGCCCTGGTTCCCTCACGCCGTCGCAGCCCACAACAACACAGTGCGGCCAGCGTGGGGTAGAGGACCACAAGACCCAGGATCCTTAGCGGCGGAAGCCGCCCCCGCCCTCACCACGCCCGGAGGCGCATAAGTCAGAGCGGAGCCCCGGTGGAGCGGGAGCACAGAAAACCTGCCTGTGGGGATATTTCTCTTGCCGTTTCCTTTTACCTCGCCTTGCCGGTAACTGCCCTGGTTCCCTCACGCCGCCGCAGCCCACAACAACACAGCATGGCCAGCGTGGGGTAGAGGACCACAAGACCCAGGATCCTTAGCGGCGGAAGCCGCCCCCGCCCTCACTGCGCCCGGAGGCGCATAAATCAGAGCGGAGCCCCCGCGTCGCGGGACGCGCGCGGGTGGCGCTGGGAGAAGCCCGGGACAAGGGCGGGACCGTTTGTGACCGTTAGTGGCCGGCAGAGGCTGGGCTGGGCCCCCTCCTAGGTTTCCCAAAAACTGATATTCCCTCCTGTGTTCTGCAGTGCCTACTGCCCAAACTGCGCTGAAATCGGCAAATTATGGGGAAGAATAATCCTCGGTTATCTATATCTGCCCCAAAACATAAGCCACCCCCAAATCCTCCACTACCCACCTTGACAGCAATAGATCGAATGCTGCAGAAAACAATAGGGGTGGTGGCAAATGCTATAGAGCACACTGAACGACGCCTCTCGCTTCCAGCCGGTTCTCTTCCCCTTTTGCCCCCCACCAATATATCAATGTTTACTATAAACTCCCAAGATTCAATAATGACACCTTTTGTTGCACTTCCCGGGGTATATAATCTCCCAACAACTCAAGATATTCCCTCTAGAATGAGCAATGCACCTGATGGGTCATTGTCTCTATCAACTAGGCTATCTCCCCCAATTCTTTCCTTAACGAGCCCATCCCTGACCCCCAGCCAGAGGACTCAATAACAAGCGGGATACATGAAGCACCACCAAGCCCAATCCTGATCTCTCCTACTTCCCATAGTCCTAACAATGTTGGCCCGCGAGTAACTACTAGAGGGCAGAAGGCTAGGAATAAGATGAAACACTTTAATACCCATGGTCCAGAGGTTAAAAAATCTAAGGGGCCTTCAGGGGGTTCCAGAAAAAAGAAGACTGTTGCGAAAGTCATTGCACCGAAAGGGAAAAATCTCAATAACAGCGTGCCCATAACATTGGCTACAGTAACCAATGACGTTGGGTCTCACGCTGTAAACAACGAAAAGTCTACCAGCTTTCCGCTACTTTCATCTACTCCCCCATCTAATGAGGGACTTCTTGATAAAATAGAAACCCTCATGAAATCTTTAATAGCTCCCCTCGTGGAAAGGGTAAAGCGTCTAGGGGAAAAATTAGACAATTTGGAGCAATTATTGAATAACAGCTCGACCACAAAGTCTGCTGGTCAGCAACTCCCCGATATATCACAACAAATCGGCCCTAGTACTACTACTCAGCCACCATCCAATCTTAGGTCTCAAGATTCTCAAACATCGAAGTTCAAAGAAACCACGGGTAGCCCTGCGCAGAGGGCCTCGAGGAATCCGGAAGAAGTTAGTGAGATCACCAGAGGGGGGGGTATTTTAGGAATGGCTGTAGAACATGCTGAATACACGGGTCGGGTGAATAATAACTCTTGTGCAGCTAAGGCTTTTTTCCCGCCATCTAGATCAAAGAGGCAGTACACACACATTGATCTACCTCCACAATCTTTGCCTTATACAGTAGTCCTAGTTGGCGTTCCGTAACTGCCCCAAGGAAAAGTAGAGTCCTTTCTTGAATTAAGAAATAAAGTCGTTTATTGATTGAATAACAACAGACCACTTCCGCCAGATTTATCCGGACAAATATTATTTGCCAGAAGGATAAACTGGCTGGGGCAGAGGAGAAAGGATTTCCCAGGGGACTGTATCGTCGTCAACTTCGGGGACAGGCGGGTAGTCCATCACATATGTTATCGGCCCTTTATCTTTGGCGAGAGTAAAATTCTTACCAAGGATCTGAGCTTTTTCTATCAATATTTCTCTTGCCAATCTTTTATGAGTCAAAGGGATCCGGTATACTTGGATCCGGAAGAGAGAAGGGGTATCAGATACAATATTCCAATCTCTAATTACTTCGACGTACTCTCCGATTTGGAAAGGGTGGACTGACTTCAGTATGGGGCCTCTTGTACAAGTAGTACCACTAACTTACTAATCTCCCCAAGGAAAACATTTCCCATGCCATATGATGACGCAATCAACAAAGAGTTCCCTGCAAATATTGGGAAAGTGAGGCTGCAGGAGGAAACCACAGGCTCGTCTGTCGATCCCGTGTTAACTAAGGACGACCCACTATTGAAGATTTTATTCTGGAACGTGGCAGGGCTTCGTGCAAAGGTTTTAAACGGCGCCTGGTTAGACTTTGTCCACGACTTTGGCATTTTATGCCTACAAGAAACTTGGGCGCTATTAGAACTACATATCGAGAGTAATAAAACATTCTTCTCCCCAGCCTTATCATCCTCCTCTGGTAGAGCGAAGGGTGGATTAATTATTTTTGTATCAAACATCCTCCAATTTACAAGTATAGTTCCTATAACGTTGGATGTCAATTTCCAAATCCTCATTATACATCAGAGTAATACCAATGCCATTGTACTTGTCAACTTCTATAATAACCTTCCTATGGATGAGCTGATAAAAACTATAAAATTAATACACTCCTCCCTTGAAGAATTAATAGTCAAGGTACGGAAGGATTTGACCATAATTTGGGGCGGGGATTTTAATCAGACCCTTTGCAAGCACAGTACTAACATAGTTTGCGGCATTGTGGATGAAAATGGTGACCCAATAACCCATTTTTCCCACACTCCATTCGGGCACTGTTTGAACGAAACCTTATGTGGCCTAGAACTTGGCCTTGTTAACGATCTGGCGAACCCTCCCATTCCGGTCAAACCTACCTTTAATGGTAGAGGGAAGTCAAACGCAATTGATTTCATCTTCATTTCAGTAACAGCTGGGAAGGATGTACTAAACTGTAAAACCCATGACATTATCATCAGTGATCACCACCCAATTAGCGTTACTTTAACACTTACCAAGGGCCGAGAGAGTCGTACAATTACGACGAATCTAATCCAAAATAACCTCACATTAGATAGACTTAATGGTTATTCGTTAAGGTGGGAAAAGGTGGATCCCCAGGCCATCACTACTAGACTGCTTACGAACTTAAGACCAGCTCTTGATAAATGTCTTGACTTAGACGCTACTAGCGAGGAAATTATGGCCAATTTTCTGTTACTGAATACATCAATTAGCGAAATCCTCTTTGTCCACACAAAAACAGGTAATTCTAGAAGGAAGGGATGGTTCGATAGTGCTTGTACGAAAGCCTATCAGAACTTAAAAGTAGCACTAAATAAAAAGGATAGATCACCCACGGAAATTGCTGCTCTTAGGAAGAAGTACAAACAGGTACTAGAAAAAAAACGTTGAAAAAAGATCTCTGGACTCAATTACATACTTCATGTTCCATGGGGGATAGTGCTGTTTTCTGGAAGGTTGTGAAAACACCCTTTCTAGCAGATCCTACGGTGAATCCTAGCCTTGATGTTGCGATTGACGAACAGGTGTGGGTTGACTATTTTGAGCGGATATTCAGCCTCCTTCCATCCGCAACTCAATCGCCTTTATCTGAGCCAAACCGAACTCCCTTTCCCTTGCCTATCTACATAACACACAAGGAAGTGGAACTGGCTTTGAAGGCCAGTAAAACTGGTAAGGCCCCAGGCCCTGACGGGGTTCCAATGGACTTCTTTAAATCTAATATGGAACTCTGGTCCCCAATCGTAACTAGGGTCCTTCAGGCATCATGTGATGTGGGTCTTATTGACTCATGGTCCCAATCTATTCTTGTTCCTATATTTAAAAAAGGGGACCGCGAGTCACCATCCTGCTACCGGCCTATCTCCTTGCTGGACTCGTTGGGGAAAGTGGCCGGTCGCGTTATCTTAGATCGACTTCAGCAGTGGGCATCAGACAATAAAGTTCTGTCTGACCTACAGGGTGGGTTTCGTGAGGGTTTGGGCACTATAGAGCAAGCGCTTAATCTATCGCTACTAATTGGTAAATATGTAAACGCAAAGGGGGGGCACTCTATATGGCATACGTTAACATCTCAGCGGCATTTGATTGCGTTAATCATACTAACTTGTGGGCCATTTTAGAAGACATGGGTATCGAGAGCTCTCTTAACATTTCTGCGTGAATTATACTCAGATGCCACAGCTAGAGTCAGATTTGGTGTGGGGGGTGAGTTAACAAAGTCGTTTAGAGTGGAACGTGGGGTAAGGCAGGGTTGTTTCCTGGCACCTTTTTTATTTAACCTGTATACCAATGGCCTGGAAAAAGCCATGGTTTCGGGGTCCCAGGACCTCCCCACTATAAATAAGCGCCCAATACCGATTCTACTCTACGCGGACGACGCTGTAATTATAGCTCGTACCCCCACTGAGTTGCAGCGCGCCCTAGCAAAGTACCACACTTTTATGGCCAATCTTGGCCTAAAGATAAACATAAATAAGACGTTTGTCATGTCTGCAGGGCTAAGGGCGAAGAATATGAAGCCCATGTATATTGAAACCCAGAAATTAGAGCGTACTACCACCTATCCCTACTTGGGCGTAGTTTTTGACCACAAATCTTCTTGGAAGCCTGCTATTGAATCTAGGCAACTTACCTTCAAGAGGACAACAGCTGCTGTGGTTAACTTCGCAAACAAATTAGGTCGTCCCATTGTTGAACTCCTTTAGATATATAGAGCAAAATGTGTCTCTAGTGCAATATACGGGGCTGGGGTATGGGGTTTTACCAAGGTTGAGGAACTGCAAAGGGTGGAGAACAGTTTAAGATTTCTTCTCACAGTCCCGCAGGGGACTTCGACCTACGCATGCCACCTGGAAACGGGTTTGACATACATAACAGATTTGATAAAGATTCAACCCCTTCTCTTGTGGCACCGCATATGGTCGACCAATGAAACAACACATTGCCAGGAATTTATTGAGGATTGTATATCTCTTGATAAAGCCCGAAAGATCAGCTGGATAGCGTATGTAAGCAAATTCTTTAGTGACCTTGGCATGCCACAGTACTATTCTTTCCCTCCCTCAATTGCAACAATACCGAGGAAGCGCTTTAAAAAGGCATGCCTGGCCCATCTAGAATCTTTACGACTCTAGCGAGGTCTCTAAACCTACAGCTCAACACTCACTACAAATTCAAACATCGATGATGGTCCAGCCCTATTTAACTTTTAATCTTTCGGGCTATGAAAGATTGTTGCTAACTAGGCTTAGATTAAATATCTTTCACCATCTGGTCACTTTCCCCAAGATTAATACTTGGGAAAAATTTCCTCAACCTTGTTCTTGTGATGATAGCTCCCCCAAACAACGATTCAATCAATCTTGTTTTGCAAATTTTACCAAGACTTGAGGAAACAGTGGCTTGTTCCAATCTTAAAAGTCATGGGCCTACGCAGGTGCCGTCCAGCATTTCTCGCCCTTCTGTGTTTAGATGCGGAACCTTTTGATAAATCGATAGCAATTTTCTTGAAATTGGTTGTTAAGCATAGGCAGAACTTAGAGTGAGAATTGGGACCCATCTCTCTCGACATGAACGATGGCCTTTCAATTGCTGATGTCTTACAATCTGATGCCCCCGTAAAAGTTTTTCTGAAATGTTTTTACATAACATACTATACTCCTATTGTCGTAGCCTGCAAATTTAGATTGTTATCCTACTGGAGGTACGGTTTATTGAGAACATTTTAATCGGCTGTCTATTTCTTATTTTTTTTTTTTTTTTTTATCTAGATGTAAATATATTGTGCTTTTATGGATGTTTTCTCAGCAACCGAATAAAGCTTGATTTGATTTGATTTGAATGAATCTAATTGAGGTAGGTTGAAAATTGCGACTCACTTTGATTGGTGGCCATCAAGGTGATCTGCTATGATCACAGGCGAGTGTGTCTGTGATTGCCTTGTAACAAAATTATTTTTTTTTCATTTACCCCATTTTTCTTTTAGGAAACCATGCTGCGTTAAAGATAAAAGACTAACTCTTTTAAAAATGTAAGAGTTGGCAGTCATCCACTGGATTCAGTGTAGTTGAACCTGAGCTCACTCCGTGATAAAGATATTAAGAAAACATCTTCTAAGTCTGGTGCATGGATTTAATGATATGTCCTTGCAATGGAGAATAATGGACAGTGAAAGAAGTTGGATGATTTGTGTTTGGAACTAGATAGCCCTAATGAAGTCTGTTGACGAAACACATGTTGGCTAGACCGAAGCAACTGATTGGCTAGAGTGAAACAACTGAATAAAGAAGAATCGGATTATTAACAGTGTTTTTTAACCCTATGCCCAAGGTCTACAATGTGTTCTATGTGCTCGAGGGCATCAGTTTAAACCTTTTTTCTAAATATTCACAAAAGGGAAGGGGCCCACTGGTGACCCCTCCCACTTAGTGAATGAATTTCCAACACAACTTGGGAATCTGTAATTTTTCAATGTTTTGTGACTGTATTTTGGCCGCAAAGCATTGATAATTCAAATACCATATCACTATTTCGAAAGAATATCTACTACATGCCCTTACCAAATTGTGATTTCGGATGGAGTCGTCAAGCCATTTTAGGAGTCAGTAAAAATGTACTGACTCCGACATTGCCTTAGTACATTGTAAAAAAGGTGTTTGTGGTCGTAAACACAGATTCGGACTGTTTGTGACCATAAAAACATTCAATACATGTGGTTCAGACTCCCTTGTTCCGCGTGTTATACATCTCCCCATGCAACATTACTATTGCTCTCACCATCCACTACCAGTCACACTGATAATCTTCTTAGAAGTTGTCTATGTGAAAAACTCAAGATCCCTCTCTTGCTTAATTGCCTTCTTTGATCTTCATGTCATAACTTATATTGTTTAAGTTATTCTGAAACCTGTTAAAACACTTTTTTGCATAGTCTGTCGAAATAGCTAGAGGCACTGGTCACTGAGTTGGATGTTCGCAGCAGGAACAAATCAGTGATTGACAGGTCACAAGTTTTAATCCCTGCAAGATTACCTCAACCTTCTATCCTCCTGAATGCCATAAAATTGAGCACCATGAGTAATTGCAATATCTTATATTTCCGGTGCTTAGAAATTGCAAAAGTGGAGTATGAAGCTCTATATAACAAATACAATTTTATAATTTACACACCTGCTCCTCGGTGGTGTCAGTTGCTTATCTACTCAAGGTACAAGTTACTTACCTCCGTCAACGATGTATCTGGTAGAGACGATTCTAGCCGCAGATTCCTTAACGTAGAATTATCCCCAGGCGAGGTCATATAAGCCCCACCCGGCGCGCTGACGTCAGTTTGGTTCCGAGAACTTTTCCGCGCCACAACGTGGATCCATCACAACAAAACTGAGGAGAGCATGGGAACAGTGTTCGAAAAAGCAGAGAAACAAAAGGTGAAGAACAGCACTGGAAAGCTATAGCAGGGGACACGAGAGCGAGAGAGCGAGAGAGCGAGAGAGAACACCATAAAGTAGAACCGGACAGCCTGACCGGAAGGAAGCGAAGAGGACACCCACAGAAGACCAGCAGAGGGTCCTCGCAGAACGGGGAGGTAGGGCGAGTCGTGAAGGAATCTGCGGCTAGAATCGTCTCTACCAGATACATCGTTACTGGAGGTAAGTAACTTGTACATCTGATAGAGACTACTAGCCGCAGATTCCTTAACGTAGAATAGATACCCTAGCCATACCCAGAAGGGAGGAGGGCCTGCGAGAGAGCCTCCCTAGCAGGAGAGACACAGGGCCCCAGCAGGGGACATGTCACAGGAACCAGAAGGGAAGGCCAGGAGATCCCACGCCCAAGTAAGGGTGGGCCGCCCAACACTCCGCAGGGGCAGAGAGCGCCCGAAGGACCACAAGGAACAAAAGAAGCACCTCAAACCCCAGGGAGAAGAAGAACCGGAGCCAGGGTCCACCGTAAGAAGCGCACACAGTGATGGAAAATAGCCGAACAAATCGCGGCCGCAAGCAGCGGAGAAGGCAGGAACCGTGCCACCGCCAATAGCGCAGGCGTAAGAAGAAAGGCACAGATGCACAACGCCCCAGCAGAGGCAGGGGCACAAAGGAACACATTTAGGGCCACGACGGTGGACCAGAACAAGCAGGCAGGCGCAGGCATGCACAGCCAGCAGCAGGCAGCACCAAGAAGCAGCGCACCACACCAAGCCAGGGGGGGGCAGGACACACCCTAAGGGAGGGGCTGGTGCCGAAACACACACAAACCCACGAAAGAAGTGGGACCAGGCAGAAGAAAAGGAGAGAGAACGGTGGACGGGCCCAGACTGTCAACCAGAACACAGCAGTCAAAGGAAGCCAGCTCCTCTGGAACACCAAATAAAGGACCAGGCCGAAATGCCGGGCGGAAGCGCCGCAACACCACGTCGCAGACAGCAAGCCAGACTGGTCGAGCAATGTAGCAAACCTGGAGAAGGACAGACCGGGGCGCAACGCAAGCCGCGCCAACACCACAGCAAAGAGACCGCACCAGCGATATACCGTTAGGCCAAGGAGAGCACAGAACACGAAAAAGGGTGACCACACTGCCCCAGCACATGACAAGCTATGTAATGGCTACAAGTGCCCCACATAGGGTATGTTATGTCCCAAGAAAACATGGGAACAACTCTTAGGAAAACATTCCGCAGCAGAGGACAAACAGAAAAGCCTGTGGGTAAAACCGCAGACAGCTTGCCAAGCAGCCAATAAAGAATGACACGAAAGGTCCAAGACCAGGACCTATACAGGCTTACCAACAGCCAAAACCACAAGGCAAAAAAAGGGGCTGAACCAGCAGCCAACAGCACCAAAGGGCCAACCGAAGGACCATGAAGGCACACAGAACACACAACCGGGGCTACTCGTTACTAGGCCCCAGAAAACAACGGGAGAACACCTCCCAGGATACAGACCGACATCCAGGTTCACTGAGGAGGAGGGGGAGGAGAAGGAGAAGGAGGAGGAGGAGGAGGACTAAGCCCCACAAGGAACCTCTGAATGGCAGAATCCGCAGGGGTGTGAAACAAAAGAGCGCCATCGCAGGGGAGGTCAACCAGTCGCTCCCTAACGTTCTCAGGGAAAACCCTATCCCTCAGCCAAGCATGGCGACGGAGGGCCACTGAAGAAGCCATGGTGCAACCAAGCACCTCAGAAACATCCAGATCCGAGTGAAGAATAAACGCCGCCAGCTCCCGGCCATCCAACACATGGTGCCGCAGATCAGTGCAGGCACCCTCCTGAGAAGCGGAAGACAGAAGGGACTCCGCCGATTCCCACAAGCAAGAAGTGGCTCTGGCCAACACACAAAGCGTGATAAGCGCTCGCAAGGCTGCACTGGAGGAGGCGACGATGTTGCGCCCCCATGAATCTAACCACCGGGCAATGAGGGAAAGGCAGACTGCAAAAGAGGGCCCCTGGTAGAAGGGTGGAAGGAAAGGCAGACAGGATCATGTGGCACAGGATGGTGGTGGTGCAGAAGCGGCTGGGGCACCGGGTCCCCCCTGGCAGGATGCACCCAGGTCCCCAAGAGAGAATTATGGAGCGAAACTTCAAAGGGAAGAAGCAGCTCCTGTCCACCAGAGCCCTGATGGAGAACCTCAAGCAAATAATCCGCGGGGGAAATGGGCAGCCGGGTCGCCCATGCGCAAAATCCCCGCAGCCGTGGAGCCAGTCCGGGCGAAGGCAGCACTCGCCTCCGTAGGGCAACGCGGTGGGGAGAGCAATTCCTCCGTGGGCTGTTCCCCAGCCCAACCAGAGGAAGGAAAGGCCAAGCTCGGAATGGGGGAAGGTTGACCGATGAGTGGGGAACCTGAAGCGCCTCCGGGGAAGACTGCGGGTGCAGGGACAGCGAAGAGCCCTCCTTGGAAGACGCCGGGGAAAAGGCCACGACGCGGCGTCCCGTCTCCGGAGAAGAAGAATCAAACAGTTGGCGAACCTCTGGAGAAGAGGCGGCGTCCGAAGACGAATCAACGACCCGATGCCGGCACGGCGCTGTGGAGTCCGCCACCGGCGTCAGCTCAACATCGACGGGCACCAAAGGGGACGCAGAGACGACATCTGCTACGACTCGCGCAGCGGGAGAACGGGGCGGGGTCGAAGCCGGGGTGGCCAAAGAATGGCACCGACTCGACCTCCGACGAGGCAGCTGCCTGCGGGCAGAGACTAGGGGGGCCCGGGGACACGCCCCGGCCCCTAGCCAGCTCCTGCGGCGCCGCCAGGGACAGCAGCCGTCAGCACCTGAGCGGCATCAGCTCTGCCTCAGACAAGGTCGCTACCTGCCCAGACAACAGAGGTGGACTCGAGGACGAGCCCCGAGTCCTGGCAACCTCCTGCGACACCACAGGGATCCCCATGGGGTTTGCGGCGAGGCAGAGGCGCCGTGGTCCGAAGGAGGGAACCCCGTAGGACCGCACCCAGACGACACCACATCTCTAGAACCTGAAGCCGGAGCCGCCGTGCAACACCGCAGAAGGCCCCGCACATGGCAAGGGATCCGCAGACGTCCCAGGAAGAGGAGGAGGAGCCAAAGAGGCCTGCAAGGCCGATGCATAGGCCTCCATTTGGGCTGCGGTCGCCCCCACGCCGGGGAAAGGCAGGTAGGGTGGTGACGCGCGAGGCAGCACAGCCCGCGGAGAACCCACGCCCCCTTTAGGGCAGGGACCAGGCCTCAGGGACAAACTGCAACACTTACCAACAGGTGAGTGACGCCCTAGCGGCCTCGGAGAGGGACGATGTCGGAGGCGGAAGCAGCGGTTCTTGAACCCTTACGCGGCGGACGGACGCAGCGACGGCGCCAACATGCGGGCCAAGAGGAGTTTCATCCGGCGCTCCCGCCGGGACTTCGGCTTCATCTGCTGACAAGCCTCGCAGTCCGTGGAGTCGTGGTGCTCCCCCAAACACCACATACAAATGGGGTGAGGGTCAGTCGCTGACAACTGGCGCGCGCAAGACGAGCACAGCTTGAAGCCCGATGGCATTCGCACACTGTTCTCAAAAGAAACGCACAGCGTGAAAAGAAGGCCTGAAAACAGGCCAGGAACACGATCCGGATCCGTGTTGCACGCGGAAAAGAAGGAAACTGATGTCAGCGCGCCAGGGTGGGGCTTATGTGACCTCGCTGACGTCACGCCCGCGGAAGACGGCGGGCGGAGCCACGTGGTGCCGCCCTTCGGCGCGCAGGGATGCTGGGACAAGAGAATTTTCCGAGTCCAGTCTCACGCCTGGGGATAATTCTACGTTAAGGAATCTGCGGCTAATAGTCTCTATCAGATCGGCAAATCACTGACCAAACCCTTTTCTACAAATGAACTCAATTAACAAGGGTATGATAGTGGCTAAAACACAGCTAATTAAAAAAAAAGTTACTTATCGACAAGATAAACACCAGTTGCCTATTAAGGTTATCTTCAATAAATTCATGAACAGAATAGTCCTGTACATATGTGGGATATCAGAATACTTTAAAAACAAAGAAACCACTTTCCAAGTAAAGCAAACAAATTGCCTATTCCTTGCATGTTTTATTTTTTTAACCGAATTATAAAAAAATACTCAAAACCCATTAAACTTTTATAAGTGGGTCTACAAACACAAATGGCAGCCCCACTCAAAAACGTATAATTTAGCCCTTAAAAATCAGGACTAACGTAAAATAATGTTCAGATGGCATGCTGTAGTGCCAGAGGCACTCTCATATATTGGGACCATGTGATGACCTTTGACTACCATTGTTTTAATTGATTTTAGGTGTTTTGATTTACTCTAGCTTGAATGCACAACATAATTTTTCCTGCATGTGCATTTTTCCTTGAAGATTTCCTTTCGTGTCTCCTTGTAGCTTCAAAGTGGGAGCGTTTGCTTTTTTACATCCTTGCCAGGAACACAACGTGTGGGATGTGCATTTGAAAGCATGATAGAAAGGTGTGGAATGTATGTCTCTGTCTAGGAGGGTAGTGTTACATGCAGTGGTGCTTAAATGTGCATTATGTTGTACTCTGGGAGAGGAAGGGTGTAGTGTTATAGGCAGTGGTTCACAAATGTACAATGTGTTGTACATTGGGAAGTATTATGAAGTTCTCACTACTGGCTTGACATGCCCTCATGCCATCTTGAATTCTGACTCTGCCTAGCTTGAGCTTTGCACACACAAGCAGACCCCCAGATGACTCAAGTTGTTTAGGCTATCCACGTTCAAGATTGTTTTCTGTAATTTTAGAGACTTTCGTAAGCTTCACTAAGATAATGTGTGGAATGCGTGCTTGGTACCTTTCAGGGCAAAGATTGTTGTTGCCAGAGAAATGTGCGTAATGTACACTCTGTCTCGCAATCAAAATACAGTGGCCTGGCCAGCTTCTGTCCTGATCCTGACACAGACCAGTATGGTCAGCTCAGTTTTCGTAACAGAAGAAAGGGGGCGAAGTTTCCAGAAACCTTTCCCCAGGTTGAGTAAAAGGTATTAAAGGCAGGAAATCTTGGCACTCAGATGGGAGTTCGCTGTGGAGCAGACATGTTGCCACAGGGAACTTGGAGGGTCCTGATCGAGACTTCTGCCTGGCTGTCAATGGCTCCTCCAGCTGAGTTGGCAAGAATGTTGAACGAGTGATATATTCTTTTTGATTATTGGCAATGTGATGTGTGAGTGTGTCTGTGTACACATTCTGGTCTCCAGTGGTTATAATCATCTGTTGTATTTAGTGTATATATCTTTCTGATTATTTGCATTTAACAGTGTTAATTTCTTGCAGTGGATGTCCAGTATTATCTTCTTGTATTTTAGTCCATGTATTTAACAGTTGCATTTGCTTACTTATAAGTGTGTTATTATTGCTTGCAAATATATATCAGATAATAATACTGTATAAACACATTTATTTGTTGCTTCATTTGACATCTGGGACAGCCTTTCTGTCAGAGAGTGTTTCACAAATAAAACCCATGCTTTTTTCTGAAAACTGTCTTTTGATGTGTCTCATTGTATGAGAGCGAAATCCCTTTCCAGGTGTTTGTTTTTTTATCGCCGTGTGTGCCCCTCCGTGTTGGAGAGCTGTATTTTCTATTATTTGGGAGGGCGAAGCAATACACATGCATCCTCATGTATAGAAAAAAACAATGCTGTCGCTTTAAAGTGCCAGCAAGCCCTGCAGAAACACTAGGTGATAGAGTAAATGTCAGCCATTCCATTCATTTTTCTAGCCATTTGTAGAAGGATCCTAGAACAAAGGCTCTGTCATTGTAGGTTTATCTTCATAGAAAATGTAATTAAAGCAAAATTTTAATTTTACACTTTTCATGTCTCATCTACAGCCAGCTTTAGCTGTGTGTTCATATTGAGATCAGTACAATACACACGGGCATTCTGTAGGCCCCCCGAGTCATGACCAGTTATCCTCGTCATCTAACTCATTTTCATGCTCTTAATTCAATGGCTTTCCTCCCTATTATTGTGTTTGTCCCATCATCCAAGGAGCCTTTTGGGTTTCATTTTGTTGTGATTCAATGGTATTTTCTTTCAACGACTGCCATCATCAGATCATCCATTGCAAAGCATTAACGCACAATAAAACTAATTTAGGGGTTGTCACTGCAGATGCGGTGATCTCTTTGAATGGATTTTCTTAAGACATAGCAAAATTCGTTAGAAGATGGACCCTACACATGTACATGCATTGCAGCCATTAAGAAAAAAAGGGCAAACTTTGGCAAAGTCAAAAGGTTTCAAGAGTGCGGCCTATCAGTTGCTAATGATTGATCTCCAGTTCTCATTTGCTCCAAAAACTCCTATTTTCTCATATGAATTTATTTGATTGAGTGAGAGCTAGTCGGGGGTTTCTTAATGTTGGCTGTTGTTTTTACTCTTTTGGAAGGGGCGAAAGGTAGGGATTTTCCATAATATCAGAATGTGTGAGATAGAAGAGCACTCATTGCTGGGCTGGAGGGTTTTAACCCTTTGAGTGTTCTTGTTTTCTGTGCCAGTCCAGGGATGAGCACATAATAAGGAACTTAGAGTGATTCAGCACCTATCTGGACTGTTCTAGCCCCCTACTCTACCACCTCCTTAAAAGAGGACCTTCCATTGTGGCTAGTAGGAAAATAGTTTGTTGACGTAGAAAGGTTTATAACACAAGTCTTAACACAGCAAACATTTCAAGCTTGCAGTAGCCCTAGACACAGAGTTTTGACAGTCAAAATTGTGAAATGCTTTGCTTCAAAGGTATGCGTGACGTCAAGGTGTTATTCTAACAAGCTATAAAAATTGACTTGACTGGAGAGGCTTATAGCGTCGACATATTAAATTCCTTCAAAAGGATTACATTTTGATCGGAGCACATATTATGAGGATTACGCTAAACAAAGATCTAGGCCAGATATACACAATATCGAGGGGCATATAATGCCGAGGTTATACTGCCTGAGACATATTAGCAACAAAGTTACTCCTCCTGGAAGAAGGCTGTGAATCATGCCTCTAGAGGGGCTTTGTGGGCCCAGGGAATGGGAGATTAAGCTATGCACAAACTACAAAGCTCTTGCCTCTTATGTCCTTCTAATGTCTGCAGCTTAAAGCCATGAAACTAGTGTGTCAGTGACAACAGGACAATAAGGAGGGGAGCAGGACCTTGGAAAAGAGCGACTGACCAAAGAACACTAGCCACTACTTCCTTGGAGTGCAAGCAGGGAAAGGTAAAAGGAAATTGCATGTGGGGCTCTTGACGCCAAGAGCAGCTGCAGAGTGATACATCAGCTCCACACATGTTGATAGCCCAATGTAATCAGGGTCCAGAATTGAATGAACGTGCTCCTGCTTACCCAAGAGTGCCCTGTGTGTTTCCAGAGTGAAGCATCACAGAATGACCCCGCAGCGCTTCTGGGCCAAGAATTCCAAAAGCAGGACAGTGCTTCTTGCACAACCCTCCCAAAGAGGCTTGCTACCTATACTGCATAAATAATGAGTCGCTGCCTGTGCAGCTTTCAGTTGCTTTGTAGCTAGATTTGCATCATTATACATCATACATACATACAACACACTTCTACCCTTCCAAATTCGTCCACTCTTTCAAATGCAAGCCTGAATACTACAAACATTCTACCAGTTAACACTCAAATCACTCCTTCCTCTCACAGGGATGTGGAATTCCTATAGCCGGATGCCCAGGACATATTGTTTGGGGTCAAGGACAACAAGTTTTAATGTCTATTTTGTCCTTGGGACAAGCAGGCCCAAACCCCTGCAGCACAAACCCTTTGGCTGCCAGTTTGCAGTACCCCATTAAGGATCAGGGGGAAGGACACTGCCTGCAGTTAAGTTAATATTTGTGTGCATATGTTAATGCTGTTCAAACTTGTATTTATGGTTCATTAATTGAAAGCCTTTATTATTAGAATGAGCGCTCTCAGTAAATGCAAGTTCTGACTGCACTACTGACAGTGGTTCCAGTATAAAAATGTGTACAAACGGTTTTAAAGTTTAGCAATATGAGGCTATGCATAATGCTCCCCAAATGCTCTCTGATTAGATGCAAATATTTGCAGAAGCTTGAAAGCAAGATTAATGATTCTTTGCTTTCAATATAAAATGTTACTAAAAAATGAAAGTAGGAAACATGTTTTTTTGCTGAACTACTGTAAAATTTCAGGTACCATTTCTTTGCAGCATCATTTAGTAAAATGTGTTGATGCATGCTAGTATTTCCCCAAAATATTCATATTAGAAAATCAGTGTAACCAGTTTCAATAAGGTTTTGGGAAAGATAAAAATAAACAAGCATTGGCAAAGCCAATAGGTCTGAAATGGTGGTCAGCTTTTTAGTTTTGGCAATGTGTGACTTGTGTTGGCATGGTTTTTGTAAAACCTTATTGATGTGAGAGCTGCCGGACCCTCACCATTATAACAAACATTGGCAAAAGCAAAAATTGTTTCTGGTCTCAAAAAAGCACACACTGCCACATTAGTTACTGGCACTGAACAAAACTAATTGGTGTGCTGATATGCTCCTTGTGAAAGAGCAGAATGCTGTCACTCACTGTGAAGCCAGCCGATACAGAGAGAGAGAGAAAGAGAATTTTAATAAACACAAAAGGTCATGGTTAACGCCAGACCAAATTAGGGGCCCAATTATTAAAGAAAGTCTCAAAAGTGCACCATTGGTATATGTCCTTGCATTAAGGGCAGCAATATGGCTTTTGTGAATTCACAAGAATTTACAGCAGTAGGGCAAGAGATAGTACTCCTAGAAAATATTTGTGAACTGCATCTTAGCATGAGAAAATATGCATGTGTAGATTTGCTCATGCGAACACCTGAGTGTTTGCAAGTTTATTTTCCCTCCAACCACTTTTTTCCCATTTCTGGAAGAAGGTTTACTTCTGCCATTGTCAGGAGTAAATTTCCAACATTTCTCAGTATTGGAAAAGATTAGAGAAGAGTTGTTGAAAACCCTTAAAACATGCAAGTTAGTAGGTTCGCACAGACTCAAAAGGACATTCCAACCCTTGAACTATTGTTTACCACTACCTTCAGTCCCAGTATGTAGATCTGCGGAAACGTAGCAACATAAAGGGATTGCTAGTATTAAAACACTACTATGGTTTGAGCCCTGGCATAAACAGAGAGGCTATATAAGAGCTCTTATATAATGAGATTGCTGCCATAATTTGTCGCCGGACAACATGGCACCAATGGGACAAGTGGATTTTGTTACAGGACAAGTAGATTTATGAAGCAACCTGCCCCATGGACAAGTAGATATTTTAATAAATTCCACACCCCTGCTCTCAATCATCTTATTTCTTTAACTGAACTTTCCCCTATGCTGCACTTGTCCAACCATTCGCTCTCTTGCCTCCGGAAACATAACTGAAAACGACGTTCTCGCTCTCTTAGATTTCTCAGTGATATAGCGCCTAGTCCCCTGGGCCATACTCACAGAGATCTACCATCCCTACTTCAGAAGGGTAAAAATGTTCCTCACTTTCACAAAACCATCTCCCTACCCCCTAAAGCTTTCAAACATCTGCCTGCTTCTTTTATAAACAATAGAATTACTAGTCTTCAGCTGACTTACGCAGTACCGCCCCACAAATATCCACTGGAACTGTAAGGATAGGCTTCTACTTGAGGTACTGTACTGAAACAGGTTTTGCATAGACTTCCAACTTTACGGTCACTTCCAAAATCTTTCCTGGGTTCCAGTTCGGCACCAAAATATAAATATTTACTTTCATCACCTCAACCGTGACCTGTAAGCAATGCTACCTCGTTAAAATGCTTGAAATTCAGCCCTACCTTACTGGTGCACTGCAAATCTCTATATGTGTTCCTTGTGTAAGCATTCAAATTACACCATAGCTCTCTTCCCCGATCCTGCAAAAAATGTGACCTGCTAAGAGCACCTCTTAACACCTGAAAATCCAATGCAGGCTCCAATGCCTCATCTTCGAGCACTTTTTCCTGATTGAAATAATTTTACTGTTGCCATCGTTTCACTAAATTCCCCTCGACTCTTTGCCTAAGATTATTTGTCACCTGTCAGAACGCCTTTCAGAGGACTACGGGGCATGCAGGGGTTACTGGGCCCAACTGTGCCATTGAGACCTTTTATTCCTGCTGACCTGGGGCGTGACCTACTATGGATCCAGCTCAAATAGTCCAAGTACGTCTTCTGCACTTGTCTCTCAGTGGTAGCTGTGGTCAAGTAGGCAAGGCTCCCTCGGGGACGGGGGTGTGGAGGGGGGGGGGGGTTAAATAGAGTTCAGGTGAACACGACTGAATAGTCAAAGTGAAAACAGCACAAATAATAAATCAATCTCCAGCCCAATACTTGCTTTTGTAAGAAAAGTTGTATTTTATTTCTAACCCTACACATGCAAGGAATTACAGCATTCAGAAGTAACAACACAGTTCCATTACTGTCGGGGCTCTAGTAGTGGTCAGGTGAAACCCTGTCTCATTCTCCTTCGTCTAACATGTTCAGGGTTATTCCCAATTCACTAGTGACTGCATCAGGGAATGCAAACGATCAGGCCATAATCTAGGGTTCTCCTTTTGACTTTTTAGGGATTTAGTCTTAAGTGTCTAAGGAGCCGCAGCACCGTTAGCAGTGAGTCCCCCAGGGACCAACTGGCCCAGTTTACGTCTTACCCACTCTCACAGCCTGTAGGTGCTCAGCCATGCAGCGGGCACCTTCAACAAGTCCTGCTCAGTTTGGATTAATGAGCAGCACCTGGCAGCGCAAGCTCTCTCTCATGGGAAGTGCTACCTGAGGTCCCTCAGATGTTGGTGCAGCTCCCTGCTCGTGAAGATGCAGTAAGTTGATTTCGCACAATGGGGAATCCTTTCTTCAGCTCCTGACTAGAGGCAGCGAGCATGCGACGTCGCCCATGGTATATCTGAAAGTTCTATGCTGTAGTGGGCAGGTAACTCACAGTGCGGGTCCAACCTGTGCATCGTAGCCGCAGTCTCTCCTTGGGTTGATGGCCCAAATATTTTGGCAATGTTGGTATGGGCAGCCCCTTCTGGCAACCAGGGTTGCCATGGCATGTGGTTATATGGGTGCAGGCTCTTTCACCACAAGCTCCCTAGCCCAGACGGTCACAAGTGTTGGCACTCCTTGAAGTGTTAACTGCTGGCATTCGGGGTCACCGCAGCATGGCAGTATGTGAATAGCCAGGCTTGCATGGTGCTCAACACACAGCTCAGTCTACAGAAGCCCTCGCCAGGCTTCTGGGGGTCTCCGATAACAATTTTGCACAACGGTGATGGCCCAATCGGTGCACAGTTGTATCCTCAAACTTCGCCCAGGGAGTTCTCACGTTAGGGCTCCCCACTGGACCTTGCTACTGCCAAAGCTCTCCTCCTCCTCCTCCTCCTCCTCCTCCTCCTCCTCCTCACAGGGCAGATGGTTTTGGTTTCTTTGGGTGATGTCCCCTCACCCAGCGGGACATTAGCAGGCCTTGGACGCCAGTCCTGATCGCAGGCAGAAGTCTTACAAGGTTTCCCCTTTGCACACAGCCCGTCTGGCTGCTTGGCAGATGAAAAATCTTTGGGGACTCTACCTCCCCTTCTTATGGTCTTTTTCCAGATATCGAATGCGATTTAGAGTCTGGGTCTTTGAAGTTTTATGTTGAGGTTCTGCTTCTTTTGAAGTGGGCACTTCTCCCTCTCCTTTATTCATGAAAGAGGTCTGTCACAGCAGGAACGACTCAGAAGCTGACTGTCCACAACACAATTCATGGGAGTGACCAGGGATCATACCTGGATGTCAGACAGTAATATATTTATCACAGTGCTTAAATTGAGCCGGTGGTTTCTGGTGCTGGCACCGGAACTTAATTGTCTTCACCACACTTATGACACTCTGCCACATGGTGGGGCTGCTCATCTAATGTAGAGATGAGCAGAAAGGTTATTTATGAATACCGTATACATTAAGAAATACTAATACCTGCATCCCCAGCCATTCGTTTAGCTTTAGGGACCTGGAATAATCTGAACTCTTGCACTTGCAGGTGAGAGAGATGGCTAGTAGTTGTTTTGGTACCGTCTTTGGCAGTGATGACAGGGTAATGGGTGGTGCAAGCTGCAGTGGCCTCCTGGTAAGGGCCCTGGCACTTATTATTTTACAAATTAAGCACTAGTGTATCAAAAATGTAATCCCAGGCCCCAATCCTGTGTGTCCAGGGCCCTTCCTTGTTATCTATCATTAAATCAAAGAGCAGTCTTTTGAAGTGTAAAGACAGTCTCTTCCTTTGTTCTCCAGTTTGTCCCCACCCAGCTCACAGGAATGCAGAAATACAGAAATCTGTCTGGGAGGGATTCTACCTACACCAAGTAGGCCTGGGCTTCGCAAAATGGAACCCAGGGCCCTCCACACAATGTACCATTACAGGCACACTCACTCAGTGTACATTCACAGCACACTTTGAATCCAACGCTGTTACCTCTATGCATTGTATCCTTACAAGTATAAATGCATTCAGTACACAACACTGAAGTATTTCTATCTTTAACCAGGGAGTGTTATTTACAAACGCACACACTGCCTGCAAACACCCACATAATGAGTGTGGTGCACAACACTTCACCCTTCATATATTGTACTCCACACAAGCACACACACTCAGCACATGCTACCCCTGTGCATACACTGCACCCAGTACATGCACTAACCACACATGCACTGCATAGTACTGCTCTATCCTTGTACCGTACTCTTCCCAGGCACTCCGGCGCTGCGCAGCACTCCACATCTTACCTAATGTAGACCAAAGGTGAGTTAGGCACACAGCAGCTGAACTTCAAGGTGAGTGAGCCTGTAGGCTTCACTCCAGTGATACAGGGTAAAAAGGTCATGTTCAGTACTACTGATTCCTACATGGTATGCTGCCACCAACGTGCTTGTGTGCTGCTTGACCTCTGATGAAGGTGGTATGCTGTCACCACTATAAGGATAGAGCTTTGGGGACCCACCTGCCAGTCCAACAAGAACACAATCCATGAGACACTCCTATGTCATGGCGCACATGCATGATTCATGTTCGCCTATGACAAAAAGGTAAGCATTAGGGACCCAGACAACAGTACAGTAGGGTACTCAAGGCACGGGTACACGTCTCTACCCTTCTTCATCCCAACACCACCGCAATCGGCTTTAAATTGGCCCTCACAAATCAGACGCTTAATTTGTGGATTAGTCCCTCACACTTGTGCTCTACAGCCAATACAGTTTGTAACAAAACCCATCAAATAGCCTTTCAAGAACCACTGTGTAATGGCTATGTTGTCTCGTACTGTTGTTTTCACCTTCCCACTCAATATATTGGTTTCATTACAAAAGGACCGCAATAGCAATAGTAACTACAGTTGACTTGTTATCTTTGTAACTTTCTGTATAGATAAATACAACTAAATACAAATCAGAGGCCTAGTATGATACTATGTGTCAAATAACTATGCAGGGAATTAACTCAAGGTGACTTCTTACTCTAAGCCAAGGATCAACTACTGGAAACCATTTCATTGCCCTACTCCATTACAGAGAAAGTGGCACCTTGAAGACTAAATCTATAAATAGTAAAAAGGAACTTAGAACTCAAAATGTTACAAAAACACTACGTCTCACCTTTGTGACCTACTGGCTTTACCAATGGTTGTTAACCACGCTGCTCGGCATCTACGATGCTGTGCAGTATGGAAGAAAAGGTTAAAGCAAAAAAAAAAAAAAAAAAAGTACATGCAGCTGCCTGTGCCATTTTGTAGGTGTGTCCTCCACGCATGTACACACCTTCAAAATGGTGCAAGTGTTTTGTTCTTCCTTTCTAGTTACCCATCAGAGTTGGATCTGCAACTAAAAAGAAAATGAAATGTGCAAAAGATTTTCTTTTTAACTGAGCGGGCCAGTAGAATGGACGCAACACAGGGAATATTGAGAGGAACGCTTAAGACAGGTGGGGAACAAAAGCACCACGGGAAAGGTTGGAGGGATGCAAAAGCAATGTGAGTGAGGACAGGAGAAAAAGCAATACTGGGGCAGAGGGAAAGCAACACAGACCGCACGGTTGGGGAAGCAGAGGGGAGAAGCATACGGGTCACCGCAAGAGGAGGGGCATGGAAAGAAGCAGTCCGACAACAGGGATCAACAGGGAGTGTGGGGAGAGAGAGACGTACACAAGGGAGATGGCTTGAAACCACATTCACTCTAATGGAGTGCTTCACACAAAAGGAAAAAGTAGTGCTTGAAAAGTAACTAGTAGAAACAGTAATGCCAGCCAATCAAAGATTGTAAAGAGGCATGCTCCATGGGGGTAACAAACACAAGATTGACAAGCTGGGACATGAATTTAGCATCAGGCAAATGAGAGTGACAAGGTAAGGTAATCTATGCTAAGCATGGGGTAGAGGGGGAGCGGATCTCCAAGAGACATCTATTTTCTTGATAAGCCACAATATGATAACAACGGACAGCGCATGCGCTGTTTACTGGGCTCGACCTAAAGAGACCCTGAAAGCATAAACAATCTAATAGTCACAAAAACAATTGCCACGATTCTCCTCTCTTGTGATAGAGGTCACAAGGTTTATAAGACATTACGGGCCAATCAAAACATTCTTCCTTTCTAGCCGAACGATTCTTTTCATTGCCTCCACTGGAAAAAACAATTACTGATGAAAGGTCTTGATTTTCTTCACAGATCCATGCCACACATACCATTCTCTTAGTTGAACCCTTAAAATTAAATTACTTTACAAAGAATAAAAAAAATCCAGAAGAATGTAATTAACTTTTTTTTTTATATGCGGCGAAAACAAATACAAGCAAGAAAACCCTGATTGACAATTATCCAACAACTACTGTGCAATGGACTGTGTAGCAGGAAAGGGTCCGCTTCACTGGTCATTTTCAAGTGCGGGGTTCAGTTATGAAATCTTTGCAAGCTATACATACGTTTTCTTACATGGGGGTGGCATTTAACGATGGCATTTGTTTTAGGTCCAGCAAAGTCTTCACTTACCGGTGTGCAGTACTCCACCATTGGATAGTGCATTTTGTGACCCTTCGCCACTCGTCCAGAGAAAAAGCAGCTTTGGCAGATGTCGTAGTTAAAGTGCTTTAAACTTCTGTATCTATGGCAAAAATGGAAGAGATAAAAATTAAAGTCAGCTTCATAAAAACGCAAGAATTGGCAGTCAGCAGTGTTACTTTTGAAAAAACATTCCAAATTAATTTCTATTGTGTGCCTACGCACGTGTACACCTGGGCAACTATAATGGAACAGTTTTGTAAGAAAGCTTTGCAAAAAATATTTAAAGACGGCTGGCTGTTCATTCACACGCTTATGCATGTATTGGTGGCCAACTTTGAATGGTTTAACAAAAACAATTCAAAGATGGCCACCCATATGAGCACATGCAGCCACCTTTGAATGGTTTTAATGAGAACGTTTTTGTCTGAATGAAATAAATGACACGTTTGCTCATATGTGCCTGTCACTGAGGGAGACTATTTTCTGTTTGTGTGACAACATTGTGCTGGTCACAATGACATCACACTCACACAGAAGTGAGCCAGTGGCTTAGGGCGGTTGATCAATTGCCCCATGTTCTGGTAGGCAGAGACAACATGTAAATGTCACTGAAACAACTCTGCAAGTTTGTATGCAAGTATTTTTGAGAATTATTTTGGAAAACAAAAGATCTTATTCAAAGGCAGTTGTATAGCTAAACCATATTTGGGACTTACAGAAGGCAACTTTATTGCATCCCACCTTCTCTTTGGAACCATGGCATAACTTCATTGTATGGAGGCAATACAATTTTTAGGTTCAGAGTTTCATTTATCAAGACAGAACATTTGCATTTTGCGTATTTGTAAAAAGCAAATAACAGCCAAATATTAGCTTATAGAATAGTGCAGAATCTCCTACCCCAGCTATGGTCAATGCGTCCAAAAGTAAGTTTCCCGTTCGAGCACCACACAGACAGGAGGATTTTTTTCTGACGTTTTAGCTAAGAAATAGCGACTTTAATTGTGTTCACAATTAGAGAAAGGCGTAGGTGAGAATGGAACCTGACAAGACGACATTATGTTTACTCTCTCCAAGAGATACTTCGCTACTTTAATCCTCTTTCTATAAGCAATAGAAAGGGTACATTTCATAAGAATTTCTGCTTGCGAACAAGCGTCTGCATAAGGAATTTGGTTTGCAGTAAAAATATTGTGATGGGAGAGTAGATTGAAAAAAGATGTCTCAAAAATGGTGTCTACTGAAAATATAGATGAAAAAAAACCATCATGCCTTGTACTGCAAAGGCATGTTTATTCGGAGCATGGGCATCCATTTGCTAAGTAGAGAAGAACGTTTACAGTGAGGTGTGGAAAGGGATAGTTGACTTGTAAGCAGTCTTTAGGATTTATGGAAGGGTAGTGTTACCATCTTAGCTTCTTAGGCTTTTCCAGCCCCAGTGCTAAGCCCTTTTTTGATATTTGAGACATTTCGCGCTTAGGCCTTCATAACTTTTTTTTCCATAAAATGTACCACGGCAAAATGACCATGCATTTTTTTCACATCTTAGGGATTCTAAGTCCACAAGAGGGAACCAAGGAAACACTTACACTAAAGCAAAAGTTTACTTTTGTTAGAAAATTGGGAACAAAGTGCTGTGCAAGCAAGCATATGCTCTTTTCTAGGCATGGGCGGTAAATTCCGCTCGCGGAATTTTGGCTATTCCGAAAATTCCGCAATGCGTGGCGTAGCGGAATTTTTTCCTTGTTCGCGCTTTCAAAATGCGTGTTCGCACACTCGCGGTAGCGACTAACTGGGTTCCCTGCGTTCGCCGATGAGTTTTCCTATCCGTGCGCGTGTGCCATGAGATTTTGGTAACCAGCCTCGCCATCATTCGGATGCGCCATCGGACATGCGCGGTCGCGAACAGGAAACACACATCACGAGCGGGCGGGACAAGTGAAACAAGATGGCTGCGCCAACTGGTGACCGCATGGGCAAGTTCGCAAGATATTTCCCCCCCGAGCACGCAAACAGCGTCCCCGAACAGGAAAATCGCAAACGGGCAGAAAAAACAATTCCGCATGCTCGCGGAATTCTGCACAGCTCGGAGATTTTTTACTGTTTCGCGGAACTTTGCCCACCCCATCTCTTTTCCCTAAAAGTGACATCAAGAAAAGGTTTGCTGTGCTGAGATCACAATGTTATCAGCTTTCAGAAATATTCAGAGTTGTAAAACAAAACCATTTTTTTACCACAGGTTTGACATGTTTCTAACTAGTAGTCCATGTTTCCCCATTTTAGTGGTTTCAAATTTACTTGCAGTTTGTGGTGAAAACTAGGTGTGAAAACCACAGGTGAAAGCTATACATTTCTTTTTTTTTTTTTTTTAAATCTTTTTATTAACTTTGCTCAAGGTCTCATACATTACACAGCAGTGTTCAAATGCCTTGCAAACAAATAGCATGACTTTGCACATTTGAGGACCAACTGGGCAGCAAAATGGGCCAGCTACAACTGTCCACCCTTTCCCCCCCACCCCTCATAGCTCGATACTTGCGCCATGGAAAGCTATACATTTCTGAAACCTATACCGTATTGAAAATTCAGAAAGATGCTTATTTGTCTAGATTGCTCATGGTTTCCAAAAGAAACTAATCCTTGAAATAAAAAATAGAATAAATAAGTGGGGAAAAATTGCAATTGGTGATGGTCAATTTACAAAAGTAACATACCATTACATCGGTTAGATGCTTCTATTAAACGGTTATATAGGTTTTGTTGGTTGCCCACAAACACATGATACACAGAGTGAACAACTGAGCTACAGCTTGTAAGAATTTGTCATATGGTAAAATCTAATGAATTAAAAATGGATTTAAAGGAAATCTATGTATTTTTTAAATATGCAGAAGATACTGAATTTAGGAATAATGGATATTTGCACACCTCTGCATTTATGATTCAGAGGCAATTTTCAAAATGTTATCATCCTTTCACATTGGCTTACATTTGGAAGCAAAATATTGAGAAAATTCCAGAAGATGCTTTCAAATGTTATACTATTTTGTGTTCCAACACTTCTCCAGATAAAAATGTTACTTCACTTTTGTGGTTGGGTCCAGCACCCGTGACACAAAAAAAACCAAACCAGTAACAAAAAAATGACCTGTTTTGGCGATGGGAGCAGTTCTGGTATTTCCACCTTAGCTCGGCCTCCACTCAGGTAAACCTACCAAATCCACACATTTTTTTTTAAAAGTGGACCATTAGGGTAGTCCAGGGTTGTGTGCCTTGCTTGGATCACCCAATATTTTCTTATGCATAATGGCAGGCAAACCGCAAACTTTGCCTAAAATAATGCACTTACCTCACATTTCTGTGACATAAACTTCCTGGATCTTTGGCATCCACTAAATTCCTACCACCCACTGTTTTCACACTTCCCCTGATAAATATGAAACCCAACTTGTGTGGCTAGGCCTAGCATCTTTAACACAAAAGGCCCCAAAATGCAACAGGGATCCATCAACATTTTGTGTTTGTGTCTAGGGAAGATCTGGTATTTTGGCCCTGGCTTGGAATTTAGCTGGTATTGGAATTTAGATGGTATTATGGCCCTGAATTTGGAAGGAATCCATGGATTCCTTCCAAATTCAGACATTTTGGAAAACTAGACACTAGGCCTGGGCAAAATGTGATTCACATGATTTTGGGCATTTCGTGTTTCAGTCGCCATGCGAAATTCCATCAACTTTTCATAATGTGCGCCATACCTAATACAAATTTATAACAAATACACAGGAACAACAGAACATGGTTGGCTGTTTTTCGCGATGCTTATGTTTTTTTGCACACTTTTATTTAGCGCAAAACTCATCCTCATGTTAAAAATTGGCACAAAAATGCATTTTGCGCGCAAATATAACGTGAAATGACAAATCTGTATTTTGTGGAATTACTCGTAATTTTGAAAAATTTCAAATAATTGCACAAAAGCAAATTATGCAAATTTAGCACAACCCTGAAAAGTGATTATACCCAGACGGGTGGTATGTCTCACGATTTCCTCACATTTCTGTGACAGAAACTTGTGGAATCTGTGGGGATTCACAAAAGTCCAACAACCAGCATTCCCACACTTGTCCTGATAAAACACAACCCCCCTAGTGTGGCCGGTACTAGCACATGCAATAGGAATAAATCAAACCAGGGACCATGTCAATCAATCAATCAGGGAATTGTAAGCGCGCTACTCACCCGTGAGGGTCTCAAGGCGCTGAGGGGGGTCCGCAGATCTGTTTAGCTGAAGAGCCAGGTCTTGAGGGTCTTCCTGAAGGTGTTCAGGGAGGGGGCGCGTCTGATGTCTGCCAGTAGCTCGCTCCAGGTCTTGACTGCAATGTGAGAGAAGGATCTTCCGCCTGCTCTGGCTCTGTGGATGTGCGGGGTTTCGGCCAGTGCGAGACTAGAAGATCAGAGGTTTCTTTTGGGTACGTAGAAGTTGATTCTGTCGTTGAGGTATTTGGGTTCGTTGCTGTGTAGGCATTTGTAGGCGTGAGTGAGGATTTGGAAAGTGACTCTTTTCTCCACAGGGAGCCAGTAGAGACTTCATAGTTGTTGACTGATGTGTTTGTGTCTGGGATGCCGAGGACGAGTCTGGCAGCAGTGTTCTGTATGGTCTGGATTTTGCGGAGTAGGGACTTGATGCCGGCGTAGAGTGCGTTTCCATAGTCCAGTCTGCTGGTGAGGAGTGCGTGGGTGGCGGTCTTCCTCGACTCAGGGGGGATCCACTTGAAGGTCTTGCGAAGGATGCAGAGGGTGTTGAAGCAGTTGGAGGTGACGGTGTTGACCTGTCGGTTCATGGTGAGTGATGAGTTGAATACGATGCCGAGGTTCTTGGCGTGGTCTGAAGGGGTAGGTGGGCTTCCGAGGGCGGTCGGCCACCAGGTGCTGTCCCATGCAGAAGGGTTGGTACCAAGGACGAGGACTTTTGTCTTCTCAGCGTTGAGCTTCAGGCAGCTGTTGGTCATCCAGACTGCGACATCTTGCATTCCTTTCTAGAAGTTGAGTTTGGCAGTGGTGGGGTCTTTGGTGAGGGAGCGGATGAGCTGGGTGTCGTCGGCGTAGGATACGATGTTGAGGCCATGTTGTCGGACGAAGGCTGCGAGGGGTGCCATGTAGATGTTGAAGGTGGGGCTCAGGGATGAACACTGAGACTTCGCAGGTGAATTTCGTGGGGCCGGAGAGGAAGCGTGGGAGTCTTCTTTTTTGGCTTCTTCCGGTGAGGAATGATCGGATCCAGTCCAGGGCTGTTCCGTGTATGCCTGCGTTGTGTAGTCTGGCGACTCGTGTGCGGTGGGAGACGGTGTCGAAGGCCGCTGATAGGTCGAGTAGAATGAGGGCTGCGGAGTGACCTTGGTCCAGGAGGGTGCGGATGTCGTCTGTGGCGGCGAGTAGGGTGGTCTCTGTGCTGTGGTTGCTTCGGAATCCGGATTGGGACGGGTCGAGGACAGCGTTCTCTTCAATGAATCGTGTCAGTTTCCTGTTGACTGTTTTCTCTTCAACTTTGGCTGCGAAGGGGAGGAGCGAGATGGGCCGATAGTTCTTGAGGTCGGTGGGGTCAGCTGTGGGCTTCTTAAGCAGGGGTCTGACTTCTGCCCGCTTCCAGTCGTCTGGGAAGGTGCCTGTTTTGAAGGTGGTGTTGATGGTGCGTTGTAGTTTGGGTTCGATGGCGGCCGCGGTTCTGTTGTAGATGTGGGGGGGGGGGCAGGGATCGGTGGGGGCCCCCCCGAGTGGATGCTTTTCATGGTAGAGGCGGTGTCTTCGGCCGTGATCGATGTCAAGTTGGAGATGGGGGGCTGGCTGCTGTTTCTGGGGGGCGGGGGGCCGTCTGTGGCACCTGGTGGATGGTCGATGAAGTTGTAGTAGAGGTTTTTGATCTTGAGGTGGAAATAGATTCCAAGCTTGTCGCAGAGGTCTTGGGATGGGGGTGATGTCTGTGGCTTCGTTGCGTGGATTGGTGAATTTTTGAATGACACTTAAAAGTTCCTTGGAGTTGGTGGAGTTGGGCAGGATTTTATTGTGGATGAAGTTCCTCTTGTTAGCTCGGATCTGGTTGTGGTAGTCCGTCATGACGTCCTTGTAGGTGGTGTGGTTTTCGGTTGTCTTGGTGTTTCTCCAGTTCTTCTCCAGGCATCTGCAGGTGCATCTGACTTCTTGGAGGGCGGTGGTGAACCAGGCGGCTTTCCTGGGGTGTTGTCTGTCAGGGTTGCATAGAGGGGCGAGCTCGTCTGCGCAGTCGGAGATCCAGGTGTGGAGTTCTATGGCTGCGTCGTTTGTGTCGGGTGCCCAGGTGTGGTTGTCTCGGGTGAGGGTGGAGTTAAGCTGATCATCTGTAACCTTGCTCCAGTTCCTTCGTGGTGGGCATGAAGCTGGTTTGGGTGCCTTGGGTTGTTGATGGCGAAGTGTACGCAGTGATGGTCGGTCTATGGCGGCTGCGTTGTGTGGCTGAATTGGATGCTGTTTCCTGCCGCGAATATGGGGTGTGGGTGTGTCCTGCTCTGTGGGTCGGTGTGTTAACGAGTTGTTTAAGTCCCATGCTGGCGAGGTTGTCATGAAGAATAGTGGAGTTGGGGTCGCTGGGGTTGTCGAGGTGGAAGTTCAGGTCTCCAATGAGTATGTAGTTTGTTGAGGTGATGGCGTGGGGTGCGATGAAGTCGGTGATGGTGGTGGTGAAGGGTGTTCAGGGGATGAGGGGTCTGTAGACGAGGGTTCCTCGGAGTGTGGCTTTGGGGGTGGTCTGGATCTGGAAGTGCAGGTGTTCGGTGGAGGGGAAGGTTTCGCTGGAGGTGGTGAGGCAGAGGGTGCTCTTGTGGGCAATGGTGAGGCCACCTCCTCGGTGGTTGGGGCGGTCTTTCCTCTGGATCTTGTATCAGTCTGGGATGGCGGTGCTGATGTTGGGGGCGAAGGATGCGATGGTCCAGGTCTCTGTGAAGAAGGCGATGTCGGGCGAGAGAGAGTTGAGTAGGTTCCAGATTTCCATAGCGTGTTTGTGTATGGAGCGTACGTTGAGGAGGATGCATTTTAGGGTATCGCCGGTGCTGGAGTCGGTGGTGTTGGAAGTCGGGGTGGCGTTGATGGTCTGGTGGTAGTGGAGGCAGGAGAACTGGCCGTGGGTCGTGTTCAGCGAGGCCTGTTGGCATTCTCCAAGTCTTTCACGGTTGAGTGCAAGGAGGGTGGTGGTGTCGTAGCGATGGGTCCAGGCTTCCTGGTGCTGGCTGGGTCACGGACAGGCACCGACGGGCTTGCCTTTGGCGCGCCCGCTGGGCGTGTCCACTGCTCAACAACGCAGCGGCCGCCATCAAGTAGGGGAGGTGGGAGGGAGGAGAGGCCGGAGCAGGGGAATTTGGGGGGGGGGAATTCCAGGGGGGGAGGGGCCGCAAGGGCAGCAGTGGCAAAAGGAACAGGCAGGCACGAGAAAATAAAAACAGTGGTGGAATTAGATGAAGACACAGATGGGCACAATAACAGTGGCACAACAGGGAAAAATTAAGAAGAAAAAAAACGGCTGAGAAAGGTGATACGGTGATTGCAGGCAGCCTGGTCCCAGTTGGAGCAGGCAGCAGGCGCAGGAGCGGGCAGCAGCCTTGAACCTCCCAAGGAGGAGGTCGGGGTCTGGAGGCAAGAGACGGCACAGCAGAACTGCAGGGAGAGAGGGGACCTAGACCGAGTCGTGAATGGGGTAAACATCCCCTATCTTTCCCACTGGTGGGGGGAGGGGGGGGGGGGGCAGACGGACTGATTTGCCTGGTGTTAAGAAGGAACACAGGCCCATGCCGAGGGGGGCTGCTCACCCTGAAAGAAAATGTCCATGGTGTTTAGTGGTGTGGATCCCTGCTTTGCAATCTCCTACCCACTGTGATCACCAAGCGGGGATCTACTAGGGAGAGAAAGCATTTGAAAAGAGACAGTGTCCCCTTTCCAACACTGCCTCTACAGCGTTTATCAAAAGTAAAAGCAGGCGGCGTTATTAGCTTCTGTTTTGCTGTGACAAGAATGCGCTGTAATTAGGGTAGTTAAGAGGCAGTAAGAGGTTTTGAGGTTCAGTGATGGGTAACATTAAGGTGTTCTTAGGGTTAGTATTCATGGAAGGGTAACATTTAGAGGTACTTCCAGATTTTTAGGGTTAATGCATGTACAGTGCAAAAGGGAAATAAGGCATTTTTAAGGTTCAGAGAAAGGTAGAGTTAAGGGGGAGTCAAAGTTTTTTAGGGTTCAGGAAGGGCAGCACTTAGTGGTTTTAGGTTCAGTGAAGAGTAGCGTTAAGGGATAGTAAGCAGTCTGGTGTTCAGGGAATAGTAGCATAAAGGGGTAAAAAGGTTTTTAGGGTTCAGGGAAGGGTAGCTTTAAGGAATAGCAAGGGGCTGGTTGGGTCAGGTATTGGTAGCATTAAGGAGCAGTAAGGCTTTTAGGGTTCAGAGATGGGTAGCATTAAGGGGTAGTTCAGGATTTTAAGGGTTCAGAGATTAGAAGCATTAAGAGGAACAAAGGAATTTAGTTAGAGCATGCAGCGTAAACTACTGTGAATATCTGCTGCTAAAAACTGAAATGTGCTCTTTTTTGTGGGGTACAATATTGGTTTCTGCATAATTGGGAACAGACTATGAATTAGTTGAGCATTTTTAGTGTTGATTTTAATTGTTTTTAAGAACCAGTTACAGCGTAATGTTTTTAGCCGCTTTTTTGGGTGCAGGTCTAGTCTTCAGATCAGGAAGACTACATAAGTAGGATGTGAGCGTGATGACAGCACACCAAAGGCAAGTCAGTCTGAGCCTGTCCACGCACCGGCCACATTCAGCGCCAGTCACGCTGCTCATTTAGTCGTAGACTTGGGAGAAACCCATCATGTTACTATAGGATCAAGGATTCACTTCACGAGGAAACAACTACTGCTCACTGGTAAGAAATGCAAACAGGGCAATATCTCCAACTCCTTGCACACTACTGATGATGCCAAACTAAAAGAGCCTTCAAGTGACTATAATCATTTACTGCACCTTCGTTGTGGCTTGGTCAATGCTAGATCGCTTGCAAAGCACACAGAGGAAAATCATTTGTTACTTGCATCAGTGGACTGGTATGTACTGTTTATAATGGAAACATGGACCACCCCAGAGTCAGCTGTGGCTTTGTGTATGGCATGCCCTACTGGATTTAAGGCATTTCATAAACCCAGAATTAAAAGGAAGGTGGGAGGAGTGGAAGTCCTCTACAATGACAGATGGAATTTTTCGCTACTTGAAATTGATGAGCCGGAGGGTCCAGAACTTCTAGGTTTTGCTCTAAAAACCAGGAAAAGCAATGATTGTTTAGGCAACCTATGTTTTAGACCGCCAGGACTCTCTAGCACTCAGCTTTACCCCTCAATAGAGATTTTTTCTAACATGGCACTTGCACATTCTAATTTTTTCATACTGGGGGATTTCACCTTATCGGGTGAAGGGGACATCTCAACCTCGTTCAAAGAACCGCAAGAGTTGTGCAAAGCTGTGGGCCTTCATCAGCTAAAAGAGGGACTCGCCCAAAGGGTGGGCCACACCTTGGATCTCATATTTGCCCCAACGGGCTTATTTATGTGAAAGACATTGTATTGGACTGATCATATGCTCATATCAATCCACATAATGGTGCAACACCTCTGTTCTTCCAGACAAGCCTCAGGTCTGACAAGTAAAAGAACAGGTTGGTATAAGTTGAGAAGACCTAACACAGGAGCCCGTCTCCATTTCCCCTGTACTGTTGAACCTAGGAAATCAGTTGAAGATAACCGCCTCGCTTATGAGCGAGCGATCACCAAAAACCTAAATGAAGTAATTCCTCTCACTAGTATGAAAGTACGCGGTAGACCATCTGCCACTTGGTACAGCGAACTTTTGAAAGAACTTAAATTGAAATGCAAGAAGTTTGAAAGGAAATGGCGTAATGGATAATGTAAGAATCAGGGTTACTCAGGATTGCTTGAAAGGATATATAAGTTTATTGTGAGGAATAGATCCCATCCACCTGAAGCTCCTGCAGGAATAAAAGCCAGGTTCCAACTGCCCTCCTGCTGCTTACATCAACACAGTACATACAGAAGGAAACATTCTTAAGCACCTAGCAACAGGAGAACCATCTTAAGATGCGACACATCCCCGTCCTTTATGGAGAAGGAGGATGGGTTATACCTCAAGACCAAATTATAGCATTAAATCAAAAATACATAACATCTATTTAACAAAGTCTTTTAAAAATTTAGGTGGAAAGGAAACTCGTGAGGATCTGCGAATGTCCTGAGGGGTAAGAGTTAAATCATGAGAACTGGGAGTATGATGACCTGCCACAAAGTCCTTCCTAACCACCACTACCCTATAAAGTGGCAAAAGTGGCGGAAAGTTTTCGAGAGGTACGCAAGAGTGTGCAGTTCTTCTTTAAGTGCAGAGAGGAAAACTGCTTTACTCTTGCATTGCTTAGGATCAGAAGGTCAAGAGGTTTTTGACCACCTTCCTGAACTTGATGATCGTGACCTTAATGAATACGAAATTTGCATTGCCAAGTTGGATAAACACTATCTGCCCAAGGTCAGTACCATTTTAGAGAGGTACCATTTTGGAAGGAGGACTCAATTGGAGGATGAGAGTATTGAGAACTACGTAACGTCCCTTAGGAAGTTGGCATCATCATGTAAATTTGCTGCAACTCTTGAGAGAATAAGATCAGTTCATGCTGGGATGCAGCATTGAACGTGTCAGAGAGGAGTTATGGCAAAAAGATGAGCCAACTTTGGAAGATGTTATTGTAATCGCAAAAAGGATCGAACACTCTCTAAAATGTGTTGATGTTATAAAGAAAAATGGCTAAACTAAAGAGAAAAGTTCTATTCAAGCTGTCAAGACTATTCCTAGAGGAAATACTATTCATAAAGAAAGTTTAAAAAGTGAATCTTCAAATGAAACACCAAAGAAATTTGACTTTTCTAATGTGAAATGCTTCCGCTGTGGGAAAATGGGACATTTTGCAAATGACAGCCAGTGTCCAGGTTGGAAGGCGATTTGCAGTAAATGCAAAAAGAAAGGCCACTTCTCTGTCATGTGCAATGGGAGGAACTATAAAGGGAAAATAAGTTAAGTTTATTATGATGTCGATGGCAATTATGAATGTCAAGATGAGGTAAATTGTGGTCAAATACAGGTACAGGTCGTATAAAATGGGGAAGGGAAAAGTTGCCCTATTGATGAAATCCTAGTGGAAGGGAAACCTACTAAGGTTCTTTTTGACTCAGGTGCAAAGATTACCATTATCTCGAAAGATTTCTTTACCAAGGAAATTAAGAAAAAGTAAAGGTTTTTCGCCCTGACATAAAACCCTTCGCATATGGCGGTGAACCCATTAAGCTGTTTGGTTACTGAAAGCCAGGTTCCAACTGCCCTCCTGCTGCTTACATCAACACAGTACATACAGAAGGAAACATTCTTAAGCACCTAGCAACAGGAGAACCATCTTAAGATGCCACACATACTCTGATAGAAAATGGCTCAAGAGTGCACTAGGTGACTATAAGAGAGTTAGGAAAAGCCAAAGCTGAGTTTTATGCAAATAGTATTTTAACAGAAAACAGTGGGGCAAAAAAGGTCTTTGAGATTCTCTGAGGGCTAACAGACCCGGACAGTATAAACCAAGAAATCACACCCTCCCAGAAACATTGTGATGATCTGGCAGACTACTTTGATAAAAATATTAGTAAAATCCTGGACGATATGGTCACCTTGATGCAGACACAACCCCGAATTTGAGTACAACCACTAATCCAGAGAGTCTGACTAGAGAGACCAATAGTCAGCGTCTCAGTGACTTGTCATCAGCAGACCCTATTATGATCTCCATGGGCCTATACCCCAAAGAGAGCCTCAACTGCAAACTTAATACCTTTGAGAATATTTGAGAAGAGATTATTTTTTTTTTCGATATCATCAGCTCTACTATCTCAGGCTCTCCGTTGGAACCCCTTCCCCGAGGATATGGAAAGAGATGAGAAATGATCTCACTCTTCCTACTTTGCACATGAAGTATCAATCCCTGGAGACAGGGATGGTGGCTCTAGCCTGGATGAAGGCAGTGGTCACTACCCTACTAAAGAAACCACCTGCCGATCCTCTGGTCTTGAGTAACTACAGGCCCATTTTGCTCCTCTCTTTCCCTGTGAAAATGTAGGAGTGACATGTAAGTAGGACATTGTCCCAGTACCTAGAGTCACATTCTCTTTTGGAGGATGACCAATTTGGCTTCCAACCAGGACATGGCGGAGTCTACCTTACTTGTCGCATTAGGCGAGTTACCAATGCAAGTGGATAGCGGGTAGTCGACGGCCTTGATCATGCTTGACCTGTCGGCTGTCTTTGATATGTTTGACCATGAGATTCTCCTGTCAAGACTATTGTCAATTGGCATTGGGGGCACAGCTCTGAAATTGATGAAATCTTACCTCTCTGAGAGGTACCATGCTATCTCCTTACCTACTTACCATTCGGAATTTAATTATCTACGATGGGGAGTACCGCAAGGCTCTGCGTTCAGTCCCATCCTTTTTAACATATATCAGAGGCCATTCATTACTCTGATTAAGGAGTAGGACATAAAGCTGATTAATTATGCTGATGATACCTAGCTACGTTTGTCCTTCAAAGATCAAGAGGAGGTAACAATGGCCTTCCAAAACAGTATGTTGGACATTTCCAGATGGATGAATGCAAATTAAATGGGGAGAAAACAGAATTGTTATGCTGTTGGGCAAGTAAGATTCCTATGCCTGTCCCACCTAATTTTTAGACCCTTCCGTCTGGAGAAGAGTTGGCGCAGTCAGACTCAGTCCTCAACCTGGGAGTCACCTTTGATAAAAAAAGGTTATCTCTGGGGAATCATGACACAAAAACAGCGGGCACATGTTTTTCACCTTTGTGTAGTCTTAGGAAGGTGCTACCACTATTGCCGAGTTAAGTAAAACCACTTATAGAGTGTAGCATTATACTTAGCCAAATTGTCTACTGCAGTTCCTTGCTACTTGGCGATTATGAATATCTGCTCAACACACTTTGCAGAGTCCAGGTGGCAGCAGCCTAACTTGCCTTAGCTAGACCATGCAGATTATTAGCATCAAATGTCTTGAGGAAATTGCATTGGTTGCCTCTGAGACACAGGATTCTGTTTAAGACTATGTGCATTGTGTTCTAGGCACTACAAGGCAATGGCTCAGTGCCTTTAAGACGAAAATTGAAAGGATATACCCCTGGACGACATTTGCGCTCTAGCACAGCAAATCTGACCTGTGTTAATAAGGTATGGAAGGTAAAACAAGGTGATCGGGCCTTTCCAGTCAAAGCAGTCCAAATTTGGAACAAGCTTCAACCATCAATCCGATCCATAAAGAAACTGTTGCATTTTTTAAGAGCCTTGGCGACCTGGCTGTTCCCCAAATAAGTTTGCCATGTTCTCTAGGTAGATTATATGATTGGTATCTCTGATCCCTTATTTACACATTAGCACCAGGATGCCAGTTTTGGTGACAGCTGTGCTCTATAAATGATATAAATAAATAAATTAAAGAATGCGTGCAATAAAAATGACTTTTAGAATTTGACATTTTTGGAATTGTCCTTGGCAATAATGACGGACAGAACATTATCAGCTTGACAATTTCAACTCAACTTTAATGAAATCAACATTTTAAAAGCCAACTATTACATTCAACCAGGAATTCAACCTGAAGCCAGTGCATAAGCAGACACTGCGATACGCATATCTGCAGATGAAAGTGCCCAATTTTGGCTTCAAACATTCCAAGCACAAACTCTGCTTGACGCCACAAACATATTTTATTAATGTGTTGTGGATGACATACTTTGGGGGAACTTGTGACCATCTTCCTCGTGTAGCTCCTTTTGTGTTTGGGTTCTTCCCTCATCCTCGCAAACAGCTCCTTTCCGGAGACCTCCTCCCAAGGGCAAGCTGGCTCTTTCAGCTCCCCATCTACTACAGACAGTGCAGGGATGGATAGACAGTGTGCTGGTGCTTTATCGATATTTGAAACTGCTGAAGTTTGTTGGAGCCTCAATTTAATATAACTTATTAAATGCTTATTTTTGAACTAGAGGCACTAAGCCTGGAATCAGTCATGTCCTAAAAACAAAGGAAGCTTTTATTGCAAATGTGAAATATGTTAATCCCCGTTTTATTAGTGTCACTTTAGTTCTTTCTAAAAAAACACATTATGATAATTTATAGCAATTCCTCTAATAAAGCTATCCATGGATGCAGCAAATGGAGCAGGTTTTGAATAGACTGCCAAAATCTCCTTCATATCTAAATTTATTGAGAAGGTGGTGACTAGTCACCTGGGCTTCTACATTTTGATTCTTTTTGTGTGATAGCAGCAAGGGCTACTTTCCATGAGATTTTAACAACCCACTCTTTTTTGTTGTCAAAGAACAACTTATGGATACAGCTGACTGGAGACAAGCACATTTAGCAGCTTTTGATAATGAGGTCCAAGTGATCTCACTGGACAGTGTGTGACTGGTTTCTATGGCATAAAACAAAACATGTAGCTGGCTTGTCCCAATTTACAAGTGTGTACATCAAAGATTTATTTGTACTATTGTGAAAATCCTCCACACCACCCTCTGGTGGCCCCCATTGCATTCTCCTACCCCAATAGCAAACTTAAAAAATGGTTTATGTTCCAGATACTCACACCGACAGTCCTCACCTGCGTCTAGTCAGCCATAAAAGCAAACTACTATGAAGGTGTCACCAGCTCTTCCTCCATCCTTATGTACCTCATCAGAAACTAACTCACCCCTACCCTTCCATAACTGACTCTCCATAACATCATTAAAAAAGGCCATATGCCCAGTTCCTCAGGACCCTGAATCTTGATCCACCCAACCTCATCAACTACCACCCCACCACAGATCTTTTCCTTGGTACGATCCAGGAAAAGGTGGTCGCCACACTACTGAAAAAGTATATCGACATGTGTAAATAGTGTGCCTGCGTTGTTGCATTTGTATAGCTTTATTTCACAAAAATCTATAATAAGTTTTTAAAATACATACATACATCAACAGTCATAACCAACTGCAGCTATAACAATCAGGATTTAAACTTCTTACAACATGGAAACAGTCTCCTTCATGGTGGTGAGCAATGCCCCGCATAATCAATACCAGTGACCCACGCCTCCTCATGCTACTACACATCTCTGTAGCCTTTAACAGTACCAGACATCAGTTTTTGTTCTCACTATCCTTTCAACCATTTAGGCATACAGAACAAACACCTGCATGCATTCTTAGAGGAGCCCAATTGGATGAATTGAGAATGGTTGCCCAAGTCACCAGTGATGTTAGTCACCTTTTGTTTCTCAATACCATCCTCTCCCGCCTTTTATATTTATTCTCTACATCAAATCTTTAGTTACCCGCGCAGTGAATCAAAGATTTCACATTCGCCAATGCACTGTTTATTTATGTTAGAAATGGGGGTTCCTAGTTGGCAGTGCCTTGTACCCAGTCCAAGTAGGGACCCTTTCTTCTAGTCAGGGTAGGGGAGTTAGACACTGAAGATAACCCGTGCTCACCCCCTTGGTAGAGTGGCACGAGCAGACAGGCCTATCTCAGAGGCAATGTGTAAAGTAAGTGTACATAAAAAACAGAGTAACACAGTGAAGACACTACAAATGAACACCACATCAGTTAAAAAAAGTAATCAATCAATAAACAAAACAAGACCAAAACGACAAAAATCCAACATACATTGGCAGAGATATCACTTTTAAAGGTTTAAGCAAGTTTAGTCCACAGACCTCTATGGATGCGTTGATTTTAGCACAAACTACCTTTGATGCGCCAAAATCTTAGGCAAAAAACAGCCACAGAGAAGGGATGCTTCAGAAAACACAAGTGATACATCGATTCCTGAGTCCCAAGGGAAATAATGGCGTCAGTTCTGATGCACATAGGAGAAGTGTTGTGTTGATTCCTTACTGCAAGGGGAAGTAAAGCATTGGTTTCTAGATATGCAGCCTAGGGTCCATGCTGCAGGGCTCCGTTGATTAAGAATTGATGCACAGGTACGCTGTGTTGCGCACTGGAGGGGATGCGTTGCTTTTCGAGGCTTCATGTCCAGCGTTGGTTGTGGGAGGCTGAGAGGCGAGGCTTCACATGGCTTTGTGTCATCCAGCGTTGGTCCAGCGTTGGTCCTGAGAGGCTGTCAGCTGTGCGGACAGACATGGAGAGGCTTTGCGTCACCCAGCGTCCGTTCGGGGAAACTGCACAGCAAAGCTTCGCGTCGTCAGGGGTCGGTCCCAAGGAGCAGTCAACTGTGCGATGAGGATTCACAGGGGTTTGCTTTGTCCAGTGTCGGTTCAAAGAGGCTGCACAGCAGGCTTTGTGAGACTTAGAAGCCTTTGGATTAGATGCGGCACCTCAGGCAAGGGTAGGACTCACAGATGGTAGAGTCCAGCAGCACCAGCAGAGTTGTAAGAAGTCTTTTGTGTCTCTGAGACTCCTTAACAGGAGGCAAGCACACACAAGTCCTTGGAGAACATTAACAAGTGGGATACCAAAGCAAAGTCCAGTCCTTTTCTTTCTCAAGACAGAAGCAATAACTTCGGGCAACCTGCCAAAGCAACACAGCAAAGGTGCAGTACTCCTCCTGACAGCTCTCCAGCTCTTTCTCTTGGCAGAGTATCCTCTGGACCCAGAAGTGTTATAAAAATGTGGGATTACAGGCCCTATACTTCAAAAGTAGTCTTTATAGTGCACAGCTCCAGCTTTGCCCTGAACTGGCTTGAGACACACTACAGTGGGGTGGAGACAGAATTGTGAGAGGTCAGGCACAGCCCTATTAAGGGGTCAGTGACAACCCCTCTCACTACTCAATATCAGGAAGGCCCATCAGCCTGTTGATGGGCAATCAGGATATGCTGGGAACACCTTAGCTCTCTTTGTGTGACTGTGAATTCACAAACAGCCCAACTGTCAGTGTAAACCAGACGTGGAACCACAGGCAGGCCGAGGCACTTGATGGTGAAGCAAGAAAATGCCCACTTTCTAAAGTGCAGGAAGGATGGGTGGATTGGGAATGAATCTGCGGCTAGATTATGTCTCTTACCTTAGGCAAGCAACTTGTCCATCTGATAGAGACATCTAGCCTCAGATTCCTGATCTTAGAATAGATACCCAAGCAAAACCATCCCGAAGGAGGGACAAGTTTAGACCAGTAAGTCCTGCAGGACAGAGCAGACAAAAAGGCCATCCCGTTGAACTGGACTGTGCAGGCAGTAGCACTTGATAAACGTGTGCAGGGATGCCCATGTTGCTGCCTGAAAAGTGTCGAGGACCAGAATTCCATGTTGCAAATGTCGTGATAGCAGCCTTAGGTCTGGTGGAATGAGACCTTAAGCCTTCAGGAAGCTGCTATTGGCCACGTCATGTCAAAGTTTGATACAGAGGATGACCCATCATGAGACGGTCCTCTTCTGCACCGCCCAATCTTTCTTTGACCCAACATACACCATGAAGAGTTGGTCATCCACCCAGAACTCCTTTGTGTGGTCATGGTAGAATGACTATGCTCTTTTTGGGTGAACAAAGTGGAGTCACTTCTCTTCTTCAGAGAGATGCGGAGGAGCATAGAAAGTGGGCAAGGTGACTGATTGCCCCACGTGGAATGGAGTTACCTTTTGAGAGTGCCCAGAGCAGAGCCATGATGGGAAAGGTTCAAAATAAAGAGAAGGAATTGGGAAACGGAAGCTGAAAGAGGATCAATAGATCTTTCTGTACAATATTTAACAAATTTGTGCCACCGGCAGGTGTACATGGCCTTGGTAAAGGGACGCCTGGATGCCAAAATAACATTACAGACTTTGTGGGGGAAAGGTTATATGCTATCAACTGGCACCCCTCAATCTCCTTGCAAGAAGGCATATAGTGGACAGGTTGGGTGAAGGACCCTTCACTACTGCTATGACAAAAGATTCTACCGAAGGGAGAGTCTGATCGGATGATCGCTGCTCAGCTGGAGAAGCCTGGGATCTGAAACTCTCCGTGCCCAGTTCAGAGCCACAAAAATGACTTGGGCCCAGTCACTCCTGATCTTCTTGAGCACTTTGGACAGAAGTGGTATTGGAAGAAAGTTGTACAGGAAGCCTGAGCTCCACTTGAGACGAAAAGCGGTCGAGCAAGTGCTGCCTTGGAAACTCCAGCGTGCAAAACTGCTGACAATGAGTGTTCGTTCTCGTGGAGGTGAACGGATCTAGCAAAGGATCTCCCCACTGCTGAAAGAGACCTTGCGCCACCTCCAGATGGATATGCCATTCGGGATCCACTAGGCGTCGATGGCTGAATTTATCTGTCCTGGCACTCCGAGAACCTGCCAGGTGTTGAACCACCAGAGAAATGCCCTGCTGTTCCAGCCATGTCCAGAGACGCAGGGTTCTTGACAAAGGGTCCACAACCTCACACCGCCCTGTTTGTGTCAGTACCACATGGCAGTGGTGCGGTCTGTGAAATCTTGAACCATCTTTCCTTTATTGAAGGAAAAAAGGCTTTAAATGCCAAGCGAATCACTCGGAGCTCCAGCAAGTTGACGTGGAGTCCAGATTCCTCCAGAGACCAGAGTCTTCTGATCTCCACCTCTTCCAGGAGGCCGCCCAATCCCAGTAGAGACACATCTGTCACTACTGTGTGGTCTGGTTGGGGAAGGGAGTGGGGTCTGCCTGTGACCCAACCAAGGTCTGTTAGTCACCACTGCAGATCCTGTGCAGTTCTCGCTGGGATCCGCACCATGTCTGAGAGATTTCCCTAATGCTGCGCCCACTGGAAATTCAAGTCCCACTGCACATCACTAATATGACATCTGGCATGTCTCACTAGCAGGATGCAAGAAGCCATGAGGCATAGCAGACTCAGAGTCATTCTCCCCGAAATCCAGGATAGAGGCTGAAACATCAGTATATCAGCCTGAATATCCTGGACATGCTGTTTAAGAGGATAGGCCCAAAACAGCACTGTGTCCAAAACAGCTCTGATGAAAAGGAGCATCTGAGAGGGAGTCAGGTTTGACCTCGGCACATTGATAGGTAGCCCCAGTGTGTGCAGAATGTTCGCCATAGTCTGGGGGTGGGAGACAACAACCTGGGGGAACTCTACTTCAACAGCCAGTCGTCGCGATAGGGGGAAGACTGACACCCTTGTTCTGTGTAGATGAGCTCGACCACCACCATCACCTTGGGGAACATCCGAGGGACAATAATAATTCAAAAGGAGCACCATCTAGGCCAGGACGTTGGCAGCGGTCTCTGAGACTGTTTATGTAGACGTGACCACTATTATTAATCTTTCTCTGCAGGAAGCGGCTGTTCCCTCGTCCTGAAAGGAAGCTAAGATTCGGCCTCTCCTTAAAAAGCAATTGCTAGACCCCTCTGCCCAGGGAACTATCAGCCTATTTCTCTCCTCCCTGCATTAGCAAAAGTATGTGAAAAGGTTGTAAATAAACAGCTGACCGACTTTGTGGAGAAGGAGGCCATCTTGCATCCAGCACAGTCTGGGTTCCAGCCTGCACATAGCACTGAAACAGTGCTGGTCGAGTTGGCAGAGGCCATACAGGACTGTTTGGATGCGGGCGGGAGGGCAGCGCCCATTTTGCTTGACCTCTCGGCCGCATTTGATACGGTTCCCCATCCATTACTTCTGTCTCGTCTGGCCAGGATTGGGATGTCATGTGCTGTTTGGGAATGGCTCCGCTCCTTTTTGGAAGCCCGGACAGAGCAGATCTGGATGCCACCCTTTACCTCTTCCCCTCAGGGGGTCTCAACGGGTGTCCCGCAGGGGTCTGCACTTAGCCCCCTTCTATTTAACATCTATATGACTCCGCTGATTTATTTAGCAGAGGAGTTGGGGGCTAAGGTGATGGCGTATGCGGATGACACTCAGTTGCTTTTCACCTGGAAGAAAGGGGTGGGCTCGGTATCTCAGGCCCGACATTGCCCAGCCTCAGTCTTTAACTGGATGGCGGATGCACAGCTCAAATGCAACGAAGGGAAATCGGAGATTCTGCTATTTGGCATGTTTCCTCCAAACTTCCGGGAGCAGCTCTAGCCTCCTGACTACCCATGTCTGACCTCTTCCGGGAAATCGGCAAAGAACTTTGGGGTCTCGTTCGATGAACGTCTTTCTTTTGAGGTACACAATAAGAAGCTGGTTGGTGGCTACTTCGTCCTGCTCAAATCTTTTAGAAGCTTCTTTCCCCTTCTCCCAGCAGCAGCGAGACAAACAATCACATGTGCACTGATTAGGTCTCGGCTGGACTATGCTAATTCCCTCTTTTCTGGCATTCCGGGCTATCTATTGAAGAAACTACAGGTGGTCCAGAACACCGCTGCCAGACTGCTGTCGGGGCTGTCAGCCAGGGACAGTGTACAGAACCAGCTTTGTCTATACCACTGGTTACCGGTAGCCGCCAGAGTGAGATTTAAGTTACTGATTCTGGCCCATCAGGCTCTTCATGGAAGCGGGCCTCTTTATCTACAAAGGCGGGTGTCCTTTTATGCCCCTGTGCGGGCCCTGCGTTCCGCATCTCTGTATCTTGCCCAAGTTCCACGCTTTAAGCGGCAGAGGATTGGGGGTGGCTCCTTCTCAATGAAGGCAACTACTGCTTGGAACGCTCTTCCGCTGACCTTGCGTACTATTCAGGACCCAGTGGTTTTTAGAAAAAAAACTGAAAACTCATCTTTTTATCTGAAGTCGAATATAGCACCCCATTAGACTCGCGCCGGGATACTCCCGAGTAACTGTGCGCGTAATAAATGTATTTAACATAACATAACATCTACTAAAAGTGCTTGTGGACTACCGTAAACTGCAGGTAGCACTGATGGGCAGGTGGGAAAGGAATGTGAAAATAGGCGTCCTGCAAGTCCAACGCTACTGTCCAGGACAGACAAGACCTGAGCTAGAGTGAGCATTTTAAACTTTTTCTTTTTGAGAAAGTAGTTGAGGGTTCGAGGATCTAGGATAGGACCCTTGTCCTTTTTCAGGACCAGAAAGTAGCGGGAATAGAAACCACAGCCTACTTCTGGAGCCGGGACCCTCTATATAGCTTCCTTGGCCAAGAAAAAGGCACAAAAGCCACGACAGGGGCCTAAGGCAGACGGAGGACATTTGGCAAATGAGAGGCCCAAGGACTTGGCTGTAGCCCGTGAGCCCTTAAAGTGTTCCAGGGCCATGTCGGTCTTGTCTCTGAAGAGATGGGCGCCATCAAATGGCATGTCCAAAAGGAAAGCATGGACATACCCAGAAAAGTCAGAAGTCAATGACATCGCTCTGCCCAGCGAGTCATCATGTCAAGCCCACAATGAATGATGATCAACTTTATTGCATTTCTCCGGTCTGATACTGCTTGGGAGAGAAGGGCCTCCTCCCGGACCTGTGGCAGTACTAGCGCAAACGTTTCCCACAAGGAGTGGGAGTAACGGTTCAATAGGCATGCGGTGTTCACTGACTGTAATGCAAGGCTGGCAGAGAAAATATTTTCTTGCCCCAACTATCCAGCCTCTTAAATTCCCTGTCCGGGGGTGCAGAAGGGTACACGCCATGTGAGGTAGAAGCTCGGATCACCATGTTATCGGGGGTAGGGTGGTTGGTGACGAATTTCAGGTCGCCCAGTGAAGGACGATGGTGGCAGGGGATTGTCTTATTCACAGGAGTCCCTGAGCTGGGATTGAAACAGGTTCCCAGAAGGACATCAGTCAAGGCCTCGTTAAAAGGCAGGAGGTATTCCGAGGAGGAGACACCCGGCTACAGGACCTCTGTCAAGATGTTTGCTTTGACTTCCACCGAAGGGAGCTAAAGGTTCAGTACCTCAGCTGCCCTTCTTACACCCATTGCATATGAAGTATCCTCCTCCATAGCCATGGTAGGAGCAGAAAGCAGGCCAGAATCTGATGAGGTATCCAGTCCACTGGCTTCACCCAATTCCTCATACTAGTCCATTTCGTGCTAAGGTTGTACTTTTAAAGGGTCCAGTGACCCTTTTCAATCTTCCTCCATTCCAAGCCCTTCAAAATAAGGCTGAGGAACTGACCTAGGGGGGTGCAGGCGGCATCGGGAGTCCCCCCAACTCAGGGGCTGGTGCCAGGGAAGGTTGCAATGGCACAACTGGTGCCAGTCGAATCCACCACTGGATTCATTGGTGTGTATCGGGCCTGAATTGCCGGCATGGAACCCGATGGAGCCCCCTTTGCCTTCAGGTCCGAAGGCACGCTGGGAGGGTCAGCTTGCCCAAATACGAGGCACATGGGGTCATAAAAGATTTTAAGCTGGGTGGGGGTCACTCCGGCCCCTGGAAAGGCAGGGAAGCGCAGAGACGACCCAGGTGTAGGTTTCATAGAACGAGGCCTAGAGCGTAGAGACTCCTCTGCCGCATCGGTTGACAGACGGGAAGAAGTTGAAGCACGCTTCGACTTCTTGTATTTCTTATGTGTCTTACCTGACTACTTTTGAGGGGGAGGACAAGGACTTAGGACTGCTGAAGCAGTACCCAGGATCTCCCTCTCGACCGGGAGGAGAATGAGACCTCCGGGGTGAACAGTGTGGTGCCAAGCGGTGGCCAGCAAGCAGCTTTAGGGACCACTCTCTCAAAGCTTTCAGAGCCATGGTCCGGCAGTAGGAGATTGACTTCCAGTTGTGGTCACGATCCATCTTCGACATGGCAATGCGGCAGACACCGTATGGTTTGAATCCAGAAGTCTTCTTTGACATGTTGGAAAAACCTACACACCAAAAAATGTTTGACAAAACATTTTTAAAAAGTCTGTCAAAAAGTGACAGAGGGTCGCTTTCTTCATGGATCTGTGCTGGCTGGCGCGGAAAAATAAGAATTGACGTCAGCATGCCGAGGGGGCGCCTATATAGGGGACACGGACGTCACTTGCGGCGCAGACGGCGCAGACAATGTCATATGGAGCTGACCAACACCACCTACCAGTGCGGAAGAGTATTGCTCGAGCAAAAACTTATGGATCCAGCCTGATGACTGGGAAATTTTAAGGTAAGGAATCTTCAGCTCTATGTCTTTATCAGATTAAGGAAGCATTTCAAGATTTGTTTGGAAGCATACAAACCATCATTGCCAGGTCTGAGAGAGACTTCTTCATATGATATAGCTGCCCTAAGATCAAATCTGCCAGAGCAAAGACTTTTCGATCCAGAATCTAGCCTCTGGGACTCATCAGGAAGGGCCAAAGAAAATGCATTTGATTTTAATTTAGTGGCTTGCACTGCATAACCCTCTGGTGAGGGGTGTACGACAAATTGTGGGTTACAGTGGGCAAACCTGTGCTGTACTGGAATGAGTCTCGTGGCTGTTGGGCCGAGAAGGGTTTCTCCCTGGCAGCCAGCATTAGCTCCAAAAGTAACTTGTTAAATGGCAGCAGAGGTTCAAAAATGGCATAGGGAGGCTGCAACACTTCTGATAAAATGATACATGTGTCTCAGCAGAAAGTAAAATCAGCTTGAAAGTGCCGCTGCTTTTCGTACAACTGAGGTTAACAAAGAGAATTCCTTTGAAAAAGGGGCAGAGAGATACTGGATATTCCCTTCTGCAAAGGTGTGTAGATCACTTGCATTTTGTCAGTCCTGTTAAAGCTAGCATCTATATTGTGAGAGGGGAAGAGGTTAACAGCCTCAGGTTTCCCATCTGAGCACATGGGGGGACAGGATCTTGGATGGCATTGACTTCGTTGCTTGTGCTGAAGAAGCTGCCATTAGAGGCATAGAGTTGGGAGGAGTCTGGGTCAGAGCTCCTTGAGTGTCCAAACCCACAGGAGCAAGTCCACTCTTTGGGAAGTGGCCCAGAGGATAACAGTGTTGTCGAGGAATGATCCAGCATTGCTAGCAGTAACGCTTCGACCTGCTCAGGATTGGCCAATGGAGCCAGAAACTTGGTATTTTTCTTTTTCAATGTCAAAATTGCAAAAATAAGTAAGTAAGGGCCTGCATCAGGGAATGGCATCATGACTCAGAAAGGCCCCAAAGGCTAGACCGTTTCGCCATCCTTTGGAGCGTTTTAGAACTTATGTTTTTAGAGATTGTTGCCTGTTGGGGGACTTAATTGAAGAGAAAGTGGAACGGTTCTGCTAGCCAAGGCCAAAGTTAACTTGGCCTCCCACTCTGATGCCCTTTGGGCGCATTAAGGAACAGTAGTAGAAGGCTTTGGGGTCCTTATTTGATCTAAGCAATGCATTTAGTATGAATAGAATATCTTCTTATAGCATCGGCGACAGAGTTTCAACCCAGATATCTGAGAGGGAGATATTTGACGCCAACACTATTGAAAAGTGAAGTAATTTGTTGGTGAAGCCCCAAGAAGAGCTCAGGACCGCATCGCTGAGGCGCTGAAAAGCAAAAACTTGACCCCCAGTATGATCATTTGTGCCTTATATACTTTGATGTTAATGCATCTGGGGAGGACAGATTAACAGCAGAGGCCACGTGTCCCCGCCTGGTGATGAGAGCTATTTATGGAGAATACGTTTCGGGATCTAGTCTGGCATTTTGAGATATTCATTAACTCGATAATCTGCAAAAAGATATACGCATCACAAAGTGCAGGTGAGCACAGCTGCCGTAAGTTCCTCTAAATCAGGCAAAAATGTAACATACAACAGAAGCACAAAGGGTCAGTTAATTTACTTGTCGGCGCTTTATGATCCACCTGTTTAACCCCTGCGCCAGTGCTTAATTTGTAAAAGAAAGGGTGCCAGCGGCCAAAACACTGCTCAAAAGTCAGCCGCCAGAGCAATTACATGTCGGCGTGCCAAATACCAAGGCTGGTAATCTTAAACCACCTCATGTCTCTTTGATCAAATACCAGATGCTCCCTACCCCTTTATCTCAACTCGCAGGTTCCTCCTTTCTCTCGTAGTGACGTTTCTTCCCCGTCTTTCTCATGCTCTGTCTTTTCCATATGTTTTTTACCCTCTCTTTGCCCTCGTTAACTATCTGATGTCGAAAAGTAGGTGTCGGTGGCCCCCACTAGCAACCACCGGCTTAATCCATGCAATGCTGTGTGCCATGAACTGGGGCGAGCGTAGTCCACTCTAAGAAGGAGAAACATGTGTGCTAAAAGCACATCACCCAGAGAGGAAACGGAGCATTTAAAGCACCTGTTACACAAATCCTTAGCAGTAAAATAAGTCTGAACCCAATTGAGAGTAAGCAGTTGCTCAGCTGCCGAGATGCATCTGAACATTTCACACACTTGTCGAGGCACAGTGTGTGAAAAGTTTGTAGATTCCAAAGGGCCTTTCTGTCTCTTTTGGGGTCTGGTATGTCCTCCAGAGGCAGAGGAGGATTTTTTGTTTGAGAGCACCTAAAATACTAGTTAATGGTGAATTATTGAGGAAAAGAGATGATATAGTGGATGTGCATATACATTTCTGGCTAGCTTCCGCTTGAGTTTGTGTGTAATGAATGAATCTGAACATGCCTGCCAATACAATTACAGCACAGTGACTTATTCAGGGCCACACAGCTCGGACTGGGGGTCCAGATGTTGATCCCAGTGTCCTGATGGCATTTCAGGACCAACGGGCTGCCAGAAATGTTTACTTGAGGGCATAGGACAGAAGGCAGTGTCCGATTTTCCCAACAACACTGGGATAATTACACTTTGCTGTGCAAGCTGTCTTGGAAGAAAATAACAGCTTCGGTTATGTCTAGTCATGAGAACATCTGCAAAAACTCCATTCATTTGCATACTGTTTACCACTGTGGAAAGTAAATAATTAATGATGATACCTGCTGGCAAGCATAATCATGTTTATAGAATGGATTCGGCAACAATTAGGCCCCTGTCTGTGGTGATGTTCTGCACCGAGTGGGGGAGGGGTGCCCGGTGTGGGAGGCGGGAGTTTGGACCTCGAGCGAAAGAATGTTTCAAAGATGGCGAGTTCAGCACAGCTGAGAGAACATAAAGCGGCGCCAAAGGGTGACAGGGCTGGAGTCCTGCTGTGCGCGCGATGCAGCAGCCTTCCCTTCCTCAAGCAACGCGATGATTCAGCCTTCCCCACAAGACTCCATTAGCAACTTAGGTATAATTATGCTGATAATTAGTATTCGAGAAAAGACGGCGTGAAAGACTCTTGCTGGGGTCAAAGCGGAGTCGCCGTTTCGACTAGATAATTTACACAATTAGGAAAAAAAACTGCAAAACTTAAAGCCAGGCATTTAAATGAGGAAACACTTGAAGGTAAGTGGACTTTTACCTCAGTTTAAAAGGTAAAGGTCGAAAGTGGCTAAAACACAGCTTGACGATTTTCACAAACTCTGCTTCAAAGGCTAACAGTTAGCAACTGCCTGTCTTTTCATAAAAATAGGTGCCTACATATGTGACAAAAGAGACTTTTTTGTATCTCAGTTTACACAAACAAGCAAGACAGTGACAGCAGTCTCTGCATGCATTCCTATAAAATACTGCCACCCGGTCTCAACTGTATTCTAGAACGCACCATAGAAAGTTAAGAACGTCAACACCTTTGAAAGGGAAAACGAAATAAATACCGAGCTTCACAAGCCTTTTCCGAGCTAAAACAATTTATTCATTAATAATTGTATTAAACATATTTGCAAGAGAAATTGCATGCTTAGGCTCACCATCGCAGCGCATCAAAAAAATAGATATCGGGGACTTCCTGAGATGTGGGCACAAGTGCCCGTACCTCAGTCCATTTTGATCCCTATGGCAACTTACCTGGGCACTTTGAATTATTTCGATATGATATCTAACCAACAGATCCAATTCAAGAAGAGATGTGCAATTTTAGGGGCATTGTAGCCTGGGTGAGTGTGTTAACCTACTCGCAAGACAAGCTCCTTCTATGGGCAGCCACTGGTTTTGCCATTGAGCAGCACAATTCATTTGGTGTAAATGGTCCAGCCTCCAAAGCAGACCTTTATTACAAGTCCATTTTCGTGACATGGGCTTTATCAGAGAGGTGTCAAAAGAGCCAAAGATTTAAATCCTTTTTTACCTCAGTCTCCATTACCTTGACTCGGCTAGTCACACACAGATGAACCAAAGTCGCCCAAGCTACCACTGGACCATTCTCTTGGAAATGTCAGATCTGCCAGATGAAATAACTATTGATAATGTGCAGGTCTCAATAAAATGTGATTCATGTTCACACATCACTATCATTTCCAATCAGACATTTGTGAGAACATTTTCTGAAGGAAAGAAATTAATGGTGATAGATATTTTGTGGCTGACATGGGAATTGGTGGAAAACATACCTCTAGTAAGATATGTGCATTGTACCAAGGAGATGTATGCCTCCAAGTTAAGCCTGACTACTCTGTGCTAAGCTACCAGGCAGATGAGCACAGGTTAATTTGGGGTTTGTTTGTGACTTAATCTGACAAGGATTGCTGCTTGACCGGGCTTACACCCCAATCAACCAACAACCCAATTTCTTACAATGAGCTACACCTGCTCATGTGACACAGAAACAGGCTGCAGGCACCAAATGCTTAGGACAAGAGAATGCCAACTTTCAGAAAGTGGCATTGTCAGAATTTTGATTAAAAACCAGACTTAACCATTAAAGATGGCTTTCAATCAAAATTCTTAGACACCAAACTCAACTTGTGGACCTGCTCCCAAATTGATAGCTTATTAAATGTAATAAGGTAACTCCAATGTTATCCTATGATAGAGGCTGGTCTTGCAGTGGTGAAAAACGAATTTTATAGGTTTTCACTACCAGGACATGTAAAACTTTTTAAATACACTGCACCCTGCCCTCTGGTTTGTTTGGGACCTACACTAGGGGTGACTTATTTGTATTTGAAAGGAAAGTTTGAGCCTGGCAAAAAGTTTATTTTGCCAGACCGAGATGTCAGTCTAAAAACTGCATTCAGGCTGCAATGGTAGGCCTGAGACATGTTTAAAGGACTACTTGAAGGTTTTGGCTCAATCAGTGCTGCAGTCCCACTGGTAGCATTTAATTTACAGATCCAGGGTACAAGCAGTACCACTTTACTAGGGACTTGCAAGTAAATTACATTTACCAATTGGGTGTAAGCCAATTCTACCTTGTTTAAAAGAGAGCACAGACACTTTAGCACTGGTTACCAGTGCTAAAAGCGCAGAGTCCTAAAAGCCAAAAAAAACGGGTTCAGAAAACAAATTGTTGAAGGCAAAATGTTTGCAAATGACCCTGCAGAAAGGTTCAAGTCCAACAATAGAGATTCAGAAAGTGGTTTAGGAGCCATAGCACAAACAGTCAGTAAATTTGTACTGCAACTCCTTTTACGTATTTCGTTTTTTTTTGTGTACTGCAAATTAAAACTTTGAATCACCCCCAAGGTGTCATAAGATCTTTTATACATTCATTATAAGCATGTAATAAATAGGTTTCAAATGTCCTTAGAATGGGCCACCAATTCATTGGTGGGTGGGGGAAATGAACTTTTAAACAAGATACAGGTTTGGCTTTAACAATGGAATTAACTTCTTCCTTTAAAAGTGCCATTCAGACTGCTCTACATGATAACGGTCTAAGTGATACCGTTTATGTTACAGAGATGGTATATATTAAGCATTTCACTAAAAAGCAAATGGTTTGTATTTAGGTCTACCATTGATTATTTGCTTCCCATAACTCAACACCCATTAAAACAATTAAGAGGCAAACATTAAGTTCTAATACGATTTTTCTATAATGAAAATGTAGGGTCTTATATGTGTATTTATTTGTTGTTCTTATATGGTGCAAACTTAGACCTCAAAAAGCGGTATCTCAAAGCGAACGATTTTTAGCACTGACCAGCAATCATACTGTGGTATGTTAATCGTAATGTGGGATAAATTATACTGGGAAAGAAGAAAATAAAAAGTAAATGAAACTAATACCCTGTAACTACATTATAATGTGGGTAAGTGTGATGCTACCATACAAATCCACAAGCTAGTCCACAAACAAGAGTCACTGAATTATCCATGACCACTTCATTGCCTATAAACATTCCAAAAGCTAATATTTTCTCAAGTGTGCCCTAACTCTTTACAGTTTGCAGAATACTTTTATACATTTCGCTTTATTGCAAAGCAGAATAGTTAATATGTTCTCTTTTCTAGCTCGATTTGATTCTGTTCTGTTCATTCTAAGCACTCAGGAATTGAAACCGGGTTTATCGAGTTTAATAATTCACAAAGCTCCAAACAATATGGTAAACACAATTATAAAATGATGGAGCAGAAAAGTAGCACTTCAGATTGTCTGCTTTCTGTGGCTTAGAATAGAAGCCTGGGGATTCATTAAAATCCTATGAATTCCAGACAGTAAGGTACTACATATGCTGAAATATGGAAGACAAGCTGCTTTCTACAGATCCGATGGCCATCCAGTAATATAACAACAAAATACTTTTTTTAGGTTGGACATGTATGGTTCTGGCATCGTCCACAGTGAACAAATTGTATGCTCTATGTACTTTAAGGGTCTATGGGTGATTCACCTTCAGTCATTGGCTCCTTTTGTTCTGGAACCTTCATCCATCGGCTTGAGACCTTATCTATTACATCTTGGGTCTGCCCACAGGAGTATATAGTTCTCACGGTTATCTTATTGTCTATTTGGGTGTGTCCTTCCACCTCTTTAGGAAGCATGATGAGGCTATTTACCATCTGAAATCAGTTGGTGAGCATCCCGGTATAACAGGGAAGCAACTACTGACAAAATGCATCTGAAGAAGGAATGCTACAGAAAATAAAACAAACCTTCTTTTCAGGATCATTCATTTTTCAGGTGCTTCGGTCTGTGCTTTTGTACAGTAGATTTGATGTTTGTACGCATGTGCCATACAAAGGTCAAACTTATTGGTTTTGCCAATGCTCATTTTGCAATGCAAATAAATTAAAGGTTTCTCTATTAATCCATGCAAGCAACAGACTTGGCGGCAATAATATTCCTGCGTGCATTTTCTTATACCTGAATCCGATGATAGGACACTCCTTACAGATGTTACATTTCGCTTGGTGCTTGGCAGTTTCTGCAGCTGCCACCCTGTGCAGCACTGGCAACCAAACCATGGACTGAGGCTCCAGCCTCATCCAGTCTAGGAACAGCGCGGCTTCAATTTCGGGCTTGTTGTTGGCCTATAAAAGAAGGATGGGGTGCAGGAAGGAAGGTGTGAAAAAGGGACGAGGAAACCCAAGAAAGGCAAGATAGAAAAAAGGAGGATGAGGCGGTGAAGAAGGGAGGAAGTTGGGGGGGAGGGGAAGAGAAATGAAGTTAGACAAAAACTAAATAAATCACTGTAAGCAAAACATCACAACACATAAAAACCAAGAAGAGGTTAAACAAGAAAATAATTGACATTTGACTCTTATTTTTATTTTATCAATTTAGATGTGCTGAATTGTTTTTGCTTTTTAACCTGCGACCGGTAATTGATGCAAAAGCACTCCTTTCAGTCATGTACTTGCCATGTTGGTAACAGACACAGGTGGTCATTCTAGTACTCGACAAAAACGATGCGTTGACAATCACACGTCAAGATTTGCTTTTCACTGTGAAGGTAGAAGCCGTGCAAATGCCGAAGACCCTTCTTCAGAGCTTTGTGGGCCAATGTACACATGCATCGAATCAGCAAATCAACTGCCCAGTATCGCAATGTATTATATCACAATTGCTTGGACAGGATGTACGACAATGCTTCAAAAATGAGCGCAAGGCACCTGGTAACTTTAAAGTAGAGAGAACTTTACAAATTTGAGAGGCTTCGCCTGCTCCGGACATTGTGATGTCTAACTTTACTTACTGAAACCAGATTTTTACAAATTTGTTTTTTCACCAATAAAATAGACCAGAATATGGGACTAAGTTTTAAAATGATTTGAGTGCTTGGCAAAGGAAATGTTTACTTTTAAATATTACCCTTTGAAGAACTCAACAAACTTGGGGCAATTTAAGTCTATTACAAGTCATGCTGAAGTACTGTGAATTTTGAAAGCTCAAGCTAATTTGAAAGACAAAAAATGTGTACAGCTGCAGCCACAAATAGGTTATTAAAAATGGCGCCTCAGTGTCCACGTTAAAAAAACGAAAACTAAAATGTAAACGCTATGGAGACATGTAAACTGTTCTGGTCCATTAATGCCTACATCACACTTCTTTGGAGACATCCCTAAAGCAAGGTGGTGAGGAAAGAAATGTAGTGAGAAAATTACAATAGCATCCTGGGTGAGTGTAAGCGATGCAGGCTGTTTAATACTATTTTGAGAGATTTGTTGAAAAACGTATGCCATTTTGTTATAATGTGGATTAAAAATCATTACAAGTTTTTGTGGCTAGCTTAACGCTGTCGAGAAATTTGGGGCAGGCAGCAGCTAATGGTGTCGATAATGGTACTGTTTCTTGGAGTGTGCGAAATTTGTCTTCGCCCAATTAGATGAAATTTTGGAAAAATTACAAGGATTCTAAATTGGGCATGTAGCTGTAGGACACTTTTAGCGCAAATCTTTGTCTCCACAATAGGAGTTTTACACATATTTGAAATTACACAGCGTTGCACAAAGGGGTAATTTCGGTAGTTTTACGCAACTAGCTTACCCGAAATTACATATAAATTATGCAAGATTACACTTGTTGAATAAAAATTTCGCCCAGGGACTACTCTTTTCAAGATTGCATATTTAGCTACAAATCACCAGTGAGCTTTGTTCATACACAGAATACACACAAAAATTTTACACAATTGTGGTAGTTTCTGCATTTCCTAGCCTGTTGGAGACAAATCACATTCACTGCATATTTGTCAACCTTGGCTAAACTGCACGCCAGATTGGAGAACATGTTCTCGTATTTTATTTTCCCCATGAAGATGGATGAGTTATGTGTGATTAAAAGCTCACAGGTGAGGGAAGGGTGATTTTAGGTCAAGGCAACTTGTCCTTATACATTTTCCATTTCTCATTCGTGTGCAGCTGATCTGCTTCGTCACAGGGTAGTTGTGTGAATTAAAAAGCTGTATGGCCAGAGGAACACATTACTTGAGCACAGTGTTAGGTGTGCAGAGATCTATTGGTTATGAAACGCGAGAAGAGTTTGATGTGGAGGTGTGCGACGGTGTGTGACAGAGGAGGCCATCATGGTATAAAATGCAATTGTAGCTTTTTCTACAATTGAAAACTGTTTCCTTCTCCAATTTAACCCAGTTAGGCCGAAGGCAAAAAACACACATTTAAAATACTGCTTCTACTGCATCTTTAAAATCCACTCCCTGGTTGGGAAATGCTATAGACAGGTATATAAAAAGAAAACTCTGAGATACATTTGCTCAATAGCAACCAAGACCATCTCTGCTGCTGGAAGGCTGAGGTCTAGTTTAGCCACAGAACCTTGCCCTGATAAGACTCCTCTGAACACAATTGTTTTTCTATTCTAATCGATTTTCTTCGGTCTGTTGACTTTTAATGACTGCCCAGAATCTTCATTCCAAATGATTAATCATGCCATATTTTGTTTGCAATAGGGCTATATTTTACTAGTGCGGTGTCTAATAAAAAAAATATGAGTTCGACCCTTTCCTTTTTTCAGGTTATCAAACTTTTCATCTCTTAGACCTCTTTTATTGCGTTATGCTGAATCTTTCGAAAAACATGACTTTGTGCAAGAATCAAGCTTTGAGATCGGCCAAGTTAGCAAACTGGTGAGCTAGATGCACTCTTTGCAAGATTTCTTTTTTGATCTGCCTCACAATAAGCTTTGTCTGGGTGAGATAGGAGTTGTGCAGAGAGCATTTAGTGTTCCCTTCTAACTTACTGGTGAGTGCCCAACAGTTGCAAGCAGAGCTACACATTGATTCCGTTACACTACAATAAATGCTCAAGATACTCAAGGCATATTAGGAACATATCTGGTAGGATGACAGACAGACATCTTTAAACCAATTGAAGGGTGTTGTAAAGTTTATGCTTCAGATTGTCAGCTGTCTGTCATGGCTGTGATGACATCTGAGGATTCTAGAATGGATAAGAGGGCTTGCTGTGAGAGAGAATCTTGAGGAGGAGAGTAAGAGGCAGTTGGACGGCTGAGCTGTTGTACCTTTATACTTATGAATAAAGAACCTATGGAAATCTACTTACTCTCATCTAATCTTTGATGGAAGAATCTACCATTTAACACTGGCGACGACTGGGAAAAGCAGCTCAACTCCTGCCTGGAAAATCTCCGTTTTAACCAAATCTACATTTCTTTAAAAAAAGACAAAGAGGGAAGACCGGCTTGATACTGAAGTTTTATCTGAGATGCCGTACTGTGAGGTAAACTACGGATACGATCAAGTACTCTCCGTTCCAAGAGGTTTCAAGTAAGACTTTCATTTTATTTGTAACGCGCCCTCCAAGACTCACTTCGTAATCATCTCAAACTACTCTTGTCAACTTTTGACTCGCTTTCAAGAAAGACTTTCACTTTGTTTTAAGCGCGCTCCCCAAGACTGCCAAATATCTTAGTTTTTGTTACTACCGAACTTTCTACGGTTAAAGTTGGTTACTTTGAATTACCTTCTATCTCACGCGCGTAAATGCCCTGTGAGTCTTGTGATGCGCGTGGAAGTCCCGCGAGCTCCTGATGCGCGTGGATCCCTCGTGAGTTACTGATGCGCGTTCATACTTTGGCATTCTCTTATGATGTCTCTTCATTCGATGCCCTCTAATCGTTTGAGGTTTGTGGTCTGACGACGTCTTCCCATTGTCACTGGAACGCAACGTTACGCTACCTAGGATTCCTCTATGACCTATGCGCATGCTCGCGCTCTCTTTGCAGATTGGTTGGTGTCTTCTCCGTGGTTACTTAGCAACGCAGACGCTCAGTGTTTGTGTTTCATTTGCGTGCTTTACGTAATCCTTCGCAGTGAATTCTGCGCATACTGTTGGAACACGTACTTTGAATAATGAGCCGTTTCTTACAGCGCTGATACGCACAGCTTATATATTTACTGCGTGTCTTATGTACTGCGTGGCACAGAGACCCCAACACATTCTTCAAGCAAGAGATACTTGGAATAGAAGTGTCTTCAAGTTACACATCTGTGTGTGTCAACATCACGCTGATACGCACAGCTTAATTAGCGCTGATACGCACAGCTTATATGTTTACTGCGTGTCTTATGTACTGCGTGGCACAGAGACCCTCAACACAATTTTCAAGCAAGACATACTTGGAATAGAAGTGTCTCCAAGTTACACACCTATGTGTGTGTCAACATCACGCTGATACGCACAGCTTAATTTAAGGTTGTAACTTTAAAGTGGGAAACGCGTTTCCTTGAACATTATTATTCATTCGCAGCGCTGATACACACAGCTTATATATTTACTGCCTGTCTTTTATACTGGTTGCCACAGAGACTCTCAACACAATCTTCAAACGAGAGATACTTGCAATAGGAGTTTCTCCAAGTTACACACCTGTGTGTGTCAACATCACGCTGATACGCACAGCTTAGATTAAGGTTGTAATTTTAAAGTGTGAAACGTTTCGTTGGACATTATTGTTATTTGTTTTTCTTTTTCTCACTTTTTCTTCTTTTCTTTTCTTTATTTCTCCTCTTCATTGTCTAATTATAACAGCTATATTTACCTTATTCACTCTTCTATATACATAAGCTCATACTGTCAATTTCTGATATGCAAAATGTAACTGCTGCCCCGTTTTTCTTACAGTCATCAGGGGATCCTCCCATAAAATGGTCAAAATGGAAAAAGGTTTTTGAACGGTATGCCCGTGTGTGTGGTACCTCTCTTAGCGTAGAGAGGAAAACTGCGTTACTTATGCATTGCCTGGGTTCAGAAGGTCAGGACGTTTTTGATCACCTTCCGGATGTTCCCAACAGTGCTGCAGCTAACCTAAATGAATTTGAATTATGCATTTACAAACTTGATGCCCACTATTTGCCTAAGGTCAGTACCATTTTAGAGCGTTACCATTTCGGTAGACGTATGCAGAAGGAAGGTGAGAGTATTGAGAATTATGTCACAGACCTTAGACGTTTAGCGTCAACGTGCAAGTTCGATACGTTAATTGAAGAGAGAATAAGAGACCAATTTATGTTGGGCTGTGTTTCAGAAAAGGTTCGTGACGAACTTTGGCTCAAAGATGAGCCGTCTCTAGATGAAGTTTTAGTCATAGCTAAAAGAATTGAGCACTCTCTTGAGTGTGTTAAGGAGATCAAGAAAGATCTCAGTAAAGATGTATCGGTGGTCAGTACTAACGCAACTCCTAATTTGAGATCTAAAGAGACCCAATCCAAAACGCCAGTAAAAGGGAAAAAAGAAAATAAATCTCGATTACAATTCGATAAAGGAAATAAATGTTACAGATGTAACAATGCTGGTCATTGGGCCAATGATAAATCCTGTCCCGCGTTAAATGCCATATGCACGTATTGTAAGAAAAGGGGACATTTTGTAATTGCTTGCAGAATTAAATCGTCCAAACAAGGTATTAATGAAATTGCGGTGGACAATTCGTGTGACCAACATGATTTTGAGTGTGGTCAGATTATTGTCCAGGTTGGTAGTGATGGACCTTTGGATTATATTCTTATTGAAGGTCATAAAACCAAAGTATTGTTTGACTCTGGTGCAAAAATTACCATTGTATCAAGCACATTTTTTGATGATAATTTAAGGTCAAAAATCAATCTGTTAAAACCTGACATTCGCCCCACAGCCTATGGTGGGGACCCTATTGATTTGAGAGGTTACTTTATGGGTTTGGTTGAATATGAGGGTCGCCTTACCTCTGGGAAAGTATATGTCTCTAAGAAGGGCGACAGTATAATCAGTTGGTGGCATCAGAAAGATCTAGGCGTCATGTTGGATCCTAACAGCTCTCCTCCTATCTTACTCAAAAAGAGGGAAACTGTTGAATCTGTAGATCATCATTCCCTTCTGCAAACTCAACTGATGGAGGAATATCCACAAGTGTTTGGTGACAAACTTGGATGTTTGAAAGGGTATTGTCACAAAATAAAACTGTCTCCGGGGTCTGTCCCAGTGTCCAGTAAGGTACGCAATGTTCCTTTCACTGTTAGGGAGGAGATGTTGAAGGAGTTAGAGAAGCTCAAATCACAGGGGATTATTGAGGAGGTTGAAGGAACGTCATGGTTGGCTCCGGTTGTGGCCGCAAGGAAGGCTGATGGTTCTTTGAGATTGTGTGTGGACCTCAGACAACTCAACAAATGTGTTCTTGTTGATAAATATCCTCTTCCAAATATAACAGAGCTGTTAAGCATGGTGAGTGGTGCTAAAGTGTTTAGCACGATAGATTTAACATCTGCGTACCATCAAATTCTGCTTGATCAGTCATCCAGAGATTTAACTGCATTCGTTACCCCGTTTGGTACCTTTAGATTTGTAAGACTTCCTTTTGGTCTTGTCTCTGCCGCTTCTGTTTTCCAAAGAGTCATGGAAAGGGTGTTAGTCAACGTTTCTGGGGTTTGCGTCTATCAGGACGATATTTTAGTCTATGCATGTGATGAATTAGAACATGGGAAAAGGGTCCGACAAGTGTTGGATAGACTTTCCGCTCACAATCTCACTATTAAGCGTGAGAAGTGCAAGTTCGGCCTTGATAAAATTGATTACTTAGGTCACACGGTAACAGCTGATGGTGTTGTCCCCAAGGCCGAATTGGTAAGCACTATTAAAGATCTAATTGCCCCCTCTTCAAAGGAAGAACTCATGCGCTTCCTGGGGATGGCGGAATATTACAACAAATTTATTAAGAATTTTGCAGATGCTACTTTCAACATGAGAAATTTGCTTAAAAAAGGAGTAAAATTTGTCTGGAATGATTTGTGTGATAAGGAATTCTTTGATTATAAAGTACAAGTTACAGAATGCGCCTAATCTCCGTAATTTTGATCCAGCTAAATGTTCAATTATCTCGACTGATGCTAGTCTCAAGGGTCTTGGTGCTGTCTTATATCAAGGTGGCACGAATCCTGACAACACCATTATGTTTGTGTCAAGGAGTCTGAAGGGTGCAGAATCTAGGTACTCGGTCATTGAAAGAGAAGCCCTTGCTGTCTACTGGGCTATTAAGAAGTTTAAAAAATTTCTTTGGGGAACTTCGTTTGTAGTTAGGACGGATCACAAACCATTGTGTGAGGTACTAACGAGTAAGGGTATTGACTCAATTTCTCCGAGAATCTCCAGATGGATTGTTGGATTGCAAGGGTTTAATTTCTCAGTTAGGTATGTTCCAGGTTCAGAGAACTTGGTTGCCGACACACTTTCAAGATTGGTCCCGGTTACCCAATCTAGTGACAGTTTAGATTCTGATTTTAGTCATTCCCATGATTTTGTGTGTGAAATTGATTACAAAGTGATTTCTCAAGATTCCTGGCTAAATGCTTGTCATGAAGATCAGGTTATTCAAGAGGTTTTCAAACTTATCCATGAGGGTTGGCATTGTAAGGAAGAAGGAAGTCAAGCTGTTAAAGATTTTTGGTCTGTTAAGGAACAGTTGTCCTGCTGTGAGGGAATGTTATGGAGAGGTCACCGACTAGTTCCTCCTTTGTCTCTAAGGAAATCTCTTCTAGATCTAGCTCATGAGGCTCACTTAGGGATTTCTAAAACCAAAGAACGAGTGCGTTCTACTTACTGGTGGCCTGGGATGGACATTCAAATTGAGCGTTTGGTAAGGGAGTGTGTTCAATGTTCTCTAAGTGAGAAGAGTTTAAAGATCAGGACTCAGCCCATGGAAAAAAGGTCGCGCCCCAGTGGTCCTTGGAAGGACATAGCTCTAGATATTTTGGGACCAGTCCATGGTGATGGGTCGGATACTTTTGTTATTGTTGTCATGGATCTCTACTCTAGGTGGCCTGAAATTTCTTTCACTAGAAACACTAATACTAAAAGCGTTATCGATTTTCTGAAAGTGTTAATTTCAAGGGAAGGTATACCACAGACTTTGCTGACTGACAATGGTGTCCAGCTGGTGTCAAAGGAAATGGAAGATTTTCTTATTAATTGTGGTATTGTTCACAAAAAATGTGCCTTATATCACCCTGAATCTAATGGCACTGTTGAAAGGTTTAATAGGGTCCTAAAAGACACTATTTCCCTGGCTAAACAGAATTGTCTTGACTGGAAGGAGGAGGTTTTTAGGAGAGTTGGTGTCTATCGCTTTGCGCCTCATACCATGACTGGAAGGTCTCCTTTTTCTTTGTTCAGGGGGAGGCAACCTGATACTTTTTTGGAACCACCGTGGGTTAATAAATGTATCTCGGCCAAGGGAGGTGTTCCGGATGTAAGCTCGTGGGAGGAAAGGCAGGATTATAAGTGTCTAAAAAGTAAGGAAAATTATGATGCGAGACATGCTGTTAGATCTACTAAAGTTTCTGTTGGTGATTTGGTCATGATCAAAAGACCTGGTTTCTGTGTTTCTGGTGCCAAATTCACGAAACCTTTAAAGGTAATTAAGGTCTTTGGTAATGCTGTGAGGACTGCTGACCACAGAGTGTGGAATTTAAATAGAGTCGCTGTATGTGGCAAGATGCGTCATGTGAGTGATCTTTCAAAAAATATTGATAGCAAAGATGGCTCACGAACCTTAAGGAAATCTAACAGAATTTCTCATACTCCTTCATATTTGAACGACTATGTAGTAAAATGATTTAGTCATATTTATATGTTAATTGTATTGTGTTCTTTTCTTTCTTTGACTTTTCGTCCAAATGTTAGTATGTAAAGGAGGGAGATGTGTTGTAAAGTTTATGCTTCAGATTGTCAGCTGTCTGTCATGGCTGTGATGACATCTGAGGATTCTAGAATGGATAAGAGGGCTTGCTGTGAGAGAGAATCTTGAGGAGGAGAGTAAGAGGCAGTTGGACGGCTGAGCTGTTGTACCTTTATACTTATGAATAAAGAACCTATGGAAATCTACTTACTCTCATCTAATCTTTGATGGAAGAATCTACCATTTAACAAAGGGCTTACTCACTGTGATCAAAGTATCATGCTTTTCATTATTTATCATGGACACATCTACCATTAAAGAGCAGCAAAGCTCTTCTAACAGAACTTTTTGACTGAGTCAGTAATATCTCTAACAAGGGATTTTGTTTATACAATACCATGTGGGGTACCTAGAAATACCAGAATGCAGAAACCCGCATGAGATTGTGAGCACAGTGTTGGAACATGTGAAAAACCCAGTACTGGGCAGGATGCTGTAAAGTTGTAGTGTTACAATATGCAGATTTACAATTGGAGTCACATGAAGATCAAGTGATTTTTCCAGAATCCCACAAGCTTTTTGGTCAAATACGGATACTAGGACTAAAAAACCAGGTCTCCAGTACCCTAGGTCAACCATTTAAGCTTTTTACCGAAGATCTCGTCAGCGTAGAAGTATATGTTGCAGAACATTAGGTTTGAATTAGAACCAAACAAGTAGGCGCTTCATACCATGTCACAACATCACTATCACTGCACAAAACACAACTTTGTTCTCCGAAAAACGAGGGCAATGTAACAACTCACACCGTCATGTAATCACTTGGGAACAGCGGTGGCTCCTCCACTAAGGCGGAGGAGAGTCGCCCCACTGCATTTCGAGCAGTGGATAAAATGAAAAGAAAATTATAACAATAGGTTATTATCATTTTACTTTTCAGGGTTATAGGGCAGGGCTTAGCTGTGTCACAGCCAGCAAGGGGAGGAGTGGTGGACGCTTAAGAGGGCATGACTGCTTGGCCGGCCATCTTGGCCCAGCCAAACAGTCATGCGCACTTTGCATGTTCCCCTCCATGCTGTAATGCACAGCCTGGTGAGGAACATGCACAGGCTCCCACTGCATGTCTGTGCGCTGAACCATGGCGCTCAAACCAATCACAATGCTGCATTGTAGTGTTGTGATTGGCTGGAGGAGCCGGTTTGTGCTTCCTGCTTCAAGCAGGAACAGAAGAGGATGACGCAAGACGATGCCACGGTCCGGGAACAAGGCAAGTTTTTTGGGTTTTTTCCTTTCCCACCCTCCACTCCATTTACCCCACCCCCGCCTCACCAGTGATACTTGGTGGCAGCCGCCACACCAGTGATACTTGGTGGCAGCCGCCACTGCTTGGGAACTAGATGCATTGCTAGAATTCTGATAGCACTGAACACGAGTAATCATAAACTAGGTACAGAGCAGAAATTCCAATCAACATTAAGGGCACTGTACTGTTAGCTATACACTCAAATACAACCTGGGAGACCACAGCATACATTAAAGCTGCATACAATCATAATACAAAATCACGCAAAAAAAATGAGACACAACACAATCAGAAAATATACAATACATATACAATCTTGAAACAATTCGTGCTGCTCTGTCCAGAAAGTGCGAAACACAAGAAAATGTTATCTCCGTATTAACACATTCTAGTGTCACAGGAGTGTTGAAGGGCGGCTCCGTGAACACTGGACTGTAATCTCTACTCGAGAGGTAAACACTGAGTGAAAATGAATATTTGAGTGGTGCGGCCGCCACACTTTATCACTCTGATCAGCTGATTTACAATTCATCAGGAACGATTCTCAGCTGCGTCACGTGAAGATTTACGGAAGCGGGTCAAGGTTACGCAACAGACAGCAGCCTGCTCTGGATTGCTCCCCGAGCTGCCGTTACCATTCCTCTAATAACCTCTAAATCCGGCAAAAGGCACCAGCGGAGGGGTTTGCATGGCGGACACCGTCTGCATTCAGAAGGAGCCGAGCTGCAGCGACTGGAGGGTGCCATCATAAAACAATATTAATGATTCCTTTTCTTGAAAGTGCATTTCCTCTGGAACTTCCAATTTGTATGGTAACATCAGGCAAAGGACATTCTAATGCGTCTTGTGCGTGCCCCTGCATACAAAGAAACCGCCTTTACGGGCGGGAACCACGTCCAATGTCTTATGGCTCTAAACAGAACTTGGGTAGATGTACGTATTTTTGTTTGTTTTCCAAACACCCAGATCGATAGCACACCTAAGTGCTGAAGCTTTTTCTAGTCATATTACTACAGTAATAAAATACAGCTACATCGACAACCGAAATCCAAAAATGTCCTATCTATATATGGGGTCACCTCAAAAGCAGCAGCAAGAATGTTGAAATGGCAATGGAATCTTTCCCAAGTTCGTAAGGTCGTGCACTTGGTGCTGATCCGGTTTGATCACATGTTGTCTAGCTAATCCGAAGATGGAAAACTAATCTGCAAAAGCACGAGCTCTGCTATAAAATGGAGTCTTCTCTTTGTCTTGATTAGGCAAATAAGCAGAAGGCGCCATTTTGCTGCACTCCCGGGATAATGCATGTGGGGTTGTACAACGAGTGCATATCATTAACCCCCCTCTTCATTTACATAAAGATATGCATTGTCCGATACTAAAATTGGAAGAACAGATAGTGTAGTACAGGATCTGGACAATCTTCACACACTTTCCGCAAACCCCTTCCCATGGGAAGAGGGCTTTTGATCTCAACCCTGGAGCACGAATTAGGCCAAGTACACAGCACATATATGAAAAAAGTGCAGCAGAAACGCCTGCACAGAAGCCAAGATTAAAGGTCAGGCTCCTTTAGCCCCCACTCTCTCTGCAATGCGTCGAATTAACTACATTTGTACAGCACCTAATTCCCTAGGCCTAGGGTCTACATCACACATGGTGGAAACAAGTCAACAGCTGCAGATCCAAGAGTAATCCTCATGTGGAGAAAGATAATGAAAAGGAGCGAGAGCGTCCTGAAACTGGGAGGGAAAGGGCTGTGTAGTGGGATATTATCATTGCGGTGTAAACAGGTACACGATTCCTAAAAGTATGAGCGGGGCGTGCAGAAAAGCATCCTTCAAAGAAAGATGTGGAGAGAGAACCAAGAGTCGAGAAAGCAGAGGAGTGAACTCTGCTGGGAGGGAGGAGAAACATCATATGAAACGATAATGCAACAACCAACGTGTGGGGCACGGAAAGTGGAAGAATGCCATTGATGTGGGAGTAAAAGTAATTGAAATCGGACAATGAGTTACCAGCAGCAGTGAAAGAATATAAAAGGTAAAAAGAGGAGAATGAAAAAATAGGGCAAGAAACTGGAAAAGAAAACAGGATCAATCAAAAAGATAAAAAGGAAAGGAGGAGGGAAAGGATAAAGAAAGGTCTTGGGAATGAATGAGTTGAAGAATAGGTACAAAAAATGGATAAAAAAAAAGGGGACAAGGATAATGAAAAGGGAGAAGAAATGGATAACAAATGAAATGTGATAAAAGGTAAGACGGATACAGACAAAGAATAGAAGGGGAGAAAAAGGAATGGGAAGAATGGAAAAAAGGAAAGGATAAAGCAGGAAATAAATGAGGGCAGGGATAAGGAAGGAAAGTTGGTGAAGAAAATAAAGTTGTAAAACCAGAAGGAGATTAATTGGGGAAGTGGAATAAAGAAAGGGAAAAGGAGAAAAGAAAGAGCAAAAGGAGAGGTTGGTTAGAGAGAGGAAAAGGGGAGATAATCAGGCAAATGAATGAAAGGGAAGAGAAAGAGAAAGAAAGAAAGTAAAAGAAAAGAAAGCAAGCAAGCAAGCAAATATATAAATGGTGGAAAAAGACAAGAAATTAATGTAGGAATTAATGAAATGTAAAAAGCAATGGGGAGCACGGAAAGAAATAGTGGAATGAATGAAAAGGGATTTTTTTTAAAGAAAGAAGGAAAGAGGGACAGTAACTGAAAAGAGTGAAAGAAGAACGAAAGTCAAAATTAAAGAAAGGAAATGGATGAATGGGAAGAAACAGGTGAAGAATGAAAGACAAGAAAGAATAAAGGTATCTAAAAAGGAAACCAAAAACAAAGATAAAAAAGAAATAAGAAAATAGCTGAAAGACAGAAAGGCTTAAAAACTAAGACAAAATAACAAAATCAGGAAAGGGTAAGAATGATAGAATGCAGTAACAAGCCTTGAGGTCTAGAACATAACATATCATGGATGAAAACAGCTGCTAATTAAGCCCTAGTGGTGCAGACTCTGTTGCTTAGCAAGGTTAAAACAGAGAGCAATCCCTACATTGTTAATGTGATTCTCCGTCATAGAATTTGAATATCACTTCTTTGAAGTGATAACCAAAAGCTATGCAAGCTTGAAGCAAAACTGCTTTTGAGTAATAACTCAGAATACTAGCCCCGTTCTCCCCAGACAGGCTGCTTGTAATATACATTAGTGATTAAAAGCACTGCAATACCATACTAGGGGCAGCTCTGAGAAACACAAACTGCATTAACATGTAACAGAAATTTGCTGCAGGAAAAATGCAGCGATGGCACACCTTTACAATATAGACTATAATGCTATATTTAGTACCTCCGGACCCAGATATTTTAGCAACCAAGAAAGTCCACATTTTTTGCTCAATCAACTTAGATAGTTCCAATGTAGGACAGGGGTCGTTTTTAAGCTGCTACTAGACTATGCTGTGTTTTGAGTTCTAGTAACTCACAGTCTGATATCAGCCATTCCTAAATTTCACATCTAAAACAGAAAATGTGCTTATCTTTAAGTTCTTGTACTTCTGAGGGTATGGAAGGTTCGAGATGATCTTTCTCGATGCTGTTCTATAAAGTCGTGGGGCAGCACGGCCGATATCGGTCCTTCTTCAATGACCACCCCTTTTGGCTAGCTACTTTTCCCTTCAAACTGGCAACTTCTCTCCAGTGCTTTATGAGATGGTTATTTACTGGTAATTAACAATAAAAGAGAATGCATCCAAATGGATAAAGACCCCTGCATGCTTATCACCAGCACAACTTGCCAGCCCAAATAGAGATTAGATAGAGCCAACTCTTAAAGTCTGTGTCTCGTATACAAAATGCTTCAGAAGCAAATGCGACATTGCCACACGTAGTATATTTTATGGTGTAAACATGTTCATGACTATCGAAATGTAATGACGATAACAGTCCACTTTAGTAAAAAGACCAATGATGCTGTTCACAAAATGTGCCTGTGATGGGCGAGCGGAACCAAAACATGTAGAACAAGCGTTTACAATGCAATAGGTCTCGCAATTGCGAGTTATTGAGCTATTGGCATTGTAAATGGCAATTGCAAAAAAAAAATGCACAAAAAAACCCCCAAAAAAACAGTTGGACAGAATGCATAACAATGTCATACACTCACCTCAGTACAGAGATCTGGGCCTAAATCCATCGTTTTTTGGCTCACCATGCCATTCCAGTTTGAACCCAGCCATATGCAAATCAGTCTTGACCCAGTGCCTCATGGGAACAGTCCAGCCTGAACTGCCAAGCCAGGTCCTCCCTGGACTGGAAACAAACATCCTAGGACCAGTTTCGGGGTTTCACCCCTCTTCAGCCAGGATTGCTTAATTACAGTGGCAACGAGAGCACGGGACCCACGTCTGGGCATACCCGTCCCACTCGGGGTGACAAATGCAAAAAAAAAAAAAACCCAGTTGTTGGACAGAATGCAGAACAATGTCATACATTCATCCCAGTGCAGAGATCTGGGCCTAAATCCATCGTTTTTTTGCTCACCATGCCATTCCAGTTTGAACCCAGCTATATGCAAATCAGTCTTGACCCTGTGCCTCATGGGAACAGTCCAGCTCGAACAGCCAAGCCAGGTCCTCCCTGGCTTGGAATCAAGCATCATAGGACCGGTTTCGGGGTTTCACCCCTCTTCAGCCAGGATAGCTTAATTACAGTGGCTTGGAGAGCACGGGACCCACGTCTGGGCATACCCGTCCCACTCGGGGTGACAAATGCCCAGACGTGGGTCCCGTGCTCACTACGCCACTGGAGTCAAGCTATCCTGACTGAAGAGGGGTGAAACCCCGACACCGGTCCTAGGATGCTTGATTCCGGTCCAGGGAAGACATGGCTTGGCAGTTCGGGCTGGACTGTTTCCATGAGACACAGGGTCAAGACTGATTTGCATATGGCCATGTCTGAACTGGGGTGGCGTGGTGAGCAAAATAACGATGGATTAAACCCAGATCTGTGACTGGGGGTGAACGTTTTGCCAATGTGCAACATTCCGTCCATCATCTTGTGTGTTTTATTGTAAATGGCAATGCCTTTTTAATAATAAAAGGCATTGTCATTTACAATACCAATAGTTCAAAGTTTTGCAAAAGCAATGCCTATTGTATTGCAGAGTGCGGTGTCCGTGAAGCGGGTGCCGCACTCAGTATTAAAGTTTAATTAAAAAAAAAAACGAAACTTAGCACGGTGTCCCTGAAGCGGCTGCTGTGCAGAGTATTAAAGTTTAATTTTTAAAAAAAAAATGAAACTCAGCGTGGTGTCCCTAAAGCAGGCGCCGCGATCAGCATGCAAGTTAAAAAAAAAAGGTGAAACTTAGTGCGGTGTCCCTAAAGCAGGCACCACGCTCATCATGCATGTTAGAGCGGCACAGCGCTCTATAAGAAAAGCGTCTGCTGCAAATACAAAAAGCAGGCGCCATTGTAATCATCTGTCAATAAACAAAATAGTGCTCACCCACTTATAATGCAGACCGTGTAACAAGCAAGTAAAATGTCCAGTCGTTATGGGAGGTAACAAATGCCGACAGGGCAGTACCAAGGAGGGACTAACAAGCCTATTTACGAATCAGAAGCCAGCATTTACGAAGGACAATGACAAGCCTATAACAAATATGGGCGGAGAGTGGGTGGGGCTTCCAGTGCAAACTCTAATACAGCATGCCTCGCAGAGCGAGAAGTGCATGCGCGCTGCCGCAAGCCTCGACCTTCAAACCAGCACTCCTAATATTTAAATACTTTGCACAAGGATAAAATCTGATAAGTGTAAAATAATTTATATTTTAATACCTCTAGTTCTTGTTATTGCAGGTTGTGCGTCAAAGTCAGTTAGCACCTGCTTGTGGCAGAATCAGGCGCTGACGTGCACATCTACAGTTGATTTAGAAACAAACTCAAAGGTTTCCAGACCAACAAATTTTATAAAGACGAGATCAAATGGTGAGAGATGTTTACAGGCAGGGAAGATGTTTCTAATAAAGAAACTTGGTCACAAAAATGTCTCTTTGCTTCGAAGACCTCTAAGCCTGCAACTTCCATGAGCACGAGAGGATGAATTGCTTGAAGATGAGGAAACATTCAATAACTTGCCCACTCCATTGACAAGTTTGACCAATAACGGCAATGTGAACAGTATTTATTTCAACACGTTTCCTTTGAAACCAATAGCACTGTTTCACACCATGCGACTTGTAAGAAGGTTTTTGTTTTTCAAAAGAGCTGTCCAAGTTTGAGAATGCTGTACAATATGATCGTGCTACTCAGCTAGAGCTCAACCGCTTGTTGTGTTCTATTCAAACCCCTTGACTCCTTAGTTCTCCCCAGCCCTCAAAATAACCTTACTATTTCCTCCCTGCAAACTCTTGAAATCTGTTTTTGGAAAGCCAGGCATTTCCATTTCTGCTGGCGTACAAGCAGCGCCCACAAACCCCTAGCGAGACAACTGCAGGAAAAGCAGCATTTTGATGACACATACAGCAGCGATGCTCTTAAAAAAGCACACTGTGAGCTCCCTCTGGACCACTGTGATCTGCCGAGGAGATGGAAGCCAAGGAGATGCCTTGTGAATTGAGATAAGGCTTCATTTCTACCTCCGCGCATGCGGGGAGCTTCCTAAATGCCTATAAAAAGCCACTGCTTACAGTTACCACCATGAGGTGCAAAACAAACAGGTTCTCATCACCTTCAGGGCCAAATTCTCCAAGTGGTAGATTTATCGGTCAAGGTTGCTTCTCATTTTACCAGGAAAGTAATGGAGGAGCCTCTTATTAAAATGCCAGAGCCTCAAATAAAGCCTAGGTGAGTGGTACAGTCTGCTCTTTCCACCATGCCTTTTCTAATTATTAAATTATTACAACCCCACAAAGAAAAATCATGGAATTGACACCTGCTGGGACCATTTTAATGATGTTGAATGGCACTCCAATTTATAACAGGGTATCATCTTTTCCAGAAAAAAAATTGAGATCACTGAGAAACCTACAGCTTATTATTTGGATATTTAAAAGACTGACCCAATGTTTATGTTCCATGTTACGCATAGAAGTGGGCGCTCTGCTGACTATCTTAACCACGAACAATAAGTTGTGGCTTTCTGATTTCCACATACTTCCTAACTTTAGTCAAATATGCTTTCTAATAAACATAACTTTGTGCATTCACACAGATTTAGAATCGGTCTGTAATGAAACAACTGAACTAGCATCAACGTGCCAGAATTCTATCTGAAGACCATATTCAAAAGGGCGTGTTTGGAATCTGGTTGTTTGATGCTCTGGTGGAAGGGTAGCGAAGCAATAGTTTTCTTCTCCACTGCATCAGAGCAGTGAATAACTCAGGAATGAAACTGATGATCGGGCTAGGGCTGAGCCGCTACCACTACAGGGCATGCAAGGACTTTAGGGAAGCAGTGAAATAAAGTTTCATGATGTTTCTGACTTGGGAGTTGTCAGAACTGCTGTCAGCAAGGTGCTGGTGCTCTCACTGAGGGCAGAGAGCATGGCTTTTGGGATAGAGTGGTTTGCAGATCCATTAAGAAGAGTGGGATGGTTGACAAAACAGAAGGAATTTGCTACTGCACAAAGGTAAGACTCTACTTGGCCACAGCAAATGGGATCAATTATGAAAGACAACATAGCTACCTATATGAGTTGTGCTAGTGCAAGATCGCTCTTCATTTTGTGTTATTCCTCACAATATATTCGTGGACCTCTCTTTAGAGTAATGACATGCAAGAGATTTGACTGACAGCAATGAGTAGGTTTGCTTATACACAACCACCCAAGATTTAAAAGTATGAATTCCAATTTGCAGAGATGTCAGAACAGACCATTGTTTCTGCTCAGCTACTACACCTGTTCAAGTAGCTTTGTACAATATAATCGTCTTATCTATTTAGAACTAGGCCTGGGCTAAATTTGTTCCGCTCGCGGAAATTGCGATAATTTGACATTTTCGCGTTCCGCGGAGAGCGCGAAAATGTCAAAATTTCCGCATTCCGCAGCTTAGCGATAATTTGTTTCTTGCTCGCGCTGTACAATAATACATTCTCGCGCGCGTGCGATCGCCTTACCTGAAACCCCGCGTTCGGCGACAAGTTTTCCTGATCCGGTCGCATTCTCCACAAAATGTTGGATTGTTGGTAGCCATTTGCGCTGTCTCGCGACAGTTCGCGCCCGCAGTAATGTCATTGGTCGCGCGATCACGTCTTTCTTCTCGCGATCATGCACCGCGAGAAGAGTGAAAACAAGATGGCCGCGCCCGCGAGCAACCGCATGGGTAAGTTGGCGAGCCGCGACCACGCAGAAAATACCGCGAACGGGCGGGAAAAAAAACTTCTGCATCTTCGCGATATTTCTGCGTGTTTTCGGAGATTTTTAACATTTTCGCGATAATTTGCGAAAGCCACTTTCGCAAATTCCGCCCACCCCTATTTAGAACCTCTGAGCAGAGTAAAAGAACAAAGGAATGCAATTAGGTTTTTCTTTGGTAAGACCAAAAAAATCTACTATAATAACTCAAATATGTGTAAGTTTAGTAAAACATCTTACTCTCAATCCCAGATATATTTGATCCAGGTTTGCAGCTCGAGAGAGCAGGAGCACTGCTGTAGATTCTCTGTCTATTTAGAGTCAGAGACGTAGTAGGTTTACAACTGAAGAACAAGTGTAAACCCTTGGCCTGTGTGCCACGGTCATCAGATCATAATGACGGGTGCCATGCCTTATTAAGGTGGAGTGCCTGTCACTTATTTTCCTTCCCTGGGACCGCAATGGGAGGTGTGACGTCTCATGGTGGAAAATGCATAATGGCCCACAAGGGCAAAGAAAAAAACCTCCCTACATGGCAGGGACATTGTGTTTTTGTATTCTGACAAGCTCCTGCTTTGGAGGCCGTTTAAAAAAAAAAACAAAAAAAAACAAACAAAAAAAAAAAAACTTTGTAGAGCGAGTGCACCAAATGTTCACCAGCTGGGCAAAGCTTCAATGAAGTCACTGGAACAGCATGAGCAAAGTTTTGTGATACCGGTTTGAACCTTAGATAACCCACCATCAACAATCATCCATTGTTCCACAAGAAAAAACTCCACTCCCAAGTGTTTCACAAATGGGCTTGAAATTGCCAGCAAGTTATATTTGGCTGAATCAGACCCCAGATTTTTTGGGGCTACAAGGACTAGTATGGACCCTTGTCATAAGATCAAGTCCAAGCTACAATTGTGAACATGCAAGGAAAATGCACTGTTCATTAAGTCACATACGTTTAATGGCAGTATTGCAGAAAGCATCCAAGCTGACTACCATGGAAAGCTTCATATTATCAGCTCTGAAACTGAATCGTAGGTCCTGAACAGTTGATAATTCAACCCAATCAGTAGCTTCAAATACAACTGTCATTCCACATACCCGTCAGACAACTCGGCTTCGCCCAACTTGCCCTGCCCAGAGTCCCAAGGATTTACAAGACCAGAACTGGAGGAAGATCCTTCTCCTACCTTGCCACCAAGACCTGGAACACCTTGCCCCTCCACCTCATGCAATCCCCGTCTCGGAGCCAATTCAGGGAGGATCTCAAGACCTGGCTCTTCGACTGAACCTCCATGCCCAGACAGATCAGCAGCCCGGTCAGGGGCTTCAGACACTAACGGGTGAGTAGCTGCACTTTACAAACTCCTGATTGATTGATCTGTATTTGGCCTACTACATTACTGCACCACACTTTCACTCTTCATTCTCACCTTTATATGTATTTGGAGTACTTACAAAGTGACACATAGCTGAGTGTTGAACAGTGGTGGAATCCAGAAAATGATCACAGAATAAATGTTCTACACAACATAGCACATGATATAGTAACAGGAAGAGGGAAATGTGATGTAGGGAATGTCCGTCGAGAGTGTGAGATCAACCCCTTTGAATGGTTGTGGTTTTGGGAAGTTGAAGCTGTGGATTGACAGCCTGCTCACTCTTACCCAAGAAAGGAAGAAAGGTGATTGATCCCTTGTTTGTGTACATCCAGGCTAAATATCTTTCACATGGGTAGGCTTTGACTTGTCTCAAGAGGTCCTTGGAAACATGGTGGGTGCGAAAAGCACTGAAGGGTAGCATAAGAGCTTAACTTGAGTATTCTTCACTATTGACACAAGGATGTTGTCCTCATTTGAAGTGGCCTTCAGAGAACAGAGGTGCTTCAATGCTCACCAATAGGGAGGGTGTCAAAGATGGTCTAATATTGAGAGCTGCAGTGAGGTATCATAGCCGAGATGGGTGGTATTTTCATGTTATTGATGTGCTATCAGATTCTGTTTTTCTTGATGAAAAATGTATTGATAGATTTTTACTTGGATTGCTCTAAAGATGGGCCAGCCAGGGGTGGACACAATGCATTGAAGAGTGCTGTATTTGGGTTTGCTGCTTTGGTAATGGCAGGTTTAGTAGACTGACTTCGGAGATCATCTTTCTGCAGAAAGAGCAGAAATGCCTCAGGGATTGTCAAGTCTGCTTGTTGCTACATTTAGGGCAATTTCTTCATCTGCCTTCTGTAAACATTTTTGCCATCTGTGAGGTCCTCATAGTACTATAAAGTGGTTGACTTTATCATTATAAATAAATGGTAAAAAGGAAAGTGGGAGTCGACGGTCATCTGGAGGGTTCGGGTGAAGTTGGAGAGCTGGTCGTTTATGTTCGCCACTCTGTCTGAGGAAAGAGCTAAGGAGTTCAGGATATGTATGGTGTCAATGGTAACATTTGTGAATGAGCAGGTCTGTTGCTTGGAAGGCCTAGGCCGTACATGGTTGTCCACTCTAGAGTGCGGAAGAAGAAAGCTTGTGATTGAGAGGTAGGTCCAGTACCGATGCTGTGTGCTGAGGTGATGTTAGTCCAGGAGGAACCGATTAAGTGCAAAATATTGTCTTTGATGTGGGCTGGAACTGTGATGAGCTGTTTGATGTTGACGGCATCCAGCAGATCAAGACAAGGTTCCTTCATGGTGTTGGCAATGGTATAACAAGGGTTCATGAAAATGCGGAAGGTGCAAACTGGGATCAGCGATGGGGTCAACTAATCATGGGTAGATGAAAGGGTTGATTTCAGGCAGGTGGTAGATCAGATGGAAGGGGTAATTGGGGTTGCTAAGAATGGAATAAGTTGCAGCATGATCAGTGTGCATTGTGCTGTAGTTCTGTAAAACTCAAACCTATCACCACTCACATCAAGGATGTGAGTGGTGGTGGGCTGACCTAGGCCTCTATCAGAAATGTGGTATCCAATTTTTGCATTTGTGATCACTGTGAAACAGTCTGCAATGCCTGCTATGTGCTGTATTGCAGAGTGAGTGTTATTCAGTACATAATATTAGCTGCAGTAGAGTGGTGTGATTGGTTGTGATGTTTGATGTGCATGCAACACTGGGGATGGTGCCACAAGATGTGGGATGGATGCATGCTTGCTGGGTAAAAAGATGATGAATGAGGTTTGAAGGAAGTGTTTCTGGCTTATAGACCCATCCTTGGCCCTAACTGGTCCGAACAAGCACTGCCATGGTTTCTGTATGCCCTTAGCTGAAGACAATGTGAGGATATCCTGCTGAAACAGCAGATAGAAGCAAGTCGAAGCTGGAAATATGGGCAGCTCTAGTATTTACTTATGCATAGAGCCACGTGACCCTATGTTTGGACAGCATTCTGCGGTAATTTTGTGGCGTCTTTTGGTGGTGGGTTCCTTATAAGTCCTTTCAACACAATCCCTGATTTGACAGAGTGTACGATACTGTCCCAACCAACTTCACTTACTGCACGAAGTCACACTGCTCACTTAACTACAGTCTTTAGATCTGTGGTACAAGCCTTAGCACTGTCTGATGTAAAAAACTAGTAACACCATCTTGGAAGAACAATCCAATCATCACTAACTTCTCTCAAAGCAGCACTCCACAAAGTCATCCGACGGGTATGCACAGCAAACAAATATAAAAAGAAAATCACAGCACACCAATCCTCTTGTCATCAAGATAAACTGGTTTCCATTTGAGGCATGATTCAGCTTCAAAGTATGTTGCACTATCTTTATGCTATCCATGTAGGCAAACCTTCCAAATTAAAAGACTAATTAAGCATTGCTTCAGGATTAAGCACTTTGCGTCACACACTAGCACAAAAAAAGGAAAAAAATAAGAGACAGGCCTTATCATGCTTGAAAAGACTGGAATGATATCATTTATCTACTCGTCTACTACCATAACTCTACTGTGACCACAAGTTGTAGCCTGCTGTTATTGACTGATCATTGTCCTGTCCTGTTTTTGTAAACTGCTCCGCTGCGCCTGTTGCGACGCTCGACCTACAGAGTGGTTGAATCAATGGATATTGTGGAGACTGATACAGCATACTACCCCAGTCCTGTACTAGAAAATATTAACATTATTCCAGAGTAGAACCTCCCAACACTTGTTAAATCGTAAACACCTTAAGGGCACTTATAGCACCCATCACTAACCCCCAACCAACCTCGGATTCTTACCAAGTGAGCAAGTGAGTCAAACCAGCTAACTAAGCACTGTCAACTAATCCTATCAGTAAGTCTGGAAAATGTGTACCAGCTAATTGAGAACAGTAAACTGTTTCACACTGCACTCTCGCAACCAGACTCCACGATGCCGGTATTCGAGGAACCACCCTCGACTGGATCCGCTCCTTTCTCTCCGGCAGAACTTAAAGGATCAGACTCCCTCCCTTCCTCTCCGAATCTACGGAGATCAACTGTGCAGTACCCCAAGGATCCTCGCTCAGCCCCACGCTCTTCAACATGGACATGGCCCCCCTCACCGCCATCGTCAGACAGCATGGGCTCAGCATTGTATCTTACGCCGATTACACCCAGCTCATCCTCTCTCTCACGAAGAACCCCAAAGACACCAGACTCAGCTTCCACGAAGGAATGAAAGACGTCGTAGCCTGGATGAGCGACAGCTGCCTAAAACTGAACTCGGAGAAGACAGAGGTCCTCTTCCTTTGACTATCCCCCACTGCGTGGGACAGCTCCTGGTGGCCCCCTGCCCTCAGAAACCCACCCACCTGATGGACCACGGCTGGAACCTTGGCATCATTCTAGACTCCTCCCTCACCTTGAACCGCCAGATCAACGCCATCACCTCCAGCTGCTTCAACTCCCTCCACAAAACCTTCAAGTGGATCCCCCCGGATGCAGAAAGACCGTCACCCACGCACTCATAACCAGCAGACTGGACTACGGTAACACCCTCTACGTCTGATTCAACAAAACCTGCTACACAAGCTCAAAACCATCCAGAAGACCGCAGCCAGACTCGTCCTCGGAACCCCACGACACGAGCACATGACCCAGCACCTACGAGACCTCCACTGGCTCCCCATCGAGAAGAGAGTAACCTTCAAGCTACTCACCCACGCCTAAAAATCCCTCCACAATATCAGACCCAAATACCTCAACAAAAGAGTCTCCTTCCACGTACCCAAAAGGAACCTCCACTCCGCCGACCTCGCCCTGGCAGAGACCCCACGCATCCGCAGAACCAGAGCAGGCAGAAGAGCATTCTCCTACGTCGCAGCAAAGACCTGGAATGAGCTCCCAGTCAATATCAGACACTCCCCCACTATGCACACCTTCAGGAAGAGACTCAAGACCTGGCTCTTCGACTGATCTGAAGCTGCCTCCCGCCCCCCCCCTCCCCTCCCCAATCCAAGAGCCTTGAGACCCTCATGGGTGAGTAGCACGCTTTATAAACCCCCGATTGATTGATTGGGATGAGCTATAGATTTATCATCTCTGCTGTACATGCACTCATCCATGCTGAGCCAGGAGGGTCTTGCCTGTTCTCATTCACAGTCAACAAGTTCTGTGACGGATATGAAATGTTTCAGAAGGTGATCCTGTTAGAAGCACTCCCCATGTAACGCCTGACAATTACAAAAACAAAAAAAACAGACACTTTCTTTTAACCAGCCACATGAACCAGTTTATTGAGTGTAATGTTCAGAGGAGCCTTACGTCATTTTCCAGCGCATTAGCCTCAAACAGCAGTTGAAAACATTATAAAATGTGTGCAGTGCTCAATTTATAAAAAAATTAATGATAAGTGCAGGGGCACAAAGTTTTTCTTAGGAGCTCGCAGCCGGAGGACTGCTGAATGCGAGGGATAGCTAGACGTGACTTAGCCTCATGCTTTTTTTCTACTGCCCTACACTTCTGTCTTGTTATTAAAGAGAAGCTCTGATGCCCAAAAAGAAGTACTACTGCTCACCACCTGCAAAAATCAAGAAATGAATGGATGCGACGGGCTGACATGCATCCTCCTGAGAAAGTGAGAAAGTAGAAATTCACCTGCAGCTAACGAGGGTACTTGGTTGAAGTGCACCTTCCAATACCGTGAAGTAGTACGATATGATTGGATTCCCTGGCGAGATCAAAACACTTGACATTCTGATTCCCATGAGCGCACATTTGCACTATCTGAAAATTGCAAATAGAATGCCTATTAACTAAATCGAATTCTATTGAAGATGACAGGCATGTTGAGTGCAGAGAAGTGTTCTGGTTATCGCTACATAATGCAGTGCAATCTTGCGAGTCACTGTCTGCTTTAACTTTTGTGGCAAGTCTTTTGATCATTTTGACCTTCATGATAATGAACTCTTAACAAGTATATATGTCCTGCAGTAGAAGATGTACCACAGTGGCCCTGAAGCTTTTCAGATTTCATGTTGGGGTTTTATCTGTGGCTCAAACAAAAGGTGGTGGCTTCGAGTGGGTTAGGCTGCAAGTTCCCCAGAGATCTTCCCGCTTATCATGGTCACTAAATATTAACCATCACGTCCTTGCAGCAGGTTTCCAGGAGATCTTACCACTTATCATGGTTACTCAATGTTAACTATCATCTCCTTGCAGTGGCCATGTCTTTTTCTACAATAGCACTGTCTGTGAACATTGCAACTGCTTCTCTCGTGTGGAAATGCTAGACCCTAAAATACATTATATTTTCTGGAAAAAAATCAGAAGACTGAAGGATCAGTTCTGTGGAGGTGGGCTTGCGGGAAGAGTAGGTCTCTTTTATCCCATCATTTTGGGAGCTCTCCAAATACGTATCCACAAGAGCAACATATGTGAGCGATTGTGCATCACAGCATCCACAAAAGCAAAAATTAAGAACACAAGATCATGCATTTGAGTGGCATACAACTGCAGCTATGTTTTAGGAAAGAAAATCAACTTGACTCCTGCCACAAGCAACTGCTTTTTAAACCCCTGACTTGGATCTCCCTTCCAAAAGGAAGAAAATAGAAAAAGCTGAGGGAGGATTACTTATGTGCCTGTGACACAGAAAAGTGGAGCTCCGCTTTCACCGTGGATATCTGGCAACATAATCTTACAGGTGACATATCTGGCTTAAAATATGTTACTTGGCCATAGCAGTTGTTAATCTCAGTGAAAACCCTGCTAGCACTACTTCAAAACGTCTCTACACCCTACTTTACTTTGGTTGGAGAGTCATTGTCTTCTCAAGTTACCCAAGGAAGGATGTATGTTTTTGGGGATTTTCTACTCCAGAGGGTATGTTCCCTCTGGCAGCTGTTAGGGCACTATGAGCTGCAAAAGGCAATGTTCTCCCAGCATGCGCAGATGCACATATGGCTGCATGACTCCTATCAATGGGCTACAGGTAGATCTTAAGATACAATATAGGCCAGTTAATCTTCCATTACTGTTCAAGAAATAATAAACTTTTGTAATATCAGTTTCAAGTTAAAATCGTACAGATGCTATGTGCCAAACTGGGATGGATAAAGATATTTTTTTCCATCAGTAAAGTTCTTGATTGTGTGCACTTAATGCATTTTGCAAAGATTTCTGGTTTCCAACATCCAACTATTTTTCCCATATAACAAATATATTCTATCTAACAGCACCCACTCCACCCAACAGTGAGATCAATGTCAATTCCATATTAGTTCCATAATTCCTTGCTGGAAAACACGACCTTTTTCTCTTAAACTTTACATTTTACTTTTCTGCCCACACTGGAATGGAAAAGAGGAAAACACAACCTTTCTAAAAAGTATATTTTCTGCAGAACCATTTTTTAATATGAAAAAGGGATATACATCATAAATTATCAAATTTGTTATTCAGATGTCCTGAAGTTAAAATCTTTAGTAGGAGCACGAATTTGCAAAGATTTCCACAAACCGTCGTAAAGGTTGCAAAAAGAAAAAATCTTTACACAAGCCTGCAAAAAAGATGAACAAATGGTGCTGATCGTAGACAAATGCTGTGCCCGGAATGGTGGACTGTTCATAACTGTCACCAGTGCAGAGCATTTGCCAGGCATTAGCCACATATTAATAGACTTCATCAAATTACAGTACATAATAAGCAAATTAAGAGACACCTGGAATTTTTAATGAGTATACTAGCTGCTCATGCCCAGTCAAGGAACATGGGTATAAAAGCACAACCATGTTAATGCCACGGGCACCATTACAAGATATCATAAATTTGATTTTACTTTGAGAATCAAAAAAATATGCATCGTTTCTAATGTCAATTGCATACCCTTGTGGGTAACTCCTTTGTATGTTATTTAAAAACAAATAAACCGATAAAAAAAGTAGAGAAAGATTCAATTTAAAAAAATTTTTTTTAACAAATAATCGTTTTCTTGCCATGACAAACTCTTGTTCAGATCCATTCAGAAGACAATTTCCAGCGCATCTAAAATCCCTCATTTGCTCTTCTGACCTGAATCAGCCATTCTATTACTGAGCCATTGTTATCCCTCCAATCATCGGATCTAATAGTAAAATCTCAGCGTCCTGGGCAAATCTCCACAAACAGTACTATCCAGATGGTGTCTAGCAGGGTACTGGAGGATCTCTGACAGAGCTAAGAGCGGTGAACGTCACTAAAGAATCCAAATATGTATAATTTAAAAAATCTCCCTGCGACCTCCACTTCGATAAAATTGAAAGCGTTTTGTAAACATACGTCCAGTTGCCAACGTCAAAAGCTCCAACTGAAATATGGACCCTGATGCTGGCAATTTCACATCAATTTGACAACAGAAAAACTTGATTTACAGAGAAAGAACAGCAAATCGTTTGTATTCACCTCTCACTCTCTTAAAACGTGTCTTGTGGCTTATAAATTCACTGAAGGGCAAAATTGCAATTGCACTGGCGAAATATGTGAATTTTGTATTATGTCATTTTTGGATAATTTTCACCCAGGGAGAATGGTCTGAAAAAGTCTTGCTTTAAAGAGATTTCCTGCTTAAACTAGTGTGCTACTATTATCTTTCAATAGTCCCTCTCCTTAAAATTTCACTTGAGATACCGGCATGCCACATTCGTCATAATTTCACTCAATTATACCAACATTTCCTGAAATGTATTACACGATTTTGGACACTTCACGTGATGCACATATTCTTGCAGGATATCAAACAACAATGTAATCTATTTTTAAATATTTAACTCTTTCATTGCCTGAACCAGATTTGCAGCATCTGGGAAACCAGCAGGCACCTGGTCAGATAAGATGCTTGGAGGAGCATCTTCACATCAGCTCAAGGATCACTGCTCTACCGCAAAAAAAACAAGCCTTGGCATAGCCAATAGGTCTCGCCTTTGGGACCTTATAAGTGTTTAGCCATGCAACAGTTGCATAACTAAATACTTATAAGGTCCCAAAAGCGAGACCTATTGGCTATGCACAGCGGCCGTGGGGCCGCGAAAGTGATCGCGATCAAACATTAAAGCGGCCGTGAAAGTGAAAGTAATCGCGGTAAAGCTCGGCGCGCGCGCCCGCGCACATGCACTGTGACTCTAGGCTGGCCTGGTAGCACTTTTTGGAACCCTCTCAATAAGTCTCGCCAGACCAGCGCATGCGCTGGGTCAGGCGAGACCTAAAAATCAACAAAATGAAACTTGCAAAGATAGAGGGAGGTTAAAGACTGAAATAAAGATACACAATAGTAAACACTGAGTTCAGAATGCGCTCTACACTACAATGGAGAGTACCATTACCAAGCTAGCTGCACACGTTGTCCCATAATACTTTTAGGGAAGGTGAAATAACTTGACAAAGTCTGTTTTCTCCTTCTGCAAGTCAAATCTAATTTTCCAAGAGAAGAAGAAAGAGAAAGATTTTTTTTTTCTTTTAGTATTTGGCGCAGTTTATATTCTTTTGAAGTGTTTGCCAGCTTATCATGTTCTAGTGATTAAAATGTAAATTTGCGGGGCACAACGTTTTTTCTTAAAGCCTGCCACTGGTGCTGCTGATTCTCTTGATTGCCAGATACCAAGGCTAGTTTTGAATCCTCCTCCTGCCTCTATCTTCCACCATCGTACATTTGTTTTCTCTTTATTTCATTCTTGCAGATTCTTTTTCATGCTTACTTTCTCCCTGGTCACTTTTCTCCTTTCTCTTGCACGAGGTCAAAGTCAGATAATCAAAAATATGTTTTAATTCGAAATATGAGCGCCAGTGCCCACCACACGCACAAACTAAATGCTGTCAAAATCACTCAAATGCCTGGTGTCAAAAAAACAAGATCAATCCGTGGACCAGCATTTGGACTCATTTCATGGGAAAAGACCCAATTCACAAAAAATAGCATCCAGCTACAAGCAACAAGGGGATCCAAGTCCACGGAAAGGTTTCCACATGCCCTGGTACCGACCCTCTCTTCTGAACCACCAGTATTCAAACTAGTCCGCCACATCATGTTCACAAATTAAAGTCAAAATCCTGCCACTTCGGACTTGTCCCAAATATGTGAATGAAGTATATTCCTAAATTAGCTGTTAGCCAAAGGGGACCTGAAAAATTAGAGAAGAGAATGCCTTCACCTGCCTCGTAGATAGTGTAAATGTAATACGTGCACATGACCTCAAATTAAAGAAAAAAAAAAGATATCATAAGCCGGTTTACTTTATAAAGGCAACATTTGTATACTCAAAAGTTGGTTACATTTGGATAAAGTAGGTTTACATGTGGTGAGATTCCGTGAAATAGAGTATCTGTTCTCTACACTGCCTATAAGAACCCCTTTCATTAATACTACCCAAAATTCACCTATCTAGAAATCCCCATCTACCTTGGACAATAAAAGTGTGTCCGCTAGTATGATAACTGCACTTTCATCAGTCCTGTAGCCTCTCTAACCCTGGGATGGCAATTAAAAATAGCAGAAACGTCACCCAGTGGCAGGATGTTGGAGGAGAAGGGGAGGGTAACCGGAAAAGGATCTTTTGAATCCCTGTGGAAAAACCATCAGGGAGAAACTATTTTCAAGACGGGAATAACAAAATAAAGACATTCTGTGAATTGATTGCTACAAAATGGTAAATATCAAACTTATGGAAATTTTTAGTTAAACAGTTTAGTGAATTAGTTGTTCAGTAATGGTATTCTATGAATTTGTTTAATGAAATCTCATGCACCCACCTACGGTGTTCACACTGGTGTAGCAAGAGCGAAATGGGCCATAATGCAAGAAAGAAAATGGCTGTCCCTCGACCCCGGTAAAGTAGCAAAAGATAGTCATAATATGGATGCATCAGGCACCGCACCCCTAGTTGGGAGGGGCCCATAAGTGTCACCACTTACACAAAAGGCTTCATTTACCTAGGATTTACACACATTTCAATTGACCATTTGAGTGTCACTGGCAATAAACCCAACCCGGTCAATACTAAGTCAACCACATTGGTAAGGTAAACTGTAATCACTTTGCCAGACAAGAAACATCCTTGGGGAAATTCTCGTCCTATTTATACTTTATGAAATAGCTGTACAGATGGAAAGAATATGAGGGACAAAATGCATGTTTGCTTCACATTTTTCCTCCTATTCCAACCATGTTTGCCATGGCATGGAAACAGCATTGTGCTTTCTGAAGAAAATGCAGACATTTAGAGAAATAAAGGAAGATGTGCGGAAATCGATGGTCCTTTACACAGCAGTTTGTTAGCACACTTTCTTCCCCTTCCATTGTTTACTTGGTATTGTGCAAGCGGGTGCTGGAAAAAAAATGCCTTTAAGGGATGTCACGTGGCTGTTGGGGATATTGTCGTTATCACTAAGTTAGCATGAGCCCTGCAGCCATTATGCTGCTTTGCGCACGTTACTACATGGCTTTATTTTTGCAAGGAACTTTGTTCGTGCCTTTCACTTGAGAACTGTATGCTGTGTCCGTTCTCTGCCTGTACCTGAAGTTTAGTGTTAACATTATATGCAAGGTCGATAAACAATGCCCCTTGTTATTCTGTTCTGGTCAGGCTTAGCACCTAGACACAACATACCGTTGCAGCTGTTGTTTGGGACAACGTACTTTGGTCTTATGGAACTACACAAATCGGTAGCACACACTCGGAGAGGGACCTTTCCAGGGGGAAGAGAGAGACAGCATCTATGATGTAGAACGATCATCTATCGTCTAAGGTATGGAGTCTGCTGACAAAGCCCAGAGATCTTCTAATATATGAAAATACTGCTTCTTAGCAAGGGGAGGGAGGTAAGGCTCGATTGTCTTTTCATTATGACATCCCTCTTCATGATATATTGACTAGCTGCAATCCTGACTGTCTCTGTATTATGCATTTTCTTGCGTGTTGTGGCAAGTATACTGCATGTTAGGGCACGTTAGTTAAAATAAATATTTTAAACTGTTCCATGTCTCTCTCAGATCTTATTGTGGACAAGTACAAGAGTGAGAGCAAAAGAGTGTGTCCTGTTACCGCGATTCATAAGAGATCTGGGAGTGTTGTGTTCTGGGGTATTTAATCACTTGTTTCTCTGCGAGTGGATAGAAAAGCAAGTGAGACACTATAGCTAGTCGGTCCTGGGCTTATGGGTTCTCAGGTGGTACGATGGATCAGTCCCTACTTACTAAGGTCCCATAATCCTATGCATAGTTCTTTCTGTTCTTGGGCAGAATCCCTGCAACAGGGGCTAAAACAATTATTTGTCATTATTGTACTTTGGTTTTGAAACCCAAGAACTGAATACTTTATAATCTATTGTACATCCTTTGAGGAGGAAATTATTCTTGAACTGAGGAGAAAGAACTAGCTTAATTTGCAGTCCTCAATATTCAGAGTGTTTGAAACACGCGGAAAAGCACTCTCTCTCTCTGGCACCTCTCGGGCACCCAAATATCTTCACTGACGTCAAGGAGAATTGGAAAAAGAAGGTTAACCCAGGAGCATAATTTTGATAGGGGATTGAAAGGATAAAATGCATCAATCATATTGTACACAGCTACAAAAGTGAAATTTGCCTAAAGGAGTACTTTCAAATAAGCACACTGGTGAATGAGCTTAGAACCATAAAATAGAATAATTGCTTGCAGAACTTTAGTGTGATGTCCAATTACACCCTGGAGTGACGCTTCAGGCCAGAAGCACACAAGAGAAAAAAGTATAATAGGCGATCTGCGACCAGGAATCAAACAACACTTTTCTATGCAAATATAACAGGACTACAAGCTCCCGCGTCATACTGGGGCCCTTTCCAAAAATCTGTGGATTACCATCATCATACGAATGCTTAACCACTGTCTTTCATCATTCAGCACGAACCAGGGGTCTCCAACCTTTTCTGTAAAAAGAGCTATTTCTGTTCCATCAAACTCATCGAGAGCTACTGATGTTATTAGTATTGCAATAGTGACCACATCAGACGAGATTAAATTAGAGGTCAGCATATGCAGGGCTACTACCAGAGTACACCTCAGTGCATCAGGCATGTTTGCAAGCAGCAATCTAGAAAAAGACTTTGCCACTATGGAATGCCTCTATGTGTGTAATTCATAACAGCCATAGCTACAATGCCACTGGCCCCAAGGTAAAAACATTTGTAAAAATTCTTCCCAATGCCAAATGATTTATCACTCAAATTTCAGCTTTAAATATACTTTGGAAATGCAGTCAATTTTCTCCAACTATCAGCCACTGAGTTTCGAAAATAAAGATATTTTCATCTCAAATATACTACCTAAATGTAAGTATACCTATATCAATTCAACTAAGTAAGAACTTCTAATTTAGTGGTCTGGGCTGCACACAGAAGAGCTACTCATTGGAGAAACCTGCGCTAAACACTAGCTACCTCCGGCACAAACGCTTTCGAGAAGAGGACAGGTAACCTGTCGGAGCTACAGTACCAATATTATGTCAATATATAGAAATCGTGTAGCCACACACAAGGTCTTTTAAATGCTTGTGTATAGATTGCTTTGTAGGCTACTACAATGAAGATAGATGGGTATTACCAGGGCAGTGTTTCGACCCAGTGACTATTTTTTCCATACTGGTTTTGTTCTTATCAAGTCATAAAAGGCAGAGGTCCTGGTGGGTGCTGGCACACCTAAATGAATTATCCTACACATAAGTCAGGATTGCAGCCACCAATCCATGCATCCCCCAGCCATAACCACGGAACATTACTTCAGGCCTACATAGCTAGTAATACAAAGGTCCCAAACGAAAACCCATACTGCTCAAGGGATATTTTCCTACTAACATGACTTCCAAATACAGACTGCCGCTTTTTAGGTTTCGCCTTCACAGCGCTTGCGCTGTGCTTGAGAAATCTATTATTTTTAATATAAACGTAAAAGGGACTAGCATCCAGCCTTCTCTCTTTCCTAACTTCTCATTAGTTCCTGTGCGTGCTACTTACATTTCCTCCATTCTATTGGTGTAGCATATTTTCTTGTATTCACCAATGCTTGTTCCTCGTCTGCTTCTCTTATCCGTTTCCCATAGTCGAAATACTGTTAACATCCGCTTTGGTGGAACTATTTTTCATTAAGTTGTTCCTCTTTTGCTTTTTACTCTTGCAGCATATTTATGTAACAATTTATCACCAGAGAGATTAAGTGATTTACATAGAATCACAGGATGTTGCGCCACCGAGACTCGTACCGGGATCCATAGCTATCAAGTCAGCAGCTCGCCACATCCTCCCCTCCCCTCTGTTATTTGTCAGGGACCTCTTTACTTCGATATTGATAAAAACAGGTCTTTATCCATCACATAGTTAAAACTGATGCATTATCAATGCTTGTTTGAGATTAGATGCTACTTTCGCAAGGTTTCCTGCTCTCCTGTGCACAATATTCAAGCTTACTTTACTTGTGTTTTTAATAATACAAAATATTGTATGCCCCCTTTACTTTTAATCACTGGGGGCTCAAGAAACAGGATAGCACCTGAAATTCTGGCACCCCGAAAAATTCAGAAAAACAAATGGATGTTTTTGTCTAATAATGAGTAACGCCCTCTTTACTAACAGGACAATAATGTGATTTGTGCAGTTTGGATTTGACTTTATTGATATTTTTTCTAAGGGATGCTACTTTTTAAAAATCTCATAACTGCATTACGCGCCCTGACAATACGTGAATCAAATTATTCTCATAAATGCTTGGTAATTTTTTTTTCTCCAGCAAGGCAACCAATTAAGAAGTACCAAATGCGCACGGTACAAGATCAGGTCTAGACAGGAGCAATTTCTTCCCTTGCAATTATAGGGCTACCACCAATTTTGTCTTTTCTCAGAACAGCGTCCTGCAGCAATTTCCACTAAATGCTGAACAGTTCTTTATTGGAGAAGGAGAAACATTATCGGACAATGATTGGTCTGGCAGCTTTTATTTTTATTGCAAAAGGCTAGTGATTAGTTTTTCACTGGAGTAATGGCCGCAAAAAGGCCTTCAAAATATCCTAAGACTGGATAAAGTTTTCTCTAAACTAGATAGACATTTACAAGAAGCAAAGAGTGCTTAAAGTGCTGAGGTACTATTTCCAAATCAGAGTGCAGGTGAAAATTCAATGTCACAGCACACAAAGCCATGAAAAAAACGATACTCCTTCTCGACCAAATCATGCTTTTCCACGTTAGCACCATATAAACGTCAATGGGTCCGGCTACAGGGACAACTAGGCACAGAAAAAGGACGTTACGAGGAGCCGCGGCTTGCTGCAGTGAAAAAAGGAACCATAAAAGAGCCTCATGTAAGGTGTGAGGCTAAGGCTGTCTACCTTAAAACGGAGAGGGTATATTGTTCATATTTATTTAGGTGGCTCTTCACCTCTTTGGAACGTTTCATGTCATGTACGTAATTTTATAGATATGTTTATAGCTATTTCTTTTCAGACCACCACCACCAACTGGAAGGATACTTCAAAAATTTCGCATAACACTGGGTTTAATCTGTTATGCCACCATCATAGACTTGATCGTGCTTATGCCACCTCTGTACCTTTATTAATCAAAAAAGTTTTGTTATGGTTACCATTGACTGATTTTCTCTCTAGAACATGTTAATTGAGGTTTTTGCCCTTTCTACCTATCTGTTTCTAGTCTTTTTCTTAATACATCTCTATTTTATTACTTATATGTTCTTTCTAACCTTTTCATATTGAATTGTATTCATTTGGTTGCTCCTTTCTCTCTTTCTTCTTTCTGTCTTTCTCTCCTCGTTATTCTTTTTTCTATCTCTCGCTTTACTTCTTAAAAATTTTAAATTCTTAAAGCTTTTTGTACTTGGTATAGCTCTATACCTTCTTTTTCTTTAAACTTACAACGTATACAATTTTCTTGAAACCTTTTTACAATTTTCTTGTAACCTTTTTACAATTTTCTTTCTTCTGTACTGATTTTCTACATTGTATATCATATTTAATAAAGCTTACTAAACTCAAAAAAACGGAGAGGGTCCCATTTAACCACTCTTGCAGCCCCCCTGCCTCATTTAGAGTCTGTTTTTTGACAAAAGAGACCCACGAAGCAGGCAGCCCATCTGCCACCGGGCCGCTATGTTTAGGCCACTGAAGGGCCTGGCTTACACACGATGCACTATCTATTGAAGATTTTAATGCTCCCGGAATGGCAATAGAAAACATGGCATACAAGGACAGGAGAAAACAAATCTGCAAAAGGCAGAGTACCAAATGGTGCCCAGAGTAGTGGGACAGCCAACTTAGGGACATTCTTCTTCAGCCACCTGGGTAGGAGGGAGAAAAAGCTTGGTTTATTGGACTCTGCCCACATTATGCCCCAGAGAAAGTACCAGTCAGAATTGTGCTTTTACTATCAGGGGTTTTACCGCCACACTCCATTGCAGCTTTAAAACCAAATACTGCTCAACAGGTCTTATTAATAGGCAGGCATACAAATCGATGGTGCAGAAAAATCAGACAGATGACGCTTTTGGAGCAAAAATTGTTGGCCTACACTACTCTGCCTGGCTTGACAAACACCAACCCTATATCAACTTAAACGAGGGCAGGCTCTCGGCGACACCATTATTCACCATCTCTTGCTCTATCCTCACTTATCCAGTCCAGCATCAGTGAACCACTAATCGCAAACAAGTCGGTGTGCAGGTCAAGATCTCAGAAGAGTGACAACTCACCAGAAAAAAATAGCAAAATCACAGTGTGAGACGTAGAATGGTCAGATCTGGGCTAATCCAAGGCAGTGACTAATTTACAAATCTCGCGTTATTTCACGTCTGTGCATGCCCTCAATATCTAGCACTCAGGCTGCTGGTTTTCACCCTCATCTACCTGCACAAAGCAGGGACAACATGTCTTACATTACTGGTAAAGTCTTGAAAGGAAGAAAGAATACAAAGAGATTTAGCTATTTCCACTTGTATTTGTCACAAAAACGTTTGGATGTATAGAATCTTGCGGCCACGTGATTATAATTCTGAATCATATCTTATTTATAGCAATCGCTTTGTTCAATTAAGGTGAACATGACCGTTTACCCTTAAAATTAATTCCACAGGATACACGTGAGCTTCATTGATTACATTGCAACCATGAAGAGTGATTCAGTAATATTTCCAGCACACACAGTCCAAGATACATTTGTAAAGCACACAAAGGAGGAATTAACTAGGCAAGGATAACCATATAATGTCAACACAATGAACCAAAAGAGGAAAATACCAAATGAGGTCAATCTGGCAGGATTCAGGTAGAGAACAAACAAGCTGAAGGGTTTGTTTTTAATTGGGTGTGATAAATAGCACCTATTATGAGCTTTTTTTTACTAAAACGCAGAACAGCATGCAGATTTTAGTGTTTGTTGCACCAAAAAGTCCAAATGTCCCGGTATTAACATTTTGTCCCCAATAAATATCAACAGGTTTGACCTGATCATATTTATTCACAGTTTTATCAGCACAGCTCATACATTCAATGTGCACTGTTATCGAGCTACTCGTAATGAAGAATTTGGTAGTAAAACTGATTTAAAGGTGGCTACCTTAGTGCCAATGATTCCTAGGCAAATATAAGGGGGACACTTGACAAGGCCTACTGTCATGATTCAAGGCCCAGATGAAGAAAGCAAAAGTAGTGCTCCAACAAGAATTAAAAAAGAAAGGAACATAGCAATAGTACCCGGCCCTGGACACAGTCCTGGATACGTAGAGGCAGGCAATAGCTACGTATGTCCATTATTCTACAGATAACCACTGGACTATACTAGAGTCAATAGGCCAACCTTGTGGTGTAGCGCTCCAGTGGTTATGACCACGTCATGCCGCGAAGGATGCTGGGAGCCCTGGCGGCCACCTTCTACATGGAGGGATCTACATGTGGGAATGACCCCGGTGCTCTCCTGTTGTGAAATAAAGTTAAACTCAACTTTACACATGCACAGCGTCTTGTGTAAAAGCCAGACCCTCACTACAAATTGGCGACAAGGCTGGTGAGCTCAGCGCGCTCCTCCAGTGCAAACACACGCGTACACTGCGGTCGGTCCGCCAGAATCGGTGCAGACGGCCCCTTGAGGGAGAGCGTGGCAGAGGGACGCGGGCCGGTGAGACGCCCCACCTACACTTCTGAACATCCACGCGATGAAACGGCCTAACACAAGTGTTGGGACCAGCGGTCCATGGTCGCGAGGACACAGCCAGCAGCAGAGGGGCTGAGCATAGCAGCCTCTACCCTGCAGTCCTGCATAAGAAGCATCCATCGCCCAGTGCCTTCAAAGTAAGTGCCTGTGTGTGCTTGCTTGTCTGCCCCTGTGCAGAGTCCCTCCACAGAGACACTACCCCAGCGCTACCCGACCTTGAAACCCCCTGCAGCCTCAGCTGACCTACCTGCAGAGCTGAACTGAGAGCTGATTGCCACAGAGCCCGCCCCAGTGTGCAACCTACCCAGCCACTTCCACAGTGTGCCTCCACAGTTGAGGAGTGGCGTGTCCCCACCACACGTACCCAGCCCTGGCGCACAAGTATCAGGACCACGCAGTTGACAACCTAGCACAACAGACTGGTTCTGCCCTTCCACCTATTGCCCGGCAGTCCCTCGTCTACACCTGGTGGATCCCGGCCACAGCGACCACTCAGCATGTGTGCGCAGACTTTTTCCCTTACAAATCCAGTCCCCTTCCTGCCGAAACCAAGGGAACCAGCTATGAAGTGGGAGGACTGGAAGGGGTATTTTCTGAATTATTTGTCAGCTCTGGAATACGAGGGGGAAGAGGAATTTTCTAGCAAACGCAGAAAGAAAATCCTTTTGCACAATTTGGGGCCGGAAGGGCCTAGAGTGTATGAGAACATGGTAAAAAAGACGAGACTCCCCGATGATGACGACGTATTTCAACATGCATTGGAGGATTTAGACAGTCACTACCAGCCAGTAGTCTGCATGGCCATAGACCGCTATAATTTTTTTCAACAGAAACAAACAAACACTGAGTCGGTAGAAGACTATGTGGCGGCGCTTAAAAAGTTGGCGGTCACTTGCAAATTTGGTACCCTCCACGATGACTTAGTACGCGACCAGATAATACACACTGTGAACACGAATATACAAGAAAAGCTGTGGGTCAGCGGGGAAGCACCCCTCAACGAGATCATTGCCATGGTCAAGAAGGCGGAACTGTCTAAACTGTGCGCAGTGGCGGCGAAAAAGGACAGTGCCAGCAAGGCCACAGTGTGCAGAGTGACTGACACCAAATCCCACGACAGCAAAACTCCACCCACTGTTGAGGCAAAGTACCATAGGAAGCCCATACCAAAGGCGGCCGGACCCCACAAAGCATCCAGTGACCACAAGACTAGCTGCTATAGGTGCGGCAGTCGCACGCACGCAGCCAATGATAGACGGTGTCCAGCTTTTCGAGTCAAATGCTCATATTGTGGGGTGATGGGTCATTTTGCGAAAGTGTGTAGACGCAAGCCTCGCAACTCATCTGTTAAATGTGTTCTACAGGATTCTGACAGACGGGGTGGAGGGTGAGGATGATGAGGACTGTGTTCTTTGCATTGATGACCAAATTCTAGGTATTGACTGTTCCAGTACCAAGAAAACCCTCTTGCTCATTACCCATAGGGGGTCTACAAGTTTCCATGGTGGCAGACTCAGGGTCCCCATACACCATCATCCAATGCAATCTCTGGGAGCGGGACTTCATACACATAGTAGGCACTCACCTACACCCCACAGACGTCCACCCTGTCACCTTCACGGGGGAAAAGATCCCCATGGCAGGCTTCCGCCCACTACGTTTTGAGTTCAAGGGTAGAACCTCAGAGGGGAAACTAAGTGGTGGAAAAAGGTCCCTCGGTATTAGGTTGGGCAGATCAAGGGGCGTTAGGGATTCAACTGAATACAGGAGGCGCCACGCAAGTACTCATGACAGATCATCCACAGACATATGAGGGTTGTACATGGAAGGCAGACTTTCCACACAAAATTTGTCTCAAAGACTGGGCCGTACCAGTATGCCACAGAGTGAGAAACATCCCATTCAACTGCAGGGACGCTGTGCAGCTGGAGCTACAGCGCCTGGAAGACAATGGGGCAATCGACCCCATCGAGAGTGCGGAATGGTTGGCGCCCTTGGTAGTCGCACGCAAGCCCAACGGGAAGGTGCGCCTCTGCTTATACCGGAGGGAACTCAACAAAAACATTATAGTGGACACATTTCCATTGCCCAAAATCAACGAAATGTTGGCCCAGACCAAAGGAATCAAATGGTTTTCCACCGTTGACCTCACAGCGGCGTACCATCAAATTTCGCTGCACCATCCTGTAGAAAACTAACATCCTTCATCACACCATTCGGCTGCTACAGGTTCCGGCAGATGCCCTTTGGTTTGGCATCCGCTGCAGCGGTGTTTCAGAAACTAATGCACAGGCTGTTCAAAGACATCAATGGAGTGCAATACTTCCAGGATGACATCCTGATTATGGGACAAACCAAACAAGATCATGATGCGAAACTCTTGCGTGTATTACGAATCCTATCACACAACGGCCTCACAGCAGAATGGGAAAAGTGCAAATTTGGCCTACACACAGTTACCTACTTGGGACACGAAATAAGCGACAAAGGGATCTCTCCCAAGCGTGCCAACGTGGAAGCAATCAAGTCAGCACCTACACCTCAAAACAAGGAAGAAGTTTGTTCCTTCTTAGGAATGGCTGAATTCTATAGTAAATTGGTGAAACATTTCGCCACCAAGACACACCATCTACGTCAGATACTTAAAGAAAAGAAATCCTTTAAATGGTCCACCGCCTCCAATGAGGAATTTCTACAAATCAAGGACGACATTTGCGCTGCCGTGCCTCTCCATGGCTTCGACCAAACTGCCCTCTCCATCCTCACCACGGATGCCAATGACAAAGGCTTGGGAGCAGTCCTGTCGCAGAAGTCCACGGACAGCGCGGTAACCACCATCAGTTTCGAGTCTCGCTCCCTCGCCCCCAATGAGGAGAAGTTCAACGTCATTGAGAAGGAAATGCTGGCGGCCATCTGGGCAATGGAAACATTTTGACAGTTTCTCTGGTGTTCCAGGTTCCTCCTCAGAACGGACCACAAGCCGCTGGTTACAGTTCTTGCGTCTCGTGGACACGCCAGTGCCACTCCGCGCATTGCTAAAATGACCCTCAGGTTGTTGGACTTCGTATATGATGTAGAATACATACCAGGCAACAATAACAAAGTAGTGGACTACCTCAGCAGATCGGCAGCAATGGAGGGTGCGCCCGCGCGAACAGAATGGGACAAGTACACGATAGCCTTCACTGATGATCAGGAGGAAGTCATAAGCGCACAAGACTGGAAGGCAGCGTATGAGAAAGACCCCCATCTCGAGACTATAAAACGATTCGTCACTCGGGGTGGCCAGAGAAGCACCACTTAGACACCGACCTCCGTAAATTCTGGGAACTGCAGAAAGAATTGTCCATTGGTGAGAATGCCATATTCCTCTTGCGAAGGGACATAGTGATCCCTCCACAACAATTAGTGGAACGCCTGCTCACGATCTTGCACGAGAGCCACTTGGGTATCGTGAAGACAAAACATCTAGTCAAACAATCGTATTGGTGGCCTACCGTTAACAGCCAGGTGGAGAAGCACGTAAGGGCATGCGAGCAGTGCAGCAACGCTGACAAAAAGCAAACCATGCTAAGACCACCCCTGGGGAAGTTCACCACCCCCACCAGTCCATGGGAAGAATTGTCGGTCGACATTCTAGGCCCCATTCTTGACTCGTGGGGCGTCCCCAAGTACGCCATTGTTCTGGTGGACCAATATTCCAAATGGCCGGAAGTAGAACTGTGCGAAAAAGCAGACACGGACAGGGTTGTAGCCTTCCTCACAGCCACATTCTTGAGAGAGGGAATACCGAAAGTCATCACATGCGACAACAGCCCCCAGTTCACGTCTGAGAAGTGGACGGCATTCACGAAACGGAATGGCATCGTGACCAAGCACACCCCGGTGTATCACCCAGCTGGGAATGGCCTCGCAGAGAGGTTCAACCGCGTGATCATGGGATCCGTGCAGGCTGCTATCAGCGCGGGAACGAATTGGGAGACGGAAATCAGACATACGGTATGGGCTTACCGCATTGCTCACAAAATGACAGGATACTGTCCGTTTAAGATTCTACGGGGCCGGGACCCGTTCACACGAGACAACACAGTGTGGATGAACCGGACGCTACAGAGTAAATGGTCCCCAACGGTGGTCCGCCGCAACTTGGAGAAGGCCCAGAAAATCTACACGGACCACTACGACAAACAGCACAAAGTAAAAGAAGTTTTGTTGGAACAAGGGGAGTGGGTCCGAGTGAAGTTGGCACAATTACGGAGAAAAGGCGACAGCAAGTTCAGCGCCCCTCTGCAAGTCAAGGAAACCTATTCACGATCAGCTTTATTAAGTGATGGCAAAGTATGGTCCCACAGCAGAATGGCCAAGTGCAATAAAGTAATCAGATGGGACAAGGGAGACGCCACATCACAAAATGGAAACACCAGTTGGGAGTCGGATTATTAAGAGCATGGACCAGAGACAGACACACAGAGAAACTGCACAACAGGAGACAGAGAAGACGAGAGAGGCAATACGCAGGAACTTAGGAGTCCGGAAGCTACACGACAACTTAGGCCACAAGAGGACCAGGGTATCGGCGAATCAGACACCAGGCGACAAACCTCCACAGTTCCCAATAGTGACCAGCACGAGAGTACAAGAGAAGCCAGAGCATACATGAGGGAGACACACGTGACACAAACAACCTCTACGCGCACCCGCACAGGCAGAGCAGTAGTGTTACCCAAAAGATATAGGGAGTTCGATATGAAATCTTGATGCCTTATGTGCTTTTCTCTTCCCCTCTGTTCCCTTTTCCTTTCTCCCCCCGTTATTATTGGCAAGCTTTTGAAACATGTTGCATATCTATGTCAGGGATCCCCTTTCCATCACACCCTTTTGTTGTTACAGTTCTTGTGTTGTGATGTTACCAAAGGGGGGAGATATGTGGTGTAGCGCTCCAGTCGTTACGACCACATCATGCCGCGAAGGATGCTGGGAGCGCCGGTGTCCATCTTCTACACGGAGGTATCTATGCGTGGGAATGACCCCGGCGCTCTCCCGTAGTGAAATAAAGTTAAACTCAACTTTACACGTGCACACTGTCTTGTGTGAAAGCCAGACCCTCACTACAAACCTCCATCCAAAATCATGGAGTCACGACCATAAAGTGACTCAATTGCTTAAAGTTCACACTTCAGCAATCAGTCCAATTCATGGCGTAGTAACAGGGCACCTTACATGCTGTGAGTGTGACTTCACCTGTCACGGCCCCCAAAATCTCCACTATCAAGACTAGCTACTAGCTGGGACCTGCATGATGCACGTCTGTCTACCACTAAACCTATGCCATTTCTATCTGCTTTTGTTGTACACAATGGAGGTTCAACAAGAACGTACGGAATCCGACACTTTCTTTATCATCTTAATTTAACAGGGCAGAAACGACAGTGTCAGTTGAAGTTCAGATTTCTCCAATTATGCATTCGCCAAAGCATAGCACCAAGAAAACTATTGTGTAACAGCTATTTTCAAATTATTTTAATATATTACAACAAAGCATATTTATACTTCATTGAACGGGATTCAATGAAGAGAGAGGACCATGATGATACCTGATCACATTACAGTAAATTTCTTATTACTCATGCAATGTGGTTGGTGAAAATCAGCCAATTAAATCTCAGTGCTGCTAGGTAGGTTTCAGTATCACAGTAGACCAGAGGTGTTCAACACTGCCCGACCACAGCAAGCTACATCTCATATTATAAGGTGATTCTCAAAGAATACATTTGTACTCAATGGCACTTACAACATTTTCTTGCACACTATGAAAGGACTGATAATGGCCAAGCTTGTGCTTCTTTCTGTTTGATGCCAATGGAGTCTGAAAGTATGGATCACACTGTCCTCCCTGGCAAACTAGAGAACATGTGCAGCATTGGTGGAACCGCAGTCTGATGACTCGAGGCTTTACCAGACTATGCTCACCAGGTGAAGTTGGGCTCCTACATTTTTAATCCGAAATATCAATGTAACTAAAGTAGTTTTCTTCGATGTCAAAGTTAGGCATAATGTTACATCCTCCACCAAGATTTGCACTGCATATATATATATGTATATTCAGGACGCTAGTGATCCTGCCCCTGCCCGGTCACTACAATTAATAATGTGGGGTACATTTTTATAGATTAAAAAAGAACAATTATTTTTCCCATGTGAACACGGCTAGACCATTGAGATGATCAGCACGTTGCAGAGATGTCACTGAATTACCATTCTAAAGGCTCTGAAAAAGACGATTTAAAAAAAGAATTAAAACACTATAACATGACCAATAAAAAAAAAGAATTAAAACACTACAACAGGACCATGAAGATTAGCAATAAAGGCAACAGGCAACGTCTCATGAAAATCCCCTTTGTGGTGGGGGCTGGAGAGCCGAAAGTGAGAGAAACAGCGGGCATGTGTGAGAGAGTGTACATATAGAAATGCCTCCAAACACTGGTGGATGGGAAATTTTAATATTCTAAATCTAGTACTGAAAAATTTAGCAAAATGCCTAGGGCATCAAACGATGCAGTTTCCCCGAATGCTTTATGATTGGAGTTGGCATAGTAAATAACCCGCTCCTTCGTGTTGCTTTCCTTAAACAGAAATAAGACCATTGCAGAAAAGAACAGAGGAGATAAAATGGTTCGCACACCAAAGTGTGCTCTTGTCTGATGCGCCCACGTATTTTTTCTGTCCCCTCTGAGTTCCCAGAAAAGGGGAGAAAAAAAAAGATGGGACTATATTTACATGTTTTTTGCCCATGCACGACAAGCAGCAGAGACACTGGAGCCCTAATGAGGTCCAGACATTGGGGGGAGGGGGGGGTGGGGGGGAAGGGGGGGTTGAGCAAAACAAAATGGCAGTCTATTACACACACGCACACAGCCCCAGGAGAAGCTCTAGAACGTTACCAGAACTTCCAGCCCTACCAAGTATAATGCTTAATAGTAATGTCCTCGCATCCCCCACAGGACTGCAGATTATTACGTAAATGTGTGGCACTTGCTAATGGAGGCTGCGCCTACAAGAAAGGTAAGCTGACCGTGTGCGTAAGCTGTGCTGCTTTCAGGTAACTGACATGCAAAGTATTTTTAATTACAGTGCCATATCATGCAGGCCTGGCAGCCTTAGCCCTCCCTGGTCTGCACTGTTCCTTGGACACTTTGTTAGAGGCCCACTCCTTTGTTGTACAGTGTAGTAGTAACTGTTACTAGTGAGTGGAGGAGACTGCAGTGAAAGGCCTTTCTCCTGCCCATATCCTCAAGGCTGGACTGGCCGTAGCGGGCCCCGGTGGGCCAGAGGGATGGGGGCAGGTTTTGTGCCCGTGGGGGGCGGTTACATCACAGTGATGCAATTTTGGCCCCCTATAACTAAAGCAGGAGCAGTGCTTCTTGCTAGCACCCCTATATCCCAATCCCACCCCCTGCTCCCAGGGCCAGTCGAGCAGCAATCTGTCAGGGCTGGCTGCTGTTCCCGGTCCGATCCCCACCCTCCCCTTGGAGCAAAGTCATCCAAGTCCCAATAACATATATGGCCACAGATTCAGGAGCTGCTTAAGAGTGCACAAGCGAGGGTCAATGAACAGTACATCTCTTTATACAGTGCAAAGAAAGACACGTTTTACGTCATTTGTTAGACTAAAATGCTGTTGAGCCCCCTTACTGATTTTCGTTAGACTAAAATGAATTTGACCACTCCTACTGACTTAAATATGAAACGAGGGTAAAAATTAATCACAAGTCCTAGTGTGCTACATAGGGGAAGGTGTGACAGAAATTAAAATCCTTCGAAACTTCTCAAAAAATGTATGATCCAATAAAAGCGGTGGGCACAGCAATTTTATGAACTGTCACAAACCAGACAGTTCGGGGTTCACGGTAGGATGACTAGCTACTGTTTTTTGTTTCCGTGGTAGGCAATCGGCGAAATGTTACCACAACATCATATCGCATTTCTCTTCCCTATACTGCGGAATGAAAAAAATGCAAAAAAACAACACCTAGCCCAATCAGAACACTGAGATTTATCCATCTCCAGGCAGAAAGTCTTACATTTTAACTTAAAGTCCCAATCACGCCATGCTAGAACGAGTCAGAGTGTGGACAAGAGTCAAAGGCGGGTTCAAAGTGATCCAGGCAAGGAACAGTCTGGTTTCCCATCCATGTAGATCACAGTTGCACGCGAGCCCCCTGAGGTTTGAAGTTACACACGGTGGACAGCGCTGCATCTGTTTTAGGGCTATTTTCATATCATTACATTGCACAAAAGCAGTAGTTTTTTTTAAATATAAGGGCTTATTCACAATAAAGTGTCGCTCAAAGTGCCCAACATAAAAGGGTTTGAACGTCACACATAGGGACACTGAAAACATGGAAATGTCCCTCATAAGCAAACTTAAAACTTAGCAGCTATGCACATCCTGCTTTGATGACCCGTATAAAGACAGATCAAGGCACAGGAACGACATAAAACATGCATAACTTACATGGAAGTACTTTGGGATTTTAAAACACAAACAGAGCTAAAGCCGCTGTGGCGTGACTTTACTATTGCGAAAGAACAACTACTGTAAAGATATATATAAACACACACACACACACATTATATTTGTTAAAACGGCCAGCTTTATAACGATCAGTTCTTTCACCCTACAATGTCCCATGCTTGTTTTCTAAAAGTAAACTCTACATTTATTACTTCGTAATCCTGTGATGAACCAATGCCCTTTCCGTTTCCATAACAATTTAAACACAGGCTCGGAAAAAATCATAGACATACCACTAACCCGAGAAACTAACTTGTCTTGCCCTTTTAAATATAAATCAGTTGTAATAGTGAGCCCCATACACCCCAGGGCCGGGGTTATTTATCAGGCAACGTTTTTCTTCAAACCACCATTGCTAATCATGAAGCAAATAAATCTTTAAAAACCATCTGTCTGAAGGCTTTTAATTTACTAGAGCCCCGTTCTCACTGTGTGCCACACTACTTATTAAGCAGGAAAAAGATGCCTTCGGAGTAAGGCAGGCCAAGGCGGCAGATTAGTGAACTATAATGAGAAATTCTAGTAAACAATTCCAGGCAGGGAAGTAATATCCATTTATTTCCTTACTGTATTAAAAATGCATAGCTATAGAAACGCTGGAGTCAGGTGGAAGAAGAAGAAGAAAACAAAACTGGAAGGAAAACAGAATCAATTTGCTTACAAATTGGAAGCAGCTCCGAACGCTGGGCTCAATGTTGCTGCCGCCAAAGGACGCCACCTCTCCCAGCTGCCGGGGGATCTGGATGGAGTCGTGCAAGAGAAGGCCCAATCTGCGCTGGTCACAGAACCCACTGGAACTTGCCACTTGTTTAAACAAATCTGTGGGAAAGATGCGATAGGAGTTACTGCAGCGGCAACATGAAATTAAGAAAAGTCATCGAATCCAAGTGTCTTCAAGTCCAACTCAAAAGAAATTGGAATCAAGAAGTAGATGCCACCTGGAAACTCCTGAGAGCCACAGCATCTTAGAGGTTTTGACAAATTAACAAAAATGTCCCAGTACCCAAACAAATATCTGGTCACGCAACATTTTGAAGAATCACTGCAAAACTGGAACATCTTGAGTTTGTCCTGCCTAAATCCTATGATGGTATCCTGAAAATAACGTGACAAATAAGTGGGGGTTGGAGTCTCGAAGCAGTTTCTACTTCAAGCATGGTTCTCAATAATGGGGCATGCCAGCTGTTAAGCCTAGCTTGACGCTGGTAGTGCATGGTGTTCTCAAGTTTGGGGCTATGCGGATGATATTTATAGTCGAATGGACTAAATTCTAATTGGTGATTTTGAGGACATCAAGGAACTCACACAAGGCACTCATTTTCAGGGCGCATTTGACTGTGAAAATGCATGCTGTGTCTCCTTGGACACCTCACTAGTGGATTTCCAGCTACAGGGCGTGAGCCTCTGAAACAGCAGATTCATTGATGTATAGCCCCGCCCCCCGAGGCCTGCATTCAAGACCCTCATGCTGCTCGCCTTTGACTGCAAGAGTGAAGGTGGAAGTAGCATTGACAGAGACCATGAGACCAGAGACCATGAGACTTATTTTCCATCTGCAAAAATAATCCACCCTGCAACACCAACAACATGACAGACTTTACCACCCAAGTATAAGTATGGAGTTGACTGGACAACTCAAGAAATGAAATGCTGTTGAATCCTTGCACATGCTACTCAGCAACAGAACATAATAGAATATTTAGTCACCTGGCCGGGCATTACTGAGCCACTGATCTTCTGACAATAGCACTGGGAACATTATTCTTATAGAAGGTATACTGAAAACATTATTCTGGTGGAAGCGCCTTCTGTAGGTATTACTCTACCAAACTGGGAGGATGTTCCTACATGAAATGTAACTTGTATTCATGCAGCACACAAACTGCCCAAGCTTTAAGTGGAGCAGAGGTTCCTGGAATGATAGTGAGTGTGGTCATGGAAACGTACGCCAGTCCTTCGCTTTAATAGAAGGGCCAATGACGGGCTTGCATCATGGAAAGGAAAAGGCGAATAAGGTAGACGATAAATGGACATCCTACCAACACTGTGCCATTGGTTGAGCTGTTGCTTAAGAGAGAAGTTAGCAAGTAGCTTTTCTCAGGGATATGACAGGCTTTTGAACTTACAGGCAAAAGTGACTGAAGCAATACATTTTTAAAGTTTTGGGGAAAATGAAAAGGCAGCAAAAAGGTGCTGTGAGTTTAGAAAGCAATATGGAAATCTCTAGGTAATAGTCACTCTTACTATAACTTTAAAATTACGCACAGCAAACATCCATTTGTAAACAATAAATTAAACAACCGGATAAAGTGGCAACATCAAAAACGACAATCAAATAACTTGGCAAATGTAAAAGTTAAAATACAGATTTATGAAGAAATTGACTCAGCCAATGTCTGCTACGGGCCTTATTCACAAAGACGTCCTAAATTTCTTGTTGCGCACATGTACTCCTACAACTTGTGGAGGTGTCCCTCTTTTGACCCTATTTACAGGTGGTAGGGCAACATGCCATTGTGCCATCCTCTGATGTTCTCTTAGCCTCAGGGGCTTCCAGTTCTAGATGACTAGTCATTCAGCAATCTTCATATTTCACACCCCTATATAGATTGTCAAAGTTGTGTAGTTGCCTATACTACTCCCTCACAACCCATTACAAGGAGTATGGATCTTTCCACTGCAAACCAATCATCAACGTGATTTGGGTTTACATTGCTAGAGTCAGTAGACAAACTATTCCTTAGCACAGGAAAATAGGCATAAGGGTAAAAAAAGCTGTAACAATGCCGCTATTGACCTACGTTTCCTCATTGTTTTATTCCAGATTACATTGACAAGGTTCCTAATCAGTTTGGAAACGTATAATTAAATGGCAAACAATACTGAGACGGAGAGTTGGCCCTTTTTGAAAGCCAAGAACAGAGTTTTTTTCCATAGTGAGATGTCATACGTCAGGTCATACACTAATCAACTATAAAGAAATTAAAAGCTAACCAACATCTATTTACTTTTACTAGGTCCAGTCCACTTGAGATGCTCTTGAACGCCTTTGTGATGACAAATCAATAATCAGTTTAAAATGTAGCATGATCCTCGAGTCTTCTTTGCATGTAGGAAAATACATAATGCGAATAATTCACAGTAGACAAAGGCTTGGTGAAAGCATTGCATTATAACAGACTGTGTGGACTGCAATCATAGGCAATATTTTTTCACCGCTGGGGTATAAAAATATACTATAAACACTGGAATGTTGAGATTTTCATCAAAGGCAATGAAGTGGCTCTGGGCCACTAATGGCCGATACGGACCTTCGAATCCAACACTCTAATACTTGTTTTTCTGTTTCTCCCTGTTTATTAAAAAAAAAAAAAAAGTATGCACTCAGTGTGTAGAATGTTCTAATAACCTCAGGCTACACTGGTTGCCAAAGGCTCTCTCCCTTGTTACAGGCCTGAGATTTCTCCTAACCAATCCTGAGACTGCTCTCACCAGCATGAGAGCAGAACCAAGACAGCCAGCCAAGAAGGCATGCACACTTTAAAATGAAGTGCGCAGCTCACGGCTGCAACTCAGCAGCAGTGATCCTGCTCGGTCCCGACACTCGGTTCAGGATGGGTGGACGAAAAAATAAAATGGTAATAAACTAACTTTATTACCATTTTATTTTTCATCTCTGGAGCTTTCCTGGTCGGCATTTTTGGCAGTGGGGCGACCCGCCTCCGCTCTCACGGAGGAGTCGCCCCTGGGGATGTGTCAGGTTGAGCAAGGTTGGCTGTTTGGAATAAATCTATTTGAATAACAGACCGTGATGTTGTGCAAATTATGTGTCAATTAAAATACTGAATAATGTAGCAGAGCGATTTTTGAGGACTATTTGCTAATTGAGCATTGGGATTTAAATGGATTGTTGTTTAATGGTATATGTTTCTTGTAACACAATAAATAAATTATCTAAGTATTTTACTCTGTAAATGTGTCAAACATTAGGTGAAATAATACAGACTAAGTACACAACTAGAGCAAAGAGCAATTTATACTGATGTGTCCTCTTTTAGGTTGAGCCTGGACAGAGCATGCACTGCTCTGCGAGACATGCTGTATTCAGGTATGAACTTGAAGCTTCACCCATATTTTTCATTGGCTTGTGTCATTGTCCTTTGTAAACTGTGGCTTTTTATTGGTCAAAAGACTTAGTAGTCTCTCCTTAGTACTGCCTTGTAACCCCCATGTGTTACTTAGGGAACTTTAATTACAGCCTCCGAGCACTATTTTTTGCGAAATGGTTTTCACCTGCCTGCTGTTGAAGCGCTTTATTTCTTTTTAAAAATCATAGCACGGCACGCCACACTGATACGTTCGGGGGCCGCACCTTTGGTTAGTTTGCCACGCCGAATGCAGCCACATGGCTTTTTTTCTATTTCGGAACTTTTTTTTGGTTTACAAGCACACCATGCTGCGTTTTCATGTTAAAGCCAGTCGCGCCCCTTTCCTTAGAATAGACGAGTCTCAAGAAAGGGGCGCAGTCGCTATTAAAGTGAAAGAACATCATAGGGTGCTTTTACAAAAAAAAGCATTTGCAATGCAATAGGTCTCATTCGCATTGCTGGAACGGTTCTGTTAACAATGGTAGAAGTCAAGCCACTGCTCTATACCAAGAAGCAGTGAGGAAAAAGCCTATATAAAGCCGAGAGATGCGTCAATGATAGAACTGTGGTCGAAAATAAAAGAAATTGCATATTTTTGTCTTCCGTTTTTTCCTGCGACTGTGGCACAAATTGGGTCCCATCATAGAAAAACATGCTTTCTGTTGTGAATTACATAGGACTTCTTTTAAAACACTATTCCATACATCGAGTACTGCAATCAGCAGAGTGCACAAAACATTAAATTGCATGACTTTTTCCATTAACGTATATTTCTTCACTGATTCTATCACCTCCTCATTCAAAAGCAAGGGGACACATGGAGAGGATATAAGAGAAATTACTTACATCTATATTTATCTTCTAAATGTGCTTTACACAGAGAAACGACGCCGGTCTTGAAGGACAGGACCCGGATCCTTCCTGTTCGACCCCTACGGACAAGAACCAAAGAAGAGACACATCACTGACAGAGCCTAGTCATCTGCTTTAGACAGGATTTGCTTGGGAGTTTGGTTTTCTCTTTTAATTGGCATTCTACATTGCTACTGGCTCTTCCCTAAGGTATTATCATCTTTACTTGCATGATACAATTTCACATTCAAAATAAGCAGGACTATTAAAAATCCATTCAATGAAGCTGCCTCTCAAAGTGTATTTTATAGCAGCCCAGGGAGAACCATAAACCCGCACTGACAGGGTGGATCTATTAAAGCTTTGCTTCCAAGAAACTGACTTGTGTTCAGCATGATGATGTGTTGGATTGAAGAGTTTGCTTATGTCGTGAGAGGAGTGGCCCATTTTTTCAAAATTATTTTTACGCGCATCACGTATTGTACGTGGCAGTCAAAGAGATAGCACAGAAAAAGAACAGCTACTAATTTAGCATTTCGTTTTAAACCTACAGGTGGGATCCAGTGAACAATGTCATTACACAGCTCAAAACCTGAGCCGGCTTTATCAATATCAAAGGACAGATCTAGAACGCTTAGTGTGGTTTACTGTTCATGACTTTTCTCTTCACTGAATGGCCCCTTTAATTGTAATATCACGATCTTCATTATATAAAAACACAACCAACTGGGTGGCGGCTGTTATATTACTCTGGGTGGTAGGGCCCTAAGTGGCAAGTGGATACAGGCACATCTCAGGTCTTGGTTCCCTTTCCCTTCTCTCCAAGAATAATGATGAAAAGTAGACCCAACAAGATGTTGGTCCACTCTTCACTGATGCTTTCAATGGGTCTTCTAGATCCAGTACTGAATCTTGTGTATAATGCTTAGGATACTTTTTGGGGAAAAGAAATATTGTACGCAAAGTGGTTGAAATGCAGTTTGTTGGAAAAGGTGCTTTAACTTTCTGTCACGTCACGCTTCTGATGCAGCCCATATAGAACTCCCTGTGAACAGTGCTTACGTCTTCTCGTCAGTTTTGTCTCTCTCGGACTTCTCTCTCCGAGGTCATCTACTTTTCGCTCTCTGCGGTTTAGTGCAGCATGTGCCCCTTCCAATATTGCCCCCACCATTGTTTCTGGTTGTCTCTTTGGGCGCTATTGTGGTCCTCTCGGGGCTTAGGGTACCTTGCTCATTATCTGTTGCTGAATCAGGGTGTCTACAGACCTCAGGCAGAGTCTCCTGATGGCAAGCTGTCTTTTTGTATCTGTCAAGTGTATGTTTCTGCATTTCTCTCATTTTTGGTGAGTTAGGCGGTCTGTATTATCTTTCCCTCTCTGGGTTTTTCTCTAGGGTGAAGCTGGCTTCAGATTAATACAGTTCAACATATTGCATAGGATTGATTATACAAGAGAACTGATCATGCAAATAGGATGGGCTCATACCAATAAATGCATCAGAGGATGTAGTTTGGTTTGCACACTGTGAGAAACTGGGTTCTTATTGCAGTACTCCCACCCCACACACACTTTTTGCCTGTTTTTTGATGTAACTTTGACTGAGGTGTTCTGGGTCCCTGCCAACCAGGCTCCCAGTACTCGTGTTATTTCCCTAAAATACCACAATTGGCACAACTTCAGCAACCCCTATAAGTCCCTAGGAAATGGTACCTCTGTACCTAGGGCTTTAGGACTGAAGAGGGTCCACTAGGGTTGCAGCACAAATTGTGCCAACCTAGGGACCTCTCACCAAGACCATGCAGACTGCATGTCTTGGTGCAGAGAAAACTGAAGAGTCAAAATGGCACACATCCCTTGGTGCCATGCCCTCAGACACTGCATAAGGTGTAGGTAAGTCACCCCGACTGCAGACCTTACATCCCTAAGGTAGGCTGCACTATGGTCCATGTGTGGTCATATCTGCATGAGCAGATATGATCCTATAATTTCTAAGTCCATTCTTTGATATTGTAAATACACAGGGAAGCCATGGAGAGCACATGAACTGGATACTCTGCATCACAAGTTACTTAGCTTCACTGTACCCTACAATGTTTGGTACCAATACATCCTCACTGATGCCAGTGTTGAATTTATTAATAAATGCACACATGAGAACCTTCAGATGATCCCCAGAAAACCTATCAAGAACTGGTGTGGTCTCTGATTAGTCTTAGCCAACCTGCCACCACCACACATGTTTCTGACCTCATGTGATGCGAGTAAACACTCTCAGAAGACAGGAACAAAGCCTGCTTTGGGCAGAGGTGCTTCACACCTCGTGCAGGCCAGGATGGACTTCCAGGGTGGGAAGCTCCAAAGGCGATGTCGCCTTTGGAATGTGACCCAGGCATCTCCAGATAGTGGAGGATGACGTCCCCCGTCTTTCCTGCTCCACATTTGGCAGGAGGACAGGAAGAAAATGTATTAAATTAGGAGGTGGGTCCCATTCAGCCAGCACCACTCCTAAGGTGGGGCAGGTGATGTGGTGCCCACTTTTCATTTCTCTCCCTTTTGGTTTGAGGAGGAATTAGCCAATTAGGATCAGGGTAGTGCCCCTTCCCACAGGAAGTTGTGAATTAGAGGGTGTACACACCCTGAGGCAGGTAGCCCTTTGGATACTACCTGTCATCTCCCCTTAACGGCCCGAAATTTAGTATTTAGGTGCCATTCCTGAACAGAGATTTGATGGACACAAAGAAGAAAAGGACAAAGAAGAGCTGTTGTCCCGAAACGTGAAGCCCTGCTGAAGAAAACTGGCACCAAACCCTACCTGCTGCCTTAAGGACTCAACAATCGTTGTGTACTGTCTCATCCTGCAACTGTGAGGCCTACAAAGAACCCTGGAGCTCCTCCAGCCTTCTACAAATCGCCAAATAACTCATTGCAGTGGAGGTACTCTTCCCCTGCAGCTGCAGGCAGTGAACCTCAGAATACAGTTTTACCGATTTGCTGCTGTCCGGTGACTGACGCAGCATTCAAACCAAAAGTGGTACATGAGCCCGTGAGGATCAAATCTGTCTCCCCTTGAAGTGTGGAAACACCAGGATCTACCATAGCCATGTCACAACGATACCCGGGGTACCGGACCCTTTACAGCATTCACCGAGATGAAGAGTCCAATCCGGCCTCCAACTGCCCCGAAAGCAAGCACCCATCATGGGACGTCGAGACCCCGGAGACCCACTTTGGGAGTAGACCAGCCGTCGAGGAATCGACTCCTTAAGCTGCCTGCACCCGACCGCGATGACATCTTGACGCACACCACCCGGCTTATCTATCTGCTCTGTACCCAGCCCGCCCGGCCTGGGTACTGACAAATCAGTTGTGCTCCCATGGTCCTGAGGCCCTTGTGACCTGCTTCCTCGAGTGGGACCCCCCCAGACTTACCTTTAAGTTCCCTTGTACAGTGTGCTTTCAAGTGGACCCCTACTACATTGCGCACCAGCTACCAACGACCTGAGCACCCTGCTCCTGGCCAAAACCTGGAAGCTCCCGAGAATCGCAGGTGGAACATTGGGCCTTGATCTGAGTGTTTGAGTGTCTGCTTGTAGTTTTCACTATCAATTTGTGTGAGGCTGTCGCTGGGGCACTTCTTCCAGCTGGTGCGTTGTGCCTCTTTGTGGTAGACTGTCATATCTATTCGTTAATTCATCTCTAGAATTATCTATATGTGAACCGGTCTCTACATCCCTTTGTGAAGGTGTTTCTCAGAGTCTCTGTGGATTTGAGTATTTCTCTCCTTCACTGCCAATGATGCTATTGAGCTGAATCTTGGTTTCTCTTTGGCTTTCTCTTTTGGCTTGCACTGCGTCAATTACAAGGCCTACACTGTCCAGACTCACACAGAGACGGATAGACCTGGCGCTGTATTGGCCTGGCTCACCCAACAAGAGAGTGTTCAATGCTCAATCACCTCCATCAAAGATCGTTCCGGACACTATGCTCCTGACTCCACACAAACTAAAGAAGGCCTTCTCAAACTAGTACCAGGCACTCTTCTTTTCCCCGGGTTGCACCACCCTCCTAAGGAAATAGCACATTAAACAGGCAACACTGAATTATCATGAATTTCTCAGGAGCAAAGAGCGTGTCTTGAAGAAGCCATTACCACTGGCAAAGTAAAAGAGGCAATCCATTACCTAACCTTAGGCAAAACCTCTCGCCCACGGCAAAACTCCTGGCCCGGACAGGGTCCCCTTGAGTTCCAACACTCTTACCCTGACCTCTTTGTCCTATAACTATAAAAGCTGTATGAAACAGCAGCCAATGAAGGATCATTGCCCCCAAAGATGCAAAAAGTTATATTGGTCTCATACAGAAACTAGGCTGGGAGCTCACTGAGCTGGGGGTCCTACAGCTCGCTGGCGATTCTCAATGCGGACTACAAGATCTTGAACAGTCTTAGTGGGCAGATTGCTCCCTTTGCTCCTCCAACTCCTTCACCCCATCAGAACGGCTTTCGGCCGGGGAGGAACACCTCCCTGAATATCTGGCGACTAAACTGTATCATGGAGTTTGCACCTCTGCCCTTACCCAGATCGGTGTGTTTGGTGCTCAACTTGAAGAAAGCATTTGACTGCCTTAGGTGGAGCTACCTCTTCAAGCTGCTGTGACATCTGGGGTTGGGCAGGCACATCCGTAAATTGATTCAACTACTTCACATGCGCCCATCAGCGCAGGTTTGTGTGAGACATTACACCTTGGATCCTATAGCCGTTTGCAGGGGAACGAGGAAGCGATGCCCCTTAACCCATTACTTTTTGCTCTTGCCATGGAGCCACTGGATATCTGTCTGCACAGAGGTGGGGAGACATGAGGCGTCGCCCGGGGGACAGATCTCATGCAGTCTCCCTTTATGTTGATAAAATGCTCTATACCTAATGAAGGTAGCCAAGGACCTCTATGCCGTGGCGACAGCCCTCAGGAAATTGCGCGTGGTGTCCAGCGCACAAGTAAATTGGTCAAAGTCTTGCCTATTCCCACTCTCCTCTCCAGCTTTGGAAACAAAAGACATGGGTCATGGCACACTCCACTGGCAAATAGCATTACTTCTGCTACCTAGCCATTTGCATCTATCTTACTGATCAAGACTTGCTGGACTGCAATCTAATGCAAACTGTTTCAGCTCTTCTAGGCCAGCTTTCGTTTTGGAGGAAGTTGTTGCTTTAAGTAATGGGCAGGATCGCTCCTTCCAAGATAGCAATGTTCCCCCGCTTGCTTTATTTCTTTACTAATCTGACGCTATATCGGGCTACCAAGTTTTTTAGATCCCTTAGACACTCCCCTGGGTGACCTGATCTGGCATGATGGCAGGCACAGGGAGATCATAGCTAAACTTCGAAGATCCACAGTTGCCGGCCAAGTAAAAGCACCTTACTTTGAGCATTACTTTCTTTCCTCACAGCTCACGTCTTTGGCATTGTGCCTTGGATGCCTGCTTGGATGACAGTGCAAGAGCAGAGTTGCCCTTGTCCAGAGTGCTCCAGTACTTCTTAACGGTGGGTTGCTCCATTTGCCCATCTCCCGGCAGATATGGATCACCGACAAGTGTTTCTGCCGAGCTCTACAGCTCATGGAAAGGATGCTCACGTATGCACCAGCAGTTTCTCGCTCAGGCACGCATTACTCAAGCTGGCAGAGACTCTCGCTGGTCTCGTCCACTCGCACACCCATGGGATAGAAAGCCTTGGGGACCCCCTTCAGGAAAGACACGTTAAACTTTAAGGAGCTTGTTGAGCAATAGGAGGTTTGACAGGGCCAGTTATTGACCTATAATGCACTGACCCATATCTTGCAGCATGACAGGTGCATTTCAGGCGATGATCCTCTGCCCCATGAGGTACTACAATTGATATACACCATGGGCACCGCCTAATTATGAAGATAACAAAAGCACTTACTACAAATATGTTAACACTGGAGACCCTGCGTGATAAATGGGAAGCAAAACTTGGTAGAGAATTCAATGATGCTGAATGGGATCACGCACTAGCTCTCCCCGCTACTCTGTCTAGAAATGCTAGATATAAACGTATCAGGTTTTATGTCTTGCACGAAGCCTGCCTTATCCCAGCAAAGATTAACTGCATCTTACCGGGGGAGGATGCCTCCGGGTCTAGATGCAGGTGTGCAACTGAAGACCTGTGACACATGCTCTGGAAATGCCCTGTACGGACTAATTTCTGGATGACAATAACAGTGCAGCTCTCTGAACTGTTTGGCTTCAACAACTTGTACAGCTGGGAGGTGTGCGCACTCGGCATATTTAATTGTCCTAAACAATAGCCTCGCTATCTGGACTTACCCCGCTAGTGGCCATACACTGTATTATTAGCTGCTGGAAAACCAGCGCCCCCCCATCACCAGTTGGATGGCGCAGCTTGGTACTATTGTTCGCCAAAGCTGAAGGAAAGGTTCTCAGGCATGAGGAAGCTACAGGGCTCCAAAGTTGCTTGTTAGTATGGACTAGTCACCAAATTCGAGACGACAACAACCTACCCCCGTAGAGCACACTCCACACAATCTAATGGTAGCTGAAACGTCTTACATTCAACACCTGTAATATGCACTAGACCATGTTTCGACCCTTTCCTGCACTAAGGCCCTTTAGCAGCTTGCCATCTGCCTGCTGGCAAGGGGTCTCTTTCCGGGCCATTCCCTTCATGCAGATGGCCAGCAGCAGTATTGCGCAGTATTGCGCTCCCTGCAAACATACTATTGAAGTGTACGCCCACTAACGCTAGTGTTCACCAGATGATCTTATCTACTCTATGCCTAGTTAAGGCCAGTTCCCGTTTGGAATCGCTCATCAATTCCCCCATGTTCCACACTGTTTTTGGGTTCTTTCATGTTTCTCTTCATTACTCTCAATGATATCATTAAGGATGCCACACGGATGCTGAAATTGGCTTTCGCACAGTAGAGAGCATGAACAGTTCCTGTAGCAGCATCTGCACTTCATACTGACGATCACCACTTTAAAACTACGTGTACATGTAATATCTGAATGTATTACAAATGTTTGTGAATACTAATGTACAAGAAAAAAATTAAGAAAAAAATTAAGAAAGAAAAGTATGGACTAGCTGTGCTAGTTCCTTATGATCTTTTAAGTATATGCAACTTGGAATCACTTTGCTGCTCTTAAAAACAGGACAGAGTGCCACCAAGTGGTGGACTATCATAATTAAGTGATGGTGTTTATAATGATGTGCTGGTGCCGAGCACCAGCAAACACCGAGACAAATTAAGTACTGACTTCTTTACATTTAAACAAGTGCATTTCAAATGGCTATTTCACAAAGCTCAGCCAAAGCCTTTATTTTATTTTCACAGCTTTACAACAAAAAACTTCTTCCAGCTGGACGACTTGACTATGTGCTTTTGAGTAAAAGGAATTTTCAAAGATCAAGTGACTGTTCCTGGAGCATAAACTAGCATTTCTATATCTGCATAGTGCTGTCGGAGCTTATGCCCGATTTCCTAAAGTTCTGATATTTTCACGGATCAGTTGTGTTTTAATAGAGAAGTTTGTTTCTCCAGTATTTTCTGATGGCTGCATGACTGGAACACTGATAAGAAACGGCTGTGTGGATCAGCATGGAGAAGCAAAGAAAAACCTCCAACAGTTCTAAATACAAAACCACAGGGAAGATAACAGATCATCTGATCCGCTCAAGCATAATCAAGTTGTCGCACACCCAGGCCATTTATTCGGAAACAAAAATTACTTAATTTTATCTAATGCAGCCAGGAGGAATGACTCATCTTTAATCTCACCTGATGTTGTTAAATTCACTCGAAATGATTTTCCTCAAACCCTTTCTTCAACTGGACCAGGTTTTTCAAATCATTGCGAGGTCACCAAGAGAGCAATTTCTCTATATACAGAGACCACCGTCAGGCTGCAAGAGGTCGTTTCTGCCTTAAGAGTGCTCTTGATTGCAGCCACGTAATCTGACTAAGAATTGTGCCCACTTCATCCCCTCTGGACTCTCTCCTTCACATTTTCATGTAAGGGAGGCAGGAGAGCGCAAATATTTCAGTGAGAGAACAAGGTGCAGTCACCAGCAGGAGGAATGAGAGAGAGTTTCCTTTAAAATTAAAATAAAAAAAATGACTGCAGGAGTTTAGGCACACCACCCAGATGGGAACAGGCTATTGGTCTTCAATGGATAACTGGGAAGAAAACCTCTGTGGGCGAATCACCCCTTTAAATTCAACACAAAGTATTGGGTAACATATATCAAAGTCTATGGGGTGTTTCCTTCTTTAGTATTCTAATTAGCAATATGGAATACATGTATTTTGATTACATACAAAGTTGGTAGACCAATCAAGGTAATCTCTTTCCATTCAAAACAAATCTCAGAGAGGAATGTCTGGATTTTTTGATATTAGTGAAAAGTAATATTGTGAAATTAGCTTTGCCTTCGGAAGTGGACACTGTCTCAGAAGGAACCTGACAAAACACCTCCAAACATTTTTCATGCGGCCCACTGAACAGAATTCAAAAGTCAATGACTTTAAGTTGCTATTCCGAAGTATACAAAAGGTAATGGATGGGATGCTTGAATTAATCTCGGCCACTGGTAATTACTGAGGCCTGTATCCCAGTCCATCAGGGCCATGACTGACTTGCATGGGTCCAAACTAAGGTGGCATGGTGCTCAAAGTTAAGATGAACTGGAATGCGTCTGCGACTAATTACCAGTGAAAGTGATAAATTAAAGCATTCAGTCCATCAGTTTTTTGTATACTTTAATGTTTCTGTTGTCATTGACATGGGGGGAGGAGGGTACCAACTGGGGATGAAATGCTGTCCATCATCAGGTGATATTGAATGGGTTAACCAGTACTTCTGTGGGGGGGGGGGGGGAATTTAAATTATTTTAAAAAATATTAATTTAAAATGTATGGAAATAGTTGACGCCTGCATGTTTCAAGTGCAGAGCCAAGGACAATGTGCATCCTTAACCAGAGAATAAGCATCAATACTTTCTTGGTAAATATGGATTGAGAGCAGCCATCAGCTCCTAGACATGCACACCAAGGAAGCACTCAAGTAACAATTGCAACTCGGGAACATTTTTCATGTCAGCCAGTCCTATGGTTCATTTTTGGGTATCTGTGGAGTTGATGTACAGACTCAAAAACTGTGGACAAAAAAAAAAAAGAGGCGACGTGTTGGCTTTATACTGTGAGCATGAAATGGCAGGGCTAATAAATGTAGAAGAACCAGGCATGCAACTCCAAATACTAATCTTTTTTTTAGAAAATGAACAATATTCTTCTTCTACATAAATCCTAACAAGTACTGTCTTTGTAGGTTCCTTGACAAGGGCAAAATTGATCCTCATCTTGGAGATTTGGAACACATAACAATTCATGAATTAAAGTCTCTTTCAAACCGGATATGGTACTGCTGTTGCCAGAAAATCCATTTTCTGGATGCCAGGCGCATGCACTACAAATGTTACATCCCATACTAAAAGGAAGCTCAGCAGTGGGAAACGAAATTGGCGAGACTATAAAAGTTAATCTGCTGGAAGATATTTGTATAATTTTTAAATTAGGCTGATAAAAGAATCACAACCTCCACTGACACCGAACAAAGATGAATAAGACTTGCTGGTTTTGTGTTAATGTCTAGTGTGGATTATACCTCACAGAGGGTGAAATGGGACAGAAAAGGCTGGGCTTTATGGCACAAAGTACACAGGCACTAAATGAGCATCGGTGCCTCTTGACAACCCTTGCAACTGTTTACTATGAACACAGAGGACACTGGACAAGCACATTCGGAGTTCTCTGATGCTGTCAATAACGCAAACAAGCATTGGCATAGCCAATAGGTCTCGCCTTTGGGACCTTATAAGTGTTTAGCCATGCAACAGTTGCATAACTAAAGTTAAAGTGATCGCGATCAAACATCAAAGCGGCCGCGAAAGTGAAAGTAATCGCGGTAAAGCGCGGCGCGCGCGCGCACATGCACTGTAGCTCTAGGCTGGCCTGGTAGCACTTTTTGGAGCCCTCTCAATAAGTCTCGCCAGGCCAGCGCATGCGCTGGGTCAGGCGAGACCTAACCAGACCAGCGCATGCGCTGGGTCAGGCGAGACCTAAAAAGGAAGACTGCAAACCTCTAATTATCTGATCGCGCTGCACCTAGTGTTTCAAAATGTTCGATATAATGATGCTTCTTCTTTCGCAGCCTGATCTAAGGCCCCACCCGGCAAACCCTAACCCCAGGCTGTATCGATCCCGTTAAGTGCAACCATTAAGCCATTTAGCTTTATGAAACCCGCACTTTGACCAGCAGCTTTCCGCCTCTAGCAATTCATCCTGCAAGGAAGGTGACAGCTCCCTGTCCCGCGCTGCCGCCGGCGGTGGGCGGGACCTACGTGTCATAGACGTTCAGCAGCCAGTTGAGGCACATGTCCACGCAGAGGGGTACATTGACCAGGGTGTTGTGCTCCTGCTCCAGCCGATCGTAGATGGTGGTTAAGCAGTTAATGATCTGCAGGATGTCCATTAGCTGGTCATTCTGTTTGAGGTTGTGCTGGTCCAAGGCATCGCAAACTGCAGACAGACCCAGCAAATCCACTGTATGAAAAGGACAACAAAAAAAGAAAAATAATTATGAAGCTTATTTGACAAGAAATATATGCTACATACAGCTCACGTTTATTTTATAATTCTTGAAAGCAAATATATGTCGACTGCAAATGCAATGATAGCAGAGCAGAATTAAATTAGATTTTGTGAATGTGAGAAACTTCGAATCCAAGTACAGTCTTGGGTAGACACAAAATCATGCACACAGCGAGTCAACAATTTCAGGACGAAAATCTATTTAGCCATTTTGCACCCACAAAGTTTGTGAATGGCAAAATCACAGGTTTTTAGAACGCGAAATGTATTTTAGGTATGTATTTGTATGTATTAAACCCATTTTGAGAGTTGGCCAACCATTGATCAGTTACTGACACCTCAAAGGGGTTGGGAATTAAATCACAAAGGGGATGTATTCTCCTTTTTGAATGGTATCAACAGTTTTGGAGTGAACAGTGGTCCAGTTTACCACGGCCTATTCTCACAGAAGCTCCGATTCAATTAAGGAACATTGGCTGTTTTCAAATAAAACCGTTTCTTGTTTGGGAATGCTGTTCCCTGCAGGCACCATCCCTGTGCTTGTAGCCTGTCACAGAGTGTTGCAATTAGAGAACTCCCTAATTAACATAGGTGGGTCGTTCTGCGACCCTTACAACTGGAGATTTTGCGATGCAATGTATTAGTACATAGGTCACATAGCAAAAGGAAGGACAGGGCGCAAACAGTTGGTGTGCAATTTACAACAACTATCTGCGGCCTGTCATCTACCTCATAGTTATTAAGAATAGAGTTAAGCCAAAAAAAAAAAAAAGAATACTCAACACAATGTACAAAGTTTTGATGGACTGGGCGAGATGAAGAAATGGGATAAAAGCTTCAGGGAAAACATCTATGTATGTGAAAAGTACAGAGTGCAAAGAGGATGAGAGTAACTTTACAACAGCCGTGGTCCGTGCAGGTAACAGCGGTGGGGGGGATTTCGAGGGACGAAGCTGAGGGAAAATTATTTATTTATTCAATGTTCCGTCTGCATAGTCTCTTGAAATTCCCTCCCCCACCACCCCCCAACGGGCTCACCGCCCCACCGCTGTTACCTGCATGGACCGCGGCTGCTTTACAACAGTAACTTCGATAAAGAAAGAATTGCCGAACACCACCCACTGTGAAAAACATCAGAAATGTTTAAAAACAAAAAACCATAAAGAAAAAAAAAATATCTGCATCGCGATTTCTGTCCCACACGACAAAATTCTAAAAGCGCGACTGAAAATACCTTTTCTCATGGTAGAACACTTGCCTAGAAATTATTGTAATGCATGCACATCCATAGAATAATCTATGCACTCATTTGGTATGCAATATGTGAGTAGGCAGCAACAAATGTGTACATTACATATATGACTACATTTCCAAATCGATGTAGTAAGCATGCGTTTGGAAAGACTACATTTCACAAGCAACATTTACAGGTTACACTTTGTGCATTTAGTTGCTGTAGAATTTTCTAACATTTTATACAAACCTTCACTAGTCAATTTTCTTCAATTTGAAGGAAGATTTAATTTATTTGCGAAAACACCTGCATTTTTTTTATAGAGCGAGATTAACATCTAATCCTCTTACTGTACAATGTAAAATGTACCATCTCATGCTTACTAAAGATCCTGGAACCCCTGGCAGTGTTGATGATGGGCTGGCAATCTTTCAAACCAGGATTACCGATTGCACAGCATACAAAAGTATCCATAAATGCCTAAATTTAACAACTTACATTATCACTATTCCCCATGAAATATATAAAATGACCACTGGAGTAGATACCAGCGTTGATGGAGAGGAAAGGAGCTGTTTTTATTTGACTTCACATTATGCAAACATGTTAAGGTTTTGCTGTATCATCTATCACACACTCAAATATGTTGAAGTTCTTAATGGGACCAGTCAGTTCTGCTAGACGCAAGGTAATAAACTATTCTACAGTAATCTTGAATGCATGTTAAGTCCATTTCATTCATAGATTGCTGGTAACTTCTTCAAATATTTTGGCATAGGTTAGACAGGGAAGGATTGAAGGATTCATTGCAAGGTCTACAGCCATTGTAAGGTAATAGACTGTTCTACCAACCAATGTGTCTTGAAAGGATCCACATGGACCATGTGATGGGAGAAATGCTTGCAATATTTCTAACCACTGGCAATCGCTCATGGTTGCCTTCCAACCCATTGGTATTTTCCCCACCATGCCACTTAAGTTTGAATCCAGCCACATTCAAATACATTTTGACCCTGCTCCAATAGGAACAATCCAGCCTGAACTGCTAGGCCCCGGTACTCCCAGAACCCGAACACATGCAACCAAACACAAGTTTCTCCCTGACTGGGGCTCGTCAGGTATGGCCTTGACAATTAGGGAGCTATATCAAACACACAAAACATTATGGGAGGAATGCTTTCAATAAGCCTAACCTCTGGCAATTGCTTGGAATGCATTTCAACCCTTTGCTCTTTTGCCCACCATGCCACCTCAGGTTGAATCCAAACATATGCAAATCAATCTTAAAATTGCTCCAAATAGGAACAGTCCAGCCCGAATTCCCAGGCCAGGTCCTTCCTGAACTGAACACTAGGAACCCAGGACCAGACTCCCTATTTGAGTAAGGTCAAGACTGATTTGAACATGGATGGGTTGAAACTTAGGTCTCTCTTAGTGTGAATAGGTATGCTCCACTAAAAAGCACAGCCGCTTCGCTGGAGGAGGATGCTGTGACCTACTGAGGGAGACTGCAAGTCCCAGGATGCCCTGCTGCCATCAACGCACCGCACCTGTGCAGGGGGAAGGCTATAACATACCTCGCGGCACCCGCTTAGCGGGACGTGCGCAAGCGCATGCCAGGCAAAGCCTGGGCCAAGGGCGGGCCTGTCTGTGCCCGTCAGGGGGCGGAAGAGGTTGGGCTGGGCCACCCCTCTGATATTCATTGAGGAAACAACCCCTACACCCGTGTTCCAAGGTAATACAACCCGAATTGTCATACATTGCTTGTCATTGTGCCATGTTGCAGTGTTATAACTGGACCGCCTTGAGTCCTTGGAATGACGAGGAAACGCAAAGGAGTAGCCAGGACATTAGATGCTTTTATTGTGAGGGCAGAGTCCCTGCTGACCCACGAAATCGAACTGACAGAGCGACGCCTGTCCATGGACCCTGTAACATTACACTCCCGTCTATCATTAGGCGGCTTGATCACTGATAGTGTAACATGTGAAACCCCCCATAAATCACTCCTAACGGAAGTATGCTCTGTTTCCTTAGATTCATCATCGCCAAGCCCGGGAGCCCCTAATATGGATGTCCCTGATGCACTTGGCATCAACACTAGAGCACGTGCGGCATGCCCTGAAAGGAACGCTAAAGTGAAAACACAACCTGCAGGGATGACTAAGTCTAAAAATCCCAAAGGTTGTCAACCCGCTAATAATGTAACAAATCTGGTGGATACTTGCACTGTTTCAGTGGGCACACAGACTGATGCTTCTCTCAACCCGGTCCGTAATGACACTAATATAGGTGTTGTGGGAGACAATGTTGTTGCCTCGTCCACACTGAAACCTATTGAAAATGCCTTGGCTCACATTAATAATGTAACTTATATGAACTTTAATTTACTGTGGGGGAAAATGGAATGTTTGAACTCTGAATTGGTTAACCTAATGGGCAGGAACGTGAACTCTGTTCAAAACATTGGTAGGGGTGGAATACTTCCATCCTCTATGAGTAACACATTTGGGCAAGAGCCACATCCCAGCTCTGTCTTTCATAAAAATATTATTCCCGCTATCCCGCACACAAATTGCAGCAATATAAATGTATTCCCTGGCCTAAACCCCCATAGCGAACAAAGGGAGAGACAGGGTGTCCCTTTAGAAAAGACAGATAATTCTAACCTAGCCTCAGGAAGAAGCCGTCTCACTCACTCACGTCCCAGTGCCCCTGCAAGTGATATACGTTTAAACAGGGATATTCCGAATTGACCTAGGAACGCCTGCTTGAGACCAAATCATTAGGCAGTCTCACGTACACGGAGACGGTCGCATTGATGAAGCGCGTACCCCCGGAATCTTTCAATTAATGTTCACTTTTTTGACATGGAATTGACATGGAATTGCAGCAAGTATTTTGACGCCACGGGGGCAGATCCAATTCATTATCTTTAAGATTACGCTGGAGAAACGTATCCCATTTCTGTTGGATTCTTTAACAGGAACCACGGACCCCATTCCTTCCCGTTTAAATAATGGGATGCCCCGCACAGTCCTGATGAAGATCCGCAAGGCCGAGGAATAAACCCCCCCACCCCCTTTTGGCTACAAATCGGATCGAAATGTCGACGCCCTGTTAATTCTGTCTGGACCCTGAGCCCTAATCCCACGTGCCACTTTGGAATTGATTTTCATTCTGAAATTAAATATATTACTGTGTTATCTTGGCCAGGCAACTCTAGGACGGTGATTTACAACCAGTCCTTCTGTGTTATGCTTTGACATTTTAAGTCTCTTACGTATTTCTGTGGAAAAATCCACTTCTATCACTTCACTCTTGAGCACCCTGTCTTCTGCACGTCTCCCCCTGGAGCAACCCCTTTCCTAACTGCCAATTGAATTGAATACTGTTTTGGGTTTCACCAATTGATTCTAATAAATAGATGGTGATCCAGAATGTGGTCTGTCTTGCACTTTTTAATTTCATGTTGTGTACTTAATTTATAAACATGCTAAGTCATAATCATTGACTGAGTTGAAATATAGGTCCAGGACCACTGTCTTTTGTATCGAACATTACCCAGGTCCTTGACCATTTTTGGGTTACCCCGTTCCTTGAAATGAGACCAAATACCGACGTGCTAAGTCTACCCCCTGCCTCCTGTCCCTATGTGTTAGTTTTGGCTGGGGTTCCCGAATTAGCTGGCGATCAAAGGGAATCCTGGGCAGATTTGTGCAACAAGTCCGTAGACTGACTTTGCAAACACAAGGGGTTCCATCCCTCCAACATGAACGACATCCTTATGGCTAGAAGAGTAGGGTGGGTTGGTCATTCTGCCAAGGACATAAATGGCGATTGTGTTGTCCTTCATTTCCACAGACCCCATGCGGTTCGCCATTTACTGAGCCTCTCCGAGCAATCCCCCATGCAAAACACCCACATTAGTGTGCTCCCTTTGGGTTATTTTTATAAGTCAAATTGTACTTTACAAGAGAAGAGTTTCCTTTTATTTGGTAAATGTTTACAATAATGATTTCTTATCCATTCCCAACAAGAATTTTATTGAGCTTTTTGATTTTATCTCTAATTTAGACTATCAGCAATGTTCGGGCAATACTACTGGGATTATTCTAGGAGGAGATTTTAATGCAAACTTAAATGATATGCATTTTGGTGCATAGCCCTATAATTTAGGTCCTTCTTCCCGTAGGGGTGTAGAGCTTGCAGTGTTTTTGAGGTCCCATAACCTGGTTAATGTCATGGATCAGATGGGTATTTTACACGCGACTAATAATCACCATCCGACATTCAGAGGCAGGGGCTACTCGTTCACAATAGATTTTGTTTTTATCTCTCCCTCGCTCATGGATTACTTAATTACCGCAGAGGTTGTTGCTACTATCCATGGGGATCACAACCCTATCAAAATAGCATTGAGATTGGCTTCGCGACCTGCGTTTTCATCTAAATGCGGGGCTAGAGACTTAATGCCTTCGACTGACAATTTAAGATTAATTTGGAGGGGCATTGACAATGGGAATTTGTTTAAGTCACTAGCTAAGGACCACTTGCCCCTCATTAATTCCGGTTTGTCATTTCAAACCCCGTATCCAGAGGTAGTTCATGATTTTTCTAAACTCTGTCTGGCTGTTAAAACCCTTCTGTCGAAGCCTGCACCTCTGAGAAAGCAGGGCCCTAGATGGTTTGACGATGAATGTTCACTGGCTAATAGGAATCTGCGTAGGGTGTGGTCAATTGAACCTAGGTGTGCTCCAGATGTGAAACTGGCTAGGCAGAAGTACAATACAGCAGTTAACAATCGGAAGGGAGTACTCTTAAGTGACCGCTGGGAAACCCTATCGCAGGCTGCAATTGACAAAAAGGGTAAATAATTTTGGCCTGCTGTAAGGAATCTCCGATCCATGGGAAAGCTATTAACTCCCATTAGCTGCACTATTTCTAGCCAATCCTGGGAAACCCACTTTTCTAAAATCTATGCCACCCCCCTATCGGAGACCGAACAGTATGAATATGGTTCATTTACCAGTATTCAGATAACACTCTCCGAAGTAGAAGAAATCCACCAGAGCATTGGGAATAAGGCCCCCGGCCCTGACGGGCTACCAATAGACCTTCTCAAATGGAAACCGGACTTTTGGGCACCACTTCTTCTGAATGTCTTCAATAACCTAATGTATGCTCCGTTACCTGACACCTGGGCAAAGAGTATTATTGTCCCAATATTTAAAAAGGAGGATCGGTCGCAGCCCAGTAATTATAGGCCTATTTCATTGATCGATAATACCCTTAAAATATTGGGCAGAGTTTTATATAATAAGATCCTGGAATGGTCAGAGGAATGTAGCATGTTAGAGCTCTGCCAGCTAGGCTTCCGCAGTAAGGTTGGCACTAACGAACAATGTCTCAACCTTAGCCTTGTAATTGGGAAATATACCATTGCACGGAACTCTCCAGTCTATTTGGCCTTCATGGATTTGTCCTCAGGTTTTGACCTTGTTAACAGATCAAAGCTGTGGGCTATCCTGTTGGCCTATGGTCTAGATGAGCCTTTGGTCCATTTCTTGGCATATCTACACAAAGACCTTCAGGCACAAGTGAGGATTGGCAGAGGCGGGGAGGTTTCAGGACCCATTAAGGTCGGAAGGGGGGGGGGGTCAGACAGAGATGTGTCTTGGCCCCTCTTCTTTTTATCATTTATATTAATGGATTGAACAAATCACTAGTATCCATGACCCAAGACGTCTCTATGATTAATGGGAAACCGCTACCTGTGCTATTATACGCAGATGATGCGGTTCTTATATGCCGCACCCCAAATTCTCTGCGTATTCTAGTACAGTCTTTTGTTAAATATATGGATAGTCTGGAACTAAGAGTTAATTTTAATAAATCATTTTTAATGTCCTGTGGCCTTCGGAAACGCCAGCTCAGCTCTATTGCTGTTGGTAGTCAAAAATTGATAAGCACCTGTAAATTCCCCTACCTTGGGGTGGTTTTTGTTGCGAACGGCTCCTGGACTGAGCATCTCACCCATTCCAGGAGCAAGTTCTCAAAGACCAGCAATTCGATTTTCAGTTTTCCCCGTCCAAAGAACTCAGGTGCCATTTTATCTATTTACATTTTTTTTAAACTACAATGTGTTCCAGTGGCTACTTATGGAGCAGAGATTTGGGGTACTGCAAACAGTTCCTGCATCCAGCAGGAAGAAAACAGATTTTGCAGGAAACTTCTGGGCATTCCAATCTCCTCCCCACAATATATTTGCCACAAAGAATTAAACCTAAATTATATAACTGATTTTATACGTGCTCGTCCAGCCCTTTTCTGGTTATCGGTCTGGAAGAACGAGGCAGCGACTTTTATTACCGACTGTTTTAAGTGTGAGAAGGGGATGGACATTCCCTGGCTATCTCGAGTATATCAGAGTTTATGCAGTATCAATAAAGTTTGTATCTTCTTAAAACCCAGCAAAGCTGAAACTCTGCATAAAAAAGAACTCAGAAGCGCCTTCTAGTTGTTATATAGTACAGAAAGATTTGCGCTGGAATCGAAGAAACCCTTTGTTTCTAGTTATATGTCTCTTGAGCGGCACTGCCACCCTCTACCAAATTATCTTATTTTACCTATGAGTTACTGGGAAAGGAGCCTTCTATTCTGCTTGAGAGCAATGACAGTTAAATTTGCATTGTGTTTTCCTCTTGGCTACCATTCGAAAATTGATTTAGCACCCTGTCCCTGTGACGTGGTGAGTGGCCAATCAACCTCACATTTTTTGTTTTTCTGAAATATTACATGAAATACAGCAAGGGGTTTCTTTACCCTTTTTTTTAATAGGAGTAGGCCTATTAGCTTGAATTCTGCCTTTTTAAGTATACTTGCCTTGACCGATGAAGAGCTTGTTTTTCGTATAAGTACATTTCTGAGAATTGCTACTCGGGCACGTAAGACAATGCTCAAGCTTTGAGTTTATAAGTCATGAATGGATACATTTATAAATCGCTGATAATGAATCTTCCGTTTTATTTACAACTTCAACCTGTAACACTGTTTTATAACTGACATTTTTTAATAGCATTTACTGTTACTCTTCTTTTGTCACTCATTTCTTTTTACTATTTTGTACTTTTATGGATACAAATGTTTATCCGAATGACGTTTATGAACTGAACTGAAAAGCACATCCTTCTCCCCAATTTGTGGGAAGAATGGAATGAAATGGACATGTATAAACCATCACTAGTCACATACCCATGTGTTTCTCGCAGCTGCATATTCAATGAATATTTCTTTCTTAATCTCGACAAATTCAAAAACGCAAGAGTCGATCACTGATCTACAACCAGTTATGAATATCCTGGATGATTTTTGCATAGGTGAACCAGCTACCCAATTCTCCTAGAGCATGGGATTATGAGCATGGAATAATAGGCGGATTGCCTAGCGGCCAGAGAACCGAAGGACATTAAATAATGCAGGACTGCTCTTGATCTGCAAATCCTTCTATACTGAACAGCTTTATCAAAACAGAGATGAGATAAATAAAACATACAGATGACAATTATTGCCCACAAAATATCGTTCAGAAGAGCAGATCCTCAAAAAATATCTTGTTACCTTGCACACAATTTTCCTATGTCGATATTACGTTTTCTTTATGTATGAGTGTGTATCTTTAAGACTGATAGTCTATTTAGTTAGGTTACTAAGTCTTTTGATATGTGTTTTTAATCTGTTTCATGAATGATTTCTAGAACTATGTTGCAGGATGCTGCACACTCGCTCTGTATCTTACTAATTATCTTGAAACTATTTTGACTTAAGTGCCGTAAATACTGTAGAAATAATAACGATAATGTATCATATGAAGAAAGATTTATTGGGAAGGGCGCAGCAGCACATATTGGCCTGTTTGAACCAATGCACATTTTCAACATTAAATAACTGGGAGAATATGAATCAAAATACACAAACTTGTCAACATCCTAAAGTGCCTTCTGTCCTACAGATTGAAGGACACTGGATTTCTGAAGTGGCTGCAACAATGGAACGGCCAGAAATAGGTCTACACCACTCCTATTTGGAACCATAAACTGCAGCAAAAGACCAACACACATTACGACTAGGGGGCGCTCCACTGGTTTGTAGAGACTCAGCCAAAGTCTATGATCACTCATAGTGGAATCTTGCACGGTCCACTCAAAACTCTAATTTCTTTCAATCCCACTGTGGCCTAGATAGACATTGGGCCAGGCAACGGATCTGGGAAGGTTGCACTAGGATGTCACACATTTAGGACAAAGGGTTGGTAAGTGCCTATGGAAAGGTAGAAGGTGACAATAACATGACAAAGGCTGTGCCACAGGTAGAATGAGGCAACAGTTGGTATAATCAGTTCATTCTTGGAGGGAGGAGGAATAGAGCCTGTATAATAACGAGGCTATGAATCGAGGCATAAGAAGTATGGCTCTTCTGCAGTCCACAGAAGTATGGGCTGGTGTACAAATTATTCAGCAGTTACAAGGAGAATACTGATACTACAGACCTGCGGTCAGAGGCTTCACAGAAGGAGAGATGAAGAAGAGTTGGTTGAAGGGTTGAAACAGTTTATCCCTGATGGCAACAGAAGCAGGAAAGAAGAGGAGACTCTTGAGCTGGAGGCAAGCAATAGGTAAATAGCACTTTGCTGCAGGGCACAGGGTCGAGAGTCACGCTGGTTAAAGGACCAACAGAGACCTTATATGCTGGTTTGTGAGGTGTCCTATGGTAAGAAGGCACAGGAAAATGTCACTAGGCTACTACCAACGTGCTCGCTTGCTGAAGGGTCCATGTAACCATTCTTTAATGGCTGGTTGTGGGGAAAAATAGGAGACAAAGTCTGTAGCGGGACGGTGAGGCAGTTTTGGAAAAAACATGTACTCTTCAAGGGCCTTACAGATCTCATCGCAAATGCTAACAATGGGTAAAAAGCAGAGGTTAGCACTAACCTCATAGAATGATAATGAGAAAGAGGTACTTGGCTAAAATCAAGGATAGGGTTTAAGGTGACCAACCAATGCAACAGTAAAGTATAGAATAGTACAGTATAGCACAGTACAGTATAGCATAGTATATTATAGCAACAGCAGCTATGTAGCCATGAAGAACGATTTATTATTTATTAAGGAGTTTTATATAGCGCTAGCCTGACCCGAGGGTATTGGAGCGCTTCACAACAGTTTTTGAGCAAGATTCATACAATAAAGCAGTATTCTACATATAGGTTCGGAAGTCCAAGTGTGCTGAGCAGCACTGAGGTAGTCTGAGTCCTCAGATAACCTCATAGAGTGCATGTTGTCATTAGGGTTGAACCACTTGGGGGGGGGGGGGGCATTTAGGAGTCAAATAGCAGGGAGGAGGTAAGTCTTAGAGCTACAATGTCTGGGAGAGACGACTAGCAGGGATTTGCGTTTAGATGGCGGCTATCCATTCGGGAGGGAGCGGTTGAGGAAAATAACTTTTAGGTGTTTTTTTTAATTTTGTGAAGGACGAGATAGTCCTGATACCGACTGGGATGGCGTTCCACATTTTGGGCGCGTTTCCGGCGAAGGACCGTGTGGCAGTTTTTTGTTTGCGTGTTTTCATAGGAATGAGTAGGAGGGTGCTGGAGCTCCTGAGGTTCCTTGTCTGACAAGCCCTCTTGAGTTTAGCAGCCAAATGCTCAGGTTTTCCTGTGTACAGGGCTTTGTGTGTGAGGCAGGCAGTTCTGAAACTGGCACGCAGTTCGATTGGGAGCCATTTTAGTTTTCTGAGTGCTGGCGAGATGTGGTCGTATTTCCCGATTCCAGTGACTATTGTAGCTGCTGCGTTGAGAGTAGTTTTGAGGGGAGCTAGGTGAGATTTTGTTGTACCAATGAGGGTGGCATTCCCATAGTCGAGTCTGGCTAGCACCAGTGATTTGGTGGCTTGTTTGAGGTCGTTGGTTGGGATGAATGGTTTTATTTTGTTAAGTAGCTTCAGGTTGATGAAGGCATTCTTTGCGGAGTTCTTGATGTGTTTGGCCATGTCGAGTTTTGCGACTAGGTTGATTCCTAATGATTTAACAGAGTGGGTCAGAGTGTGATTGCCGTTAAGAGCATCCAAAGCTTTTAGCCATTCTGAAATATGAGGGTTCTCTTTGTTGGAGATGAGGAGTATTTGGGTTTTGTCTTGGTTGAGTTTTAAGTTGTTAAGCGACAGCCAATGTTGGATTTCTTTTAGAGTGACATTTAGACTGTGAATGTCATCAATGGAGGAGGTTTCTAGATAGATCTGGGTGTCATCTGCATAGAGGTGGAAAGGGATGTTAGCATTTTTGAGTAGGGTGGTGAGGGGTTCCATGTATATGTTGAATAGTTGAGGTGAGAGCACTGAACCTTGGGGGGACGCCCCTGTTGACGGTGGCATGGAGATGGCCCTAGAGAGGTGTAATGATTGCTGGGAAGGGCCTGAATGTTCCTTAAGAGATGCCGAGTGGGAGTGGACGACCATAGGAGGGCCCAGAACTTTGCAAAAGGTCACTAGGAACAGGCTGCTGAACTTGAGCTTTGGTGGATGTGAACTCCTGTTTTACAGGCAGGGCAGTGCATGGAGACTCATCGGTGTGCAGCAAAGCAATACTCAGCGGCACGATTCTTTTTCCAGGTCCTGCCCGCATACATGGTAAAGGCTGCAGACTGCCAGCAGAACTAGTGCCTTTCTATCTCCCACTCAGTGGCGGCGAGCATGGCTCGCAGGTGGTGAGGTGAGCACAGGGGTCGGTGGGGGGAGAGCAAGGGTGCACAATGTAAAATATATTTAAAAAATACTTGCCGTTGGGTACCGCGTCTCTGCTCCTGTTCTCTCGTCGGACTCAAGGAATGGGAAGCTCAGCAAGGATCCCCTAACCAATCACAATGCTGCAATGCCTGGCGAACCAGTCATGTGAACTCAGGAGTGGGAAAACCAGAGTGCAGAGCAGCCCGCACGCCCACCAGCCTGCAAGGCAGCACGGAAAGAAGTACTAATGAAAACATCAAATGATAACAAAATTATCATTTTATGTTTACTTTACAGTGCACTGTTTAAAAGCAATAGGGCGATGCTCCTCCGCCACAGCGGAGGAGCTGCAACTGCTCCCATTGGGGAAAGAGGGCCAGCTGGAACACACAAGTGCTTTCTTGTGGTCCTGGATCGGGCTGTGCCATTAAGAATTCGCCGATCCCGTCACCTTCGCAACCTCCTGCAAGCGGCAGGTGACGCTGCTTGAAGCACAGGATGGAACGAATGGGCAGACATTAAAAAAAATATATATCTTATTTCTGTGCTAGGCATCTCTTTTTTACTGCAGTGTTATTTTCACTTTCAGCACAACTTGATGTGAATTCTCCCCAAAGGCGCATCAAGTCAGTGATTTCTCATTAAAAAAGTAAGCAATCAAATCTGTAGAAAAGACTACAAAGGTAATGTACCATGCCATGTTCAGTGGTCTGCCTGAATCTCCTGAGCTGGGCTTAAAACAATGCCATTTCAAGCTCTGCCCCCTCCGACGCGGAGCAGATTGCTGCATTTTAATGTTGGGTACAAATAAGATATCACAACCAACGCAGGCAAAACATCTTAGGACTTGCTTATAAAATGTTTCTCGCTGCAGCCATGCCTACAGCTGTGTTGCAGAATACAGGAGGGCAAATAAAATCATGTGCCTGGCGAGAGAAAAAACCATGCCAGGGATTGGTCTCGCTTCAAAAATCCGACATACGCAAATTTGGCAGTGAGAAACATTAATTCAGCCACCCAGAAGGTAAAAGTCTATCCCATTTTATGTTCGCTTTGATCATTTTAAAACGATTTAATAAGAAAAGGGGTCACAGAAAAAAATATTTAACCAGGAAAATGAGCTGCGGAGGTTCTAGCTACCAGAAATGTGCCAAAAAATTAGTTGTCTGTTTTGCTAAACAGGTGGATGGGCCAGAGCTACATGTATGGAACAAAATATAGTAACATTCAACTCTCATCTTCCAGAGTGTTAACTTTCAAATGAAACAACTTCGTTTCCTTACGTGCAAGAAAACACAATTTCTGACAAAAATGGCGGCAAATTTAGTAAAATTAGTAAGCACGTCACCATAACTACAGAAGCATGAGTCAGCATGCAGCAAGATGAGGCACTAAAGCTTTAAGTCACTCTAATATAGAAGGCCATGCACACTTTCTAGACATGATTCTTTCCAAAGCCCCCAAACATGGGGTTCAGTTGTGCCTGTTTTTAATGGTTTTGGGGTGACCTGTGTTGTAGGCGGCACTCTCTGGGCCTAAGTGCCCTCCCTCTCTGAAAGCCTGCAGTAGGGACAGAAGGAATCTTGTAGTCTCCCCACCTCCTTGCTGGACGGGTCCATTAGTTTATGGGACTGGCTTCGGCTGGCTACAAACACACAACAAGCATTTTCAATGCAATAGGTCTCGCATTTGTGAGAGTTTGAGCTATTGGCATTGTAAATGACAAGGCCTTTTATTTATGTATTTTGAAAACCTGCAAGCGCGTGTAAATATGCATTTTGTACATATAGTCCTTGCTTACGAAATGCACGGCTGGCAGTAAAACAGGCAGTTACTGACTGCCTTGCTTCTTGTAAGCAACTACTACTATAAGTACAAAGTGTGTGTTTATGCGCTGATTGCAGGTTTTCAAAACACATAAATAAAAGGCATGGTCATTTACAATGCCAATAGCTCAAACTCTCGCAAATGCAAGACCTATTGCATTGAAAATGCTTATTATATTCAGTGTACTGTAGATATAAAAGCTGCGGGCTGATTGTCACATGGTTGTTGTTATTGTGGTGTCTGCTCTCTGGTGTCTGAATCCTTTGCACAGAAGTTGATTGACAGTACGTAAGCAGCGTGTGTTTTAGATTGCTGATATGCTATTTAAGCGCGACTGGTAAAAAGTGCCTCTTTTTCCGGAAGGTGTTTGTGTGTTTACAGACCCGGGCGCACAGCTGCAATCCTGAACACACTGCCTGGTGTGGAGACTGCACTCGTCTGTTGCCCTTCTCTACCGGCAGAGCCAAGGCACGGAAACAGGCCTGGAATATACCCCGGGGAGTCACCAGTGCTTCAGTCAGTCACACGTGCACACCCTTCACTTCATAGCGGTCTCCAGAACTCACACTTCGTGCCTACAATTCACCCCATTCCCTTCAAATGCTGCCTTGTAATTCCCAAGTAAAGGGCGGGGCAGTGAGTAGCTTCTCGATATTGAAGAAGGGGGGTGGGGACTAACTTAGTTAATCAGAATGCAAGTGGCATCACGGCACGTGACATCACAAGAAGTGGCATCACAAGAAGTGGCATCACAAGAAGTGGCATCACAAGAAGTGGCATCACAAGAAGTGGCATCAGATCTTGAGCCCTCACATACATGTTTAGCAGGTCTGTCATGAGCACATTGGAACACATTTCGAGTATACACACAAACCCTCCTGATTGAGGCAGAAGATTCACACTTTTGAAAGCTGTGCATAAAACAGTGTTGCCTTTTGTCAGTGCAAACTTCCTCTACCCATAGTGCTTTACGAGAAAAAAAAGTGCTACTTAAATTATTTCAATGCCTCCTCAGGGGTAGTAAGCACTATATGAATGACATTTATTTTGTGTAAATACAGGGAAAGACCAATGCATCTGACATTCTTACAGCACATGCATATCTTTAAAACGGACTGAAAAAAGTTAAAAGCTGCCTCTCAAGTATGTGTGAAGTGCTAACAAGGTTTGAACCTTTGTTTGCCCTCCACTGCATTTGCATCAGGTGTGAGGCTCCTGGCTGGCTGCCAGCCAGGAGACTTGAACCAAAGGAGGCCTGATGACCCCTAAAATGCAGCTTTTGTTATGGGCCCAGCTGGAGTCTGAAACAAGCATGGGCATAGCCAATAGGTCTCACTTTTGAGACCTTATAAGTATTTAGTTATGCAGCACAATATCCTTGGTGCAACAACATCAACTGTTGCATGGCTAAACACTTATAAAGTCCCAAAGGCGAGACCTATTGGCTATGCCAATGCGTGTTTTAACTTTGCCTAGTCGTAAACTCAAATGGCACTTATACAGTGATCACAGAGCCAGCTAGCTTCCTCAGCCACAGTAAAAGACTAACCTGCCGAATGCACATGCCCCCTCCCGCCCCCTTCCCTCCCCTGACATTTCCACATTATTTTGATTGCATTGTTTGTGGCAGCGCTGCCAACAGACTGTTTTCTTTGTTCACAGAATATTTCACCTATGCGTTGGACCTCAATTCGATTTGTGACAATAAAACAGAATAACAGGCAGAAAGTGGCGCGTGGGGTGCAGCGACGGCATTCATATTGAATCCAGTCAGGCAGCAGTGGCAACATTTCTGCCTTAATTGCGCATAATTGGTGCATGGGAAGCCTTGATAAAATTCATTTCGGGGTACGTTGCACACAAGAAGCGCAGTCAAGTTAAACCGTTCTTCGCTTAATTGGTGTGTTATGACTCTGCGGAACAGCGAGTCAGGTGTGCGAGTTTCAGTGTTTTCAAAGAGGGTCTGCGAATGGCGCACACGGCAGCCTGAACAATTTACAGGATCGGATCTGCAATCACCGGAGGGGTGTCACGCTATGAGATGTGCTGAAAGCAGTTGGGTCAAGAGTGATTAATGGCCCGCTGGTCAGTGTAGTAACACGGTTCAACTTAGATGTGGCTGTGTAACATAAACTAACTTGATGGCGAGGAACAAATTGTATCTCAAAGCTATTATTATGAAATTCAATGAAACGCGAGCAGCCTCCCGAGGGCATGTCGTGTAATAAACTATGTTATGGAATTATATCACACGAACCAAACATAAAAAAAGATGCAACTCTGTTCCTGTAATGAGTTTTGGCATGTCCGCTTTTAGATACTGTCTGCTAATCGTAAATTGACAAATTGCCAGTGATCGAGGGAAGAGCAATAAACTTGAGCTGCGTCTGAAAATGTAGACAGGAGAATATACACTCTTAAAGTAAAGACTCAAAAATGTATATTGTAAAAGTAAAGAATGTATAAAAATATCTACCCAGGGACACGCTCTGTGGTGGGGGTGGGGCTGAGCGAGGCGCTTGGGAGAGCGCTGTGCTTTATGAGCCATGACGGCCAGACAGAGGAAAGACAGATGGCGGCTGCACGCGTGCACGCGCTCGTGAACGCAAGCTTGAGGCCAGGAAAAGCCTCTGGGTAGCACTTTAAAAATCCACTAACTAAATGTCTCGCAGAGCAGCGCATGCGCTGGCTCAGGCGAGACCTAAAAAGCCACCTCCTGCCTGCACGTTGTTGCTGATGGAAAGCAGACAACAACGTGCAGGCGTTGCTGAATGTGTCCCGGTGTTTGCAAATAACACCGGGACGAATTCAGCATGTTTTTCAGTGGGACCCAACTTCTTGGCAGGGTGGACGGCGTTCACCCTGTGAAAAGAGTGGGCGGACTCTGTCTATCCGTGTGTACCCCGACTCGTGCCCTGCCCTGTACTACATGGTTTGTGTTGAGAGACTTGCTTGGCGCTACAAACCCAATCCACTTAGAAATACATTGTAGAAAAAAGTGACAGGCGAAATGTAATACGAAGTATGTGCTGATTTTAACATGTAATCATGAAATACAGACTCACTTGGGTTAGGCTTTCACCAGTCTGTGGTATGTCGCTCGGCACTCTGCAGTCAATTTCAAGATTCGTACAGTAAAAGAAAAAGTAAATATCACACTACCAATCAGAAGTCCTTTGTTTATTATGATTTATTGCGCTTTTATATAGGACAAACTCGACCTACATGAGCACCAGTTATGTTACATAAGTATACCATTCATTTTCTTGTGTGTGCATGTGTGGGGGGGGGGATAGGTGATTTGCCCCGAATCACAGGATGTTGCACTGACGCCGAGACTCGAACCTGGCTTCTTAGTTCCAAAGTCTGCAGCTCTTACCGCTTCGCCACGTGTCCGGTTTGAAGGGGCACTACAAACATTTTCAACCATCGACCTCACGCATACATTGTGCTCCCTGCGTGCTCGGCGCTGTGCCAACAGAGGGCCTCCCACAGGACACAAGACGATTGTTTGGACATCCTGCTCATACATGCACTTTTACCACAGTCCACATATGTAATAATGCAACTCTCCGGCCGTGCTCAGTGCTCCACAGTCAGGGCAACGGAGCCTAAATCACGAAGAAAAAAATTATTTTGTGAATTTGGTGCTAACTGCTTACTAATGCCACAAGTTGGCAGTGAAGCGATGGGAAATGGAGCACCAAAAAAGTGCTCAGTGCTGCGCAGGGAGCCCCACAGGAAATATGATTCACAAAGCAGTGCTAGCTGTTAAGAGTATCGTGTGTTTTTAAAGTGCCGTGCACATGGGGCACAATTCATACTATTAAAGTTCGTCAAGCCATGCTGCTACTGTGTATACTTCCTGCTATGAAGAACAAATAACTCGTTCCTGCGAAACGCGCCTTGAAGTCATCGTGCTCAGTGGTACACTGCGCATAGAAGACCTGGCAGACATCGTATCCCGGCAACAGCAAAACATTGTTTATTTTTGAACCGTTACAGAAAAATAAACATTCTCTATAATGCTCTCCTTTTCTACAGCACTTTAAAAGTGCGGGCACTAAGCCCAAAGTTCTGTGTAGTATATGCTTGGGGCGTAACGCAGGCCCTGGCAGTCCGCGGGGGTTCAGGGGCGGGTCCTGCAAACAGTCAAGGGGTTCCCATTCAGACGTAGACCACTGAATTCCTGTGAGCTATGGGAAACATTCGGGGGCCCTCTTCACATTGCACGGGCGGGCCCTTCATTTTCCGTTACGCCACACTTAGTAACTACATTAGGGAGTGGCAGTGCAGCACTGTAAACCGAGGTCACCTCGCCACAGAAATTATGCACACTTTGCTAAATAACCCCTGTTCTGTGTCTGCTTAAGACAGCGCAACTAACAGCAGACTCATGGAAACCTCACATTTTAGGGTGCGCGTGAGACATCTTCGCCGATGTTTGTAAACAAAGCGCTCAGAGGACACGTGGAAACACTTGGGGCACTAATCGATAGATTAGGCTGACATCATCGAGCTTCTGTGCAGGTTGCAGACAGATAGAGCAAAGCGTGTCTGATTGATAAACATTTTGGAGGGAGATCTGCGTTTGCTTGATAAAGTTGCGTTTATAGTGACACCACGTGGGCAGCTATTGCGCGATTCTGCAGTTTCGTTGCGATCACTGGGTTTATAGGAGGCATTCCTTGGGACACGTGCACCCACCGCCTCTATTCTTACTTCGTTTGTGGGTGAAATCCTAAAATAGGTGCCTGGAGTACCTCTGTGGTGTGTATCTTTACCAGGGCTATTGGTATTTTGTGGTGAATATTAATTGTAACGGGTTGTTTATATGGCTCTTAGGAAGCAAGTGCCCCTCTTACGAAGTGCTGGCACTCTCCCTCTCAAAATTTAAAAAATGCCAGTCCATTTAAAGCACTGAGTGCCGCACATAGTGTCAGAAACACTCACACAGAGCCCCTCTAAAGACAGAGCAGAGATGCCCCATACAGAGCAGTGCAGGGGTCGTCCCGCCCCCGCGTGCAAGAAGAGCGTGTGCATATGTTTTGTCCTTAAGAACGAAACCAGAGCGCGTGCATATGTTTTGTCCTGCGTGCGCATAGACACGGAAGGAGCGAGGGAGCAACCGAGCAGAGCCATACGCGTGCACATCTTGTTTCACCCGTACGCGCACATCTGCTGTGTCTTCAACTAAGCTGTTAGACGTACGTGTGCACATGTCCTGTCCCCCTTCGCCCACCAAACCGACAACAATAGGTCTCGCCAAGGCGAGCACCACATGCGCTGCGTCGCTACGCGAGACCTAATAATGTATGGAGATTGAGCCGGTGGGAGCAGCATCGCCAGACCCCGGCTGTTTAGATCCTACCTGCCAGGCTCTCTGCCTATACACGTGTATTATCGCTGGGCACAAAGGAGACACGGACACTGGATCAGCCTTGTGCAACTTCTTTATTCACTTCTTTCTTCCACCCGGGCTAACGGTCAACTGTCCTTCCTAGCCCTCTGCTCCTCCCTTTCCTGCCCGCCCTCGTTCCCACTCAGGCCGGTCCTAGTGCCCGACCTGCTTGGTCAGGGTGCATCATTACATCTTCCCCCTCTGTAAATAAAAACAAAATATGAACAACACAGCAACTGTTTTAAAGTTCCTCAATGAGGCGGGACGGTTTTGTGATGACCCGTCTGGGGCGTGACTGGAGTTCAGGATTGTCACGCTCGTTCTCGTCGGTCAGCTCCATCAATGCCTGACTGTGGTGAGGCAGTGTCTCTGGTTCTCTCTTCTCCATTTTCGGTTCAGTCAGTAGTTCCTTAACGTTGGGTTCGCACTTTTTAAAGAACGTCACATTCCTAGTGAGTCTTCTTCCGTCAGTCTCTGCAGTGATCATTGTTCCTTTTTGTTGTATCACCTTCAGCGGAATCTCATGATACTTGATATCAGTCTTCCGGGGCTGCTCTTGCCGCGCAAGCACCCAGTCTCCTTCTTGTATTTGTGGGGGCATAGCACGTCGCCGTTCATCAGCATAGTCCTTCATCTTTTCTTTCTTTATTTTATCTCTGGCTGCGAGCTCCTCATGGTCAGAGTCGGGATACTGTCCGTTCGCTGCCATAGTCATCATTGGTAGTCTGGTGCGCATTGGGCGTCCCAGCATGAGGGTGGCAGGACATTTGCCTGTGGTGGAATGAGGCGTGTTTTGGTACGCTTGTAGTACCTCGTTGAGTGCCATTTGAATGCTCTTTCCAGAGTGTTCGGCTTGCTGAATGGCTTTCTTTATCGTGGACATGAAGCGTTCGACCATTCCATTGGCTTGGGGCCATAATGGTGTGATCTTGCGGTGCTTGAAATTGAGGTGTTGAGCAAAATCAGCAAAGTCATGGCTGTTGAATGGAGGCCCGTTGTCTGACTTCACCACTAGGGGAATGCCCCATGCGGCAAAAACCTCCTCTAATATTGGTATGGTACTCGATGCCTTCGTTGATGAACACAGTTGTGCTATGGGGATTCTGGAGTACTCGTCCATGATGACCAGGACATATTGGTTCGATTTTATTGGCCCAAAGAAGTCAATGGCAATGTGTTGCCAGACACCCTCCGGTAGTGGAGACATTTGTAGTGGTGCAGGAGGATCCGGACGGCTCACCAGTTGGCATTGCGGGCAATCTTTCAAAGTGGTTGTCTCTACCACACTTCCGGCATTGTTGTCCTAGTGCGGGGCATGCGTCGGCATGCGGGAAGTCGTAGCCGCATCTGTAGCATTTCAGTTGTCTGTCTGATCGTTCTTTGGTGTGGGTTCTGCCTTTGTGTCCATTGTTTGACTGGTGGTGGTGTCTCTTGGGTCTGGAGGAACGCACCTGTGGTGGTGATCTTCCATGCGTTTGCCGAGACTGCATCCTAAATGCTTGTTCCGGTCTCTCCCCTTTCCCGGCTTTTATTTTCTTTGCATGTTCATCGGCTTGTTCATCTACTAGCTTCTTTTGAGCAATTTGCATCTCAGTGGTTCAGAGAGGCAACCTTCTATGACTCTCAGCCGAAGGGCGTCTTCAGTCGAAAACTTGTCAAAGTCACAGTATCTCGCCAGTCGTCTCAGACGTGTGACGAACACCCCCATTTGCTCACCTTTCTCTTGCGCGGCTAGATTGAATGTGTACCGCTAGATTGAATGTGTACCGCTCAGTCAACGTTCCTTTTGTGTAGGAACTTGCGATTTAGTGCTTCGCGAACTTTGTCATAGGCACCAGAGGACTCAGCAGGCAGTTCTTTTATGATCCGTCCAACTTCCTTGCCGATCAGGTTCTTGAGGGCAAACAGTTGTTCTTCAAGGTCCGTCACCTTGGACGCTTTCATGAAGTCCTCGAAATCTTCTATCCATTCCTGCCATCGTGGACCCATGCCCCCACCTGATTCCAGAACAAGGGGCTCGAGGCTCCAAACATACTCGCGGGGGCTGGGTCGGGCATTGTTCAGCTGTTGTTGCTGATTGCTTTTCTACACTTTGTTTGCTCTCCGTTCCACTCACCAGTGGTTGTTTGTACAATTTGTTGCAATCACCAGTGCTTGTTTGTTGCGCCTGTTGCACTCGCCAGTGCTTGTTTGTTTGTTTAGTTGCACTTGCCAGTGTTTGTTTGTTACTTCTGTTGCATTTACCAATGCTTGTTTGTTACTTCTCTTGCCTTTGCCAATGCTTGTTTGTTCCTTCTGTTGCATTTGCCAGTGTTTGATACTCCTGTTTCCTTTGTCAATGCTTGTTTGTTACTTCTCTTTGCATTTACTGATGCTTGTTTGTTGTTACTATTGTATTCACCAAGGCTTGTTTTTTTTTCACTTCATCTACCAATGTTCGTTTGCTGTTTGGCTCAGCCGCCTGACTTAAAGATGGCCGCCGATGCTCCCTGACAGGGGATAGGGCCAAATCACGCGCCTGACTTCAAAATGGCCGCCGCGAGAATCTCGTGTGCAACGAGATTTTGTCATTCAAATCACTGGAGCCACCGCGAAGAACAGCGCTTGAACTCACTCACCGGGGCTCTGCTTTTGGGTACCGCTGCCACTCCAGGTGAGGTTCCTTTCTTCGTTCTTGGGCTCCTTTCACTATTGCCGCCGGGGTGGGCTCCCGGTAGGCTCTTTGGATGTCGCGCTCCAGCCCCAGACGCAGGGCGAGCTTCTCCAGGTCAGATGCCGCCGGGGTGGGCTCCCGGTAGGCTTTTTTTTTTTTTGGTATCGCGCTCCAGCCCCCAGATGCAGGGCGAGCTTCTCCAGGACAGATGCCGCCGGGGTGGGCTCCCGGTAGGCTTTTTAATATCGCGCTCCAGCCCCCACACGCAGGGCGAGCTTCTCCGGGCCAGGCGCCGCCGGGGTGGGCTCCCGGTAGGCTTTTTCCACTATCACGCTAACACCTCCACACGCGGGGGCGAGCTCCGGATGCGTTGCCGCCGGAGTGGGCTCCCGGTGTGCACTTTTGTCGTTACGCTCCAGCCCCACACGCAGGGCGAGCTCACGTGAAGGTTCTTGACACCTTCGTCGCCAGTTGTAATATCGCTGGGCACAAAGGAGACACGGACACGGGATCAGCCTTGTGCAACTTCTTTATTCACTTCTTTCTTCCACCCGGGCTAACGGTCAACTGTCCCTCCTAGCCCTCTGCTCCTCCCTTTCCTGCCCGCCCTCGTTCCCACTCAGGCCGGTCCTAGTGCCCGACCTGCTTGGTCAGGGTGCATCATTACAACACGGCTCCCTACAATGCTGTCCCTGCGAGCAAACAGACCTTTGGGACTACTTGCGGAGGAGCCAAGGAGGGGGAACAAGGAGGGAGACGTTAACGAGTAAAGGGGTGGAGGAGAGGATGAAGGGGGAAGAAGAGTGGTGGGACAGTTAGGGATAGGTGGTGGGGGTAGACAGGGACGGGGCAATGGAAAGAGTAAAAGGAGCAGATAGATGAGAAGATTAGCAAGACAAAGTGGCGATGGAGTGAGTTCACTTGTGGTAAAAGAGGGGGCGAAAGAAAGTAAAACAAATGCGTGGGAGAGACTGGAGACGGTGAACAGGGAAAGAGAAGGATGATAAATAGAGATATTAAGGGCGTGTGAGAAGTAGAGACTTCTGTGTGCACGTGCATAAAAGAGGGAGAGAGCGCGATAAGAGAAAGAGGAGATGCCAAGTGCCTCACTGGCTACGCATCCTGGGGGTCAACAAGTGCTGTGCATTATTTTTCTGTGGCGAGCTCTTCATCTGGGACTAGACTTAATAGGCTTGTTTATCATTAGTGTGCATTTCAAGAGCATAGCCAAGCACTTTTCATGTCTATAAGCACCCTTTATACAAGTGTCAGTTCTAACTAATTCAAAAGTACACCAATTCATACATCAGAAGAATGATTTAGTTTTGCCTTTATCAGAGAACTCCACCTGCAGGTCACAGCAAATGCCAGCAGCAGTCACAACACATCAAGTCCTCTTGCTGGAGCACATTACTAAGACAACCAATGTACCCTTGCAGTCCATGCCTGAACGCTGCCTTCTCCAACCTTTGGAGCACATCAGGGCATTTTTAATATGTTAAATATGTCGATTGAGTATTGTCTATTCTAAGCAGGTGCCACTGGCTGCACCTTAAGGGGATTATGTTAGGACAGAAATGGCACTTCTAAACACATTAGCAATACTTTAATGGGACAATATCTGGATTTCTAAAATAGCTCTTTATAATGTTGGGTGATGTTTGGGTTTCTCAACCCATCCCCAGCAATAAGGATCATTCAAACTTCTCCCTCACATCCCTGTAGCTGGGCCACCATCCTCAATCTCCAGCCTGACAGAGCAGGAAAACAGCCAGAGACATTGAAAGGAATGGGCCATTCTGACAAGTGCAAAGGCCTCAACTTTCCAGGGTCCCTATGATAAATTAATCTATCGCTCTCTTTTTTCAAACCTCTAAATCGTCTCCCCATCACTCACTGTCTCTCTTTCTATCCAAGTCTCACCACTTTGTACCTTTCTTTCCCTCCTCACACTCCACCCCCTCTAGCACCTGTCTGTCATCGCCCTTCTTTACTGATCTTTCTCATTTTTATCTGCGCCCGTCTAACTCCTCTTCACTTTATCTCCCTCTACTTATCTTGCACCTTTCTCTCTACCTCTCCCTTCTCTTTGTACTTTACTGTTTATTACTTTCTCTCTTTCTACCTTTCTTTTTGTGCCTCATTCTTCTGTATGACCCCAGCCACTAATCCCTGCCACCATCTATCTAGCCCACTCTCAGACTACATTTGTTTCCTCTTTTATTAACTCTTCATCGCTCTTTCTCTGCCTCACCTTTCTTTCGCTCAGATCTCTCCCCTTACTTGACTCCTGGCCTTCTAGCTCAACCGTTTTCTTTCTTTCCCTCTTCACTGATCACTACACCTCTATGCACCAGCCCATAATTTCCATTTCAGGCTTTCTACCACATGGCTGCCTCCCTCTCCTCTCTTTCAGATGCACCTCTCTGCATCCCACTTATCTCTACCTCTCTCCTACTATCTGTGCCTACCTCCACGTATTCCCCTTCCCCCTGTCTACATTATCACTTTCTCAGCACCTCACAGTCCTTTGCACCTCACTGCTCCATCTCCTCCATTTACTTTACCTCTCTCTCATCCACATCTATTTCTTTACACCTCGCCACTCTATCCCTCAACTCCAGCAAGCTATCTCACCATTCTCTACCATTCTCTACCTCACCACTCTCTTTCTCACCTCTCTCTCTACTTCATATCTCATGCACTTCCTCATCGTCCCTGCTATTTTTCTCTGTTTCTCTTTTTACATTTCTACTTCACCTCTCTGCCTCTTCACACATTCTTCATTAATCTTAATCGCCCCTCTTTTTTTTACTATTTATCTCAACTTTGCCTCTTTTCTCCACAAGTAATCTTTTTCTAACCTTCACCCCTCTCAAACTACCTTCCTCACTACCTCACTTCACACTTTACGTAGCCTATCTTTCTGACCCTACCTCTCATTCTGCCCCTCTCTCTAACTCTAACTCATCACAGTTTCTAGCTTGCATTTCTCTATACCTCTCCTTTTCTATTTGCCTCTGTACCTCTACAGTTCTTCGTTCCTAGTTCTAACTCCACTTTCTTCCAACATTACCTTTCTTTCTACCTCACTCCACTGTGTAACCAACCTCTCTACATTTTACTATCCCTAGATCACTCTACATATCCATCTACCTCACTTCAAAATCTTATCCATCTCTGCCTCTCCTTTCTATCTACCTCTTCCTCTTCCTTCGTATCCATATCTTTCATCCTGGTTAATCCCTCCTTTTCTTTCTACCTTATGTGTCTCCTCATCTCACCTATCTCTTCTGCATCATTTCTGTCTCTACTTCCGTTGTCCTTTATTTTACACCCCCCTTTAATATTCTCTCTACCTCGCTGTCGTTTCTTTTTTGCTTAGAGATGGAGATCACTATATATCCAGAGAAAGGAAAGCAAGGAAAGGCAGGTAAAGAGAATTAAGCAAAAACATATTTTATTTCACCTGACATAACTGTGAAAATGCTCAGAGAAGTGCTTTCATTTACACCATTGAAGCAAGGGAGGCAATGGTGAAAAAGGATGTATTTTTTAATACAATATTCAGCAATGAAAGCTATACACTCAAGCACTATTTGCATATGTTAACATATTACGCCATGGTCCACTAAGCATCACCCTCACTGTGTCTTTCCTGCAAGGATAGGAACCACCAACTTATTAGACATTGATTTGTATGTAAAATATTGTTTTTGCAAGACAAAATATTTAGATCAAAGAGCAAAGAGAAATGGCTTTCTCAATCCATGATCAAGATTTATTTTGCTACTATTTAGCTGGTAGATGCTGGGCAACTTAATCTTTTTGATGTTTTTCCATGTCCCCATATTTGAAATGGCAACATAAAATTCAGTGTTTGACATCATGAGAGCTTACATTCGCTGAAAATGAATAAACAAAAACACCACAGCTGTTCCCAACAAGGACCCCCCAAATAGGTCTTGTCTGGGGCCCAAACAATCCTTAAGATTGCACCGAAACAGCAGGCCATAATCTCATCCTTTTCTTATCTAGCCAGGGGTTTGAGGGAGGGAAGTGATAATTTAAAGATTTCCTTTCAACCTTTTAATTTCCATGCCCTGTTTTGCTACGTGCTGCGTGAGAGTGATAAAACCAGTTGGATTCTACAGAGCCTTATACCAGCAGCAACTCTGCCAAGCCAGGAGGATCACAGGGCCAAAGCACCATCTCCAGAGGACCATGTCATTTTACGACTCCTCTTCCCCGAAGAATGACCAACACAGGTTGACCTAAATCCTTTCATCTTGGCTTTAGGCTAAATTTCTGCGATAACCGGAGTCCACGATATAGTTGGTTGGGACAAGATATCTCACTTCATTGTTCAGGGAATTGACACTTCAAGTGAGTATTCAGTTTTCAAAGCTGCAGTGTTTCTAGTCTTGGCCAATGCTACTAACCCATATAAACTTAGCAACAGGTCTATGTCTGCCACCTGATCAATGTGGGAGGTAGTGGCTGTGGCTCGGAGGCCAGCATAGTTCTGCGGATCGTCCACCACAGTGGTAGACGAGAAGGAGCAGGAGACGGTGGGTGTCGCACATTTGGTGACAGAGAGTGTGAGCCAGGTCTCTGCGTCTCTTGACCTCTACGGGAGCGTGTGCAGTGTGTTTTCGAAAACACAGCCCTCTTCACCTTTAGAGGGGGCCCTACCTCTAGGGTGGCAGATCTGCCAAGTCATTGGAGCGGCCACTCCTCGGTAAGCCATGTACATGCTGCTTCTGCATTGTCAAAGAAATGTGTTTTATTTGTGAACTCAACTCTGAGCTGGGCCGGGAACAACATTTTGTAGGGGAGGATAAGTGCTTGCAGTTTCTGTTTCACTGAAGGTAGGAGTGACGCTGGAGTTGCACCTCACTGGTGTAGTCCAGAAAGACTAGCACTTTAGCATCCCGCATCTAAGATCTGGATGAGAGTGAGCCTCTCAGGATAGCATCTCTATCTCTGAAGTTAAGGATGCGGGCGAGCATGGGCCTGTGCAGTGCCCGTGGGGGTGGTTTAGGTGTCAGGGCTCTAGCCCTTTCGATTGCGAACAAGGGGAGAGTAGATCCGGGGGGGCATCCAGGATTTGAGCCAGGACTCAAACAATTCTGCAGCGTGTGGAGGTTATGTTCCCTCCGGTATTGCCACAAAGCACTTATAGCGCTTAGAGCAGTTTACAGTGTCTTCCACTCAGTTAGGCAGTTCTACTGTCTGGGAAAGGAGTAAGGCGTTGTGCAGGTCTTGACGTAGGAGAGAAACATCGACCCGCACCTCCCCAATTTTGGTTTCAACATCGGCTTGGGAAGTGTGGCTGGCCTGTAGGATCATGGCCAGGTCACTCTCTGCTGTCAGTGGGTTGTCCATCGCGTTATTCCCAACCTGACGTGAGCTGTAGTAAATTAGTCCACACCAGTCTGGAAAGCCACTGGGGTTTGTCCTTGCCTATGCTGATAACACAAAGCGTTGTCTGGCTGAAACTTTAAGGAGGGGGTAGTCTGGCCCACTTGCCATGGACATGCGGCAACATGAGCAGACTGGCTGTGTGGCCAATGCCCCAGTCTAGCTCCGCTCCACCCATGAGCGAGCATAGCAGACACTAGGGAGGGCAGACAAGGTGCGCAGAACACAGAACTAGGCACCTGGTGGCTCATGATCTTGGCAGAATCAAGGTCAGCAGGTGACACATTGGGGGTGGGATTTGTCTAATGAATGGGAAAGCCCTCAACAGAAGCCCTGCTGCTCGGAGGCCCTTAAAAGATTCCGCTGTAGGAGGGGTCAACCGATAGGGAGAGCCAAGGATTGCCCCTCAAGATTGTTTCTTCGGCAGTCACGCCTGGGGCCCCAATCCCATGACACTGGAAAGTTGAACAACAGTGAGAGGCCCAGGTCACTGGCGGCTCGGGAGTCTAGGCCTCAGTTTGATCAGTCATGTGACACAATGCCTGCTAGGAGTCGCAGATAGGCGAGAACCACCTGTGCCTTAACATCAAAACAAGCAGAGAAAAAGAGATTGGGTAGCCTTGAAATTGCACCTAAGAGGGCTGTGGGAGGGCCCAAGTTAGGGTGGTTAAGGCCAGTGGGAATTCACCTCACAGCCAGACTGGGCCCAGTGCTGTGTGGGGTTGCTCCCGGTCCAAAAGCCTGCAGACTGCAGAGTCATTCAGGAGCCCTGCCGCCACTCCATTAGAGAGTACGGCCCGAAGGGCCCCCCCCCAATGGATCTTAGGCATCTCCAGAGAGTGGTTCTCTGGGCCCTGGGTCCATGCAGCTAGTCCGGCCCCTGCTGTAGGAAGCGCAGTACTTGGTATCAGGAAGCTGATCAGCGTCTGAGGCTGCACCGAGGGTTTAAGGTGCCCTCTCACTGATTCTATGGACAAGCGCAGTCCACCATGGCAGTTGCGATCATGCAGTGGGAGGGCACATCACAGACCACAGGGGGCCACCAGATCTCGGTGAAAATCTCCCCTGTAGGTGCTGGTGGCAGAGGGCTCCGTTTGCACCATGGTCAGCAACCAGGCAGGTGGAGAGCAGGTTTCCAGATAGTGTCGAGCCAGGACGGCTGTCCCTTCCCTCATGGTGAGAGTCCTGCTGCGCCTCCCCTGGGGCTGGTCGAGCCGCAAGGCCCTGCTCCATGATGAAGGCAGGCCCGATTGCATAAGACCGAAGGATACTGCAGGGCCAGGGGAGCGGCCCCCCTTCAAAGCAGAGACCAGATCCTCCAGAGAGCAATTGCAGCATTGGGGCGAGGGCGGCAGGGCACATCAAATCCATCAAAGGCTGCAGCGGCCCAGCAATGTTGGCCTTGTGATGGCCGCCATGTTGGGAAGAAACAGGAGTTGCAGTCTGAGGTAGACAGCTGGGCACTGATTCTGCCGTAAAGTCAGGCAGCGTATGAGGCAGGTCTGGGGCTGCTATCGCACCCCTGTGTGGAGCATGGGGATGGCAGCAGATGGCGGAGGGGTCCGGAGCATATTTAGAGTGTGACTGCGATCTTGACACTCCCAGACATGCCCCACATATACATTTACACACACATGTGCATTAATAATCAACAACACTGTTTCTCACAAGCACCGTTTGTCACACTCTAACACACTTTTATCCTGTATGCAAACACATACACAAGGAGTTTCACATTCATGCACACAAGGAGCTTCAGGGAGAGAGAGTGGGTTAGAAGATGTCAAGGAAGAAAAGGGATAGCTGCAGAAGTATACAGACAAGTATGTCAGCCTAGTATCTCTTAATAAGAGAAAGGAGTGAGGATAAGAGCATGTAGGCTGGACGTGTTTATATACTAGTGTGGGCTGTATTTGTGACATGATTAGATGGTACCAAGGTATCTTAAGGGACCATAAATCAGACCAAGCACAGGGTTTTTGCCACAGTTGGCAAAGATGCATTTTTCCATGATCATTGCCGTTCATGGAATCAGAGAAACATTAAAGTAAACTGATGCAAAGGTTTAAAATCTGCACTTCCGAAGGCAAACCTCCAGACACTTTTCATGACCCAAGTTTCCTATGTGCTGTCAGCTGACCTCAATTTAAAACCATAGCCTGTTTAAACCTCTCCATGAAATACTCAAAATAAAGAGATAGGTGTGTGCTTGCAACTGTATAACAGGTGCCACACATACATATAAATAAACATTCTGTACAGTCACTTCCACCATTTACAGTCACTTCCTTCAGGCAGAGTCACCGCCCATTAAGCAGAGTGACCGGTAATTGGCACACTCATTTAATCAGCAACCCACCAAACACCAATCAGAATAGCCAAGGAACTAATGTAGGGAAAGTAGGTTGGGGGAGACAAATTCTAATAGTCAAGGGAGCATAGAGAAAGATGTATTGCAGAGCATGAGAGTGAGTTAGAAACCTAGTTAGACTAAAGACATTCATAAAGAGGGGGCAGCTGTAAGAGAGGTAGAGACTACAAGGAGAGAGTGCCCATCAATGACAAAAAACAATACAGGTGTAGAGAAACAGCCTTAAAATAAGAGTAGTCAAAGAGCGAGAGACAGCAGGTCACAATGGCTGTATAAGAGGAAAGAGATGGTGAAAGTGGATGCAAGAGGATAGAGTCAATATAGGAGAAAGAAAAGGAGATTAAGAAGGACAGTCCATAACAAACAGGGGGTAGAGAGAGTCAGTGAGTAATGGAGGAGCACTCAAAGAATGTTTGTGTGAGAGAAAGTGAAAGAGATAAAGAGAGACAGGACAGCTGGCAAAGAGATAAAGGAAGAGAGTTAGAAACAGGTCAGAGAGGTAAAGGCATAAAGCAGGGACATGTAGGGGAAAGACAAGAAAACAAGAAAGGGAGAAAAACAGAAAGAAACAAAAGGGAGATAGAAAGAGAATGGGGTTATGGAGGGTCAAGAGTGACCACCACTGAGCAGATGCTGTCCAGAGAGTGAGAGTGCCCGAAATGAGGGACAGTCGCATAGAATGAAGGATACAATATGTAGGAATGAGGGAGAGGCACTGAAGAACAGTACATTATAGTAGCAGTCATAGAAAGGGGAGGAAAGAAAGCAGGATAGAAACTACACATTGAGAGATAACGGAGAAGGAGTAACCCACAGAATGAAAAGTGGCACAACCAATGGAAAAAGAGGAATGTTTATGTTGGAAGTAGGGATTTACATGGTGATGGGAAGACAGTAGGAATAAGTACACTAAATGCAGAGTGGCTATGGTCTTTTAAATGTGTGCTTTGTTTCGAGTAGCAGAGATCAGGGCTTTCACAGACGTTTTCAGTGCTTTCCAACAGGATGAAAAACATACATTTTAAAGAAGAGCACTGAACTTCTTTTTAGTGCAGTTTGAAAAATGGAAAAGCTGTCCCATCTTTTTCACCCAGTTTACATCAATTATAGAGCAAAAACGTACATTTAAAAAGAGCAATGTCCACTATTCGGAGTATCACTGGGATAGGGCTGCAAGTCAGGGCTCTGAGCCATAGGGCCACCAGCTACAATACCTAGACACAAAGTCTAAGCTGACTGCACCACTGCCAGTGTCACAGGATCTGAACCTGGCTTGGTTCTCCTCTCCATCCTCAGACCAGAGAAACATGTGCAATCCACATTGGTAGTAAATGTAATTCTACTTGAGTTAGGAAATTCTCAACTGAACTGTGTGCTGGTGGCAATGCAGGTGCATTTACTTAGTCAGATCTCACTTCTGGGGCGGATGGCAAAACCTACCTCTGAAAAGACAGACCAAGTAATGCAAGGAGACACTCCTGTCCCAATTCCATCAGCGGTCAGGCAATGTTAAAACAGTTGCCTTTGTTTAGTACTTGCAGGGGCCCCCGTGTCAATGCGCCCACCCCACATTCAGTGCCAGATTAAACCTGTGGAGGCCCCTTGGCAGTCGAAATTTTGGGCCTTCCTTTCAAATTATCTCCTAATGCGTTTTTAATTTTACCAACCAACAATTTAAATAAACCAATTTTATTACACAAAACTAAACAATGACAATTATTAATGTTATTAAACAAAAATTGATTGGAAACAATTTAAGAAAGCTTGATTGTAATTTTCTATCACAATCAAATCAATATTATTTAGATCCGTTGTTGTGGGGCCCCTAAAAGGAGTGGGGTTTATAGGCCGGTGGCTACTTTGCCTATTTGGTAATCTGGAACTGCCAGTATTGTGGGGGCTGTTGGATTTTTATTAGGTCTGGCAGTGAACAGGTGATGAGGCTTAATAAATGGTTCGGTGGTATGGGCCAAACACTCTCAGGGCCTGCCAGTTTCTCCATGCCTTTGTTAGGTCAAGCTAGAAAGAAAAGGGTTGTTGGCAGACTAACCTGTTGGGGGACACCAACAGGAACTAGAGTGACAACTTCTTTAATTTCCAGAAATCACAGTCCTTCAGAAGCTGAACGTCACCAATATGGAATGGGTGAAGGCTGTTGCAGGACCAGGACGCATGAGACGCAAAAGTAGCCCTTTTGCTCTTTGCTGCTTGCTACCTCAGTTGTCCGACTCAGACACTGCACTGTTACTGAGTATGCAGGCTGGACGTGGGAGGGTCCACAGTCAAACACTGAATCCTGCCTTAGTCATTCATCCAGGCCTTCTGCAAGAGCCCTTCACCCACTCCTGCAATTAAAAAGACCCTGGTCTGGATTCCTGTAGAATCCGTGGCTTCCTAAAATGTAACAGTAACTTGTTACTTACATTTCTGCAGAGCAGTCAAGCTATCATACTGTCTCTGCACAAAGAAAACAAAGTAGGTTACTGCCTGCTGCAGAACAAGCGAGCTACATGGCTGAGGGGTCCTGGAGGCCTCTTGCACCATGGGGTCTTTTGGGTGTGTTATGCCCCTTTGCGTGCACACACATGCACACACAGAGTTCTATTACTTGTCTCTCTCTCATCAGTCTCTCTATATTGCTTCTTCATTTGCTCTGCCTTTTGAAATTCTCTTGGTCGCCGCTATCTTGACTGTTTCTATTTGCACTCCAGTGCTCAGCTTCACAGATAAACGCTGGAGTGCCTTTCCTTCCAGGCTTCTCTACACAGGCAAGAAACAAAAGCTATAAATTGCAACTGCTTCTTTTTTGTGCACAAGATCTTCACAACACTGCTACCTGCCCAAAGAAAAGCTAAAGCTTAACTGGAGCTCATGTGCTTCGCTCATGCCTGTTCGCTCTTATCTTCAGCACTCACTTCATGTCGGCTGTGGGGGCCCTTCAAGTGTAGGGAAGCCTGGTAGCCCCAGGCACCACAGGGGCTGTGGGGGCCTCCATTACGCCCCTGACCTTGTCTACCCCAGCCTGTCCATCTCTTTTTAAAAACCCTTGACAATCAAGTTTAAGTTTGTGCATGTGCCACATTCCAATTTTTGCAGTGTGGTTAAGTGTGACATTTCAATGCCTTTAGTGTGACACTTTGAGTGACTTTTTTTATGAGCAGAACCAAGACAGTTGAGGGCAGAAACTATACACTTTTGTACAACGTGCCAGTCTAAAATGGCCTTAAAAGAAATGCAACTGTCCAAAACAGTTAGAAACAGGCTGTGAATACACTGGCATACAGTGCTTAATTTGAGACGGTGGTTTCCGGTGCTCCATACCGCCACTTTGTTTATTTCTGAAGCTCAGCACCAGCACTTAATTGTCAACACTGCACTTATGACAGTGTGCAACATGGTGGCGCTGCTCATCTAATTTAAAGATGAGCATAACAAAAGGTGTTTAGGAATACAATACACATAACAAAATACTAATACCTGCCTCCCCAGCCATTTCTTTAGCTTTGGGAACCTGGAATAATCTGAACTGTCCCACTTGTAGGTGAGAGATATGGTTAATAGTTGCTTTTGCACAAATAACAGGGGAAATGGGTGGTGCAAGCTGCAGTGGCCTCCTAGTCAGAGCCCTGGCAATTATTATTTTACAAATGAAGCACTGCTGGCCTATCAGGCCTGAGGCTGAACCTGTGAGCCTTAATGTCTGCATAAGGTGGAGCTAGGAGCCTTTACTGCTATATCTCACTCTGTTGTAAGCAGGGCCCTGGTATTATGTGGCAGGGGAGAGCCAAATTATGCATAAAGATTGAGTGAATTATGTAGGAAGAAAGACTAATTATTCGGCTTGATGTGCAAACATTTTGTGATAGTATTACTTCGTTATTTTGTTGTTTTTACACTTGTAAACACTGTCTGGGCATTAGTTGCACCTCTTTAGCGCCAGTTTTACACCCAGCTACAACAAAAAGCAACATAAAGGAGACCAGTCAACCTTTGCAAAGGAAAGACACACAAATGATGGACAAAATGCAGAGCAAATCAAACATTCACCCCAGTCAATAGATCTGGGTTAAATCCATCATTCTTTTGCTCACCGTACCACCCCAGTTTAGACCCAGCCATATGCAAATAAGTATTGACCCTGTGACTCATGGGAACAGTCCAGCTCAAACTGCCAAGTCTGGTCCTCACTGGACCGGAAACAAGCAACCTGGGACCTGTCTCGGGGCATCACCCCTCATCAGTCAGGCAAGCTTGAATCCAGTGACACAGTGAGCTCGGGACATACATCTGGGCATACCCAGCGCACTTAGGGCGAGAAAGCAAAGACACACAGATGATGGACGGAATGCAGAGCAAATCAGTTCACCCCCTGACATCTCTCTGTCTCTACCTTATTACATAAAAATCAAAATAATAAAAATTATCAACACCTGTGCACTTTCTGGCAGTGAATATACTGTGACAGATGAGACATTTGTTTCATATGTCGTTGGTTCTTTTTATTAAGTTATTTCATGTGTACATTATTTTACTGCGAGAACGTGCACAGATGTTGATTATTTTTATTTTTTGCAATAAGGTAGAGACAGAGAGATGTCAGTAAGAGACTAGAATCACGAGAAAGTAAGTGAGAGAGAAGGGAGGCAAAATAGTGTGGAATGGGTGAGAGCACACTTAGACACAAATCAGTGACCTTAATTGCCCTACGGTCCGTGTGAGGTGTACACGCTAACTGAATTAAAACATCAATTTATGCTGAAGGGGGTAAAATATATGCATATTAGTGTTTCATGGCCCAGCCCCCTGTACTTGAGTCCAAAAAGGAACCTAGAGCTTTTGATGAGGTCCTGCACAATGCTCCAAGGGAATACAAAAGACGACAATGTCCAGTTCCTCACAAGGGGAGGGGGGAAGGGGAGGAGGGGAAGCAAGTCTCTTATTGAATGCCCGCACACACCAGCAAGGTGTCATGCTTCATCATTGGGCTGTGCTCCTCGTTGGGCCGGCGCTGCAATGCCCAACCAGCTCCCGCGAAGGTGCTCTTTGCCGGAGATCTTTTAAGAGACAGCCATTTGGTGCATGAGGGTGAGTGGTCGGTGTAGTGAATGAGTGAGTGGTGGTTTTTAAAATAGGTTTAGCACTGCCCTGAGGGAATTAATTTTTTTCAAGGGGTGTGCTACCCTAATTAAAATGTGTGAGCCCTGTACGGAGTAGCAATGATCCACAGGGTCTAGTATGTGTGCGTGGTCAACATGTTTCTTGCCAGCTGCCCCTAGCGGGTCACTCTGCAATTCTTCAGGACCAATGTCTAAAGAGTAAGTGCTCAAGAACTAACACTACTACAAAGTCGGTACAGGAAACTTTCAATATCACCAGTGTTGTTAATAGAAGATCGAGGGCAGGTGAAAAACCCAGATAGTAGAGACCTGCATGAGAATAAAATAAAATCACAACATTTTGAAGTAATTAATCTCGTATGAATCTGGGGACAATTGTATCCTCTGATAGTGTGTAGGTGCTCATGTGAGATCAATAATTACCCGAGGCAAGGTAACCCGCTAGGGGCAGCAGGCAAGAAACATGTCGACCACGCACACATACTAGACCCTGTGGATCATTGCTACTCCGTACAGGGCTCACACATTTTAATTAGGGTAGCACACCCCGTGAATAAAATTAATTCCCTCAGGGCAGTGCTAAACCTATTTTAAAAACCACCACTCACACTCATTCACTACACCGACCACTCACCCTCCTGCACCAAACGGCTGCCTCTTAAAAGATCTCCGGCAAAGAGCCCATTCACGGGAGCCCGTCGGGCATTGCAGCGCCGGCCCGAAGAGGAGCACAGCCCAATGATGAAGCATGACACCTTGCTGGGTGTGTGAGGGCATTCAATAAGAGACTTGCTTCCGCTCCTTCCCTTCCCGCCCCACCCAGCCCCCTGTACACCACAACAGGATAGTTCTTGTGTATGGAAAATTGAAGTGCTATCAAGGTATTCTACACTTTTTCCCAGAGAAAAGGCGGACCAGCATTAAGAAGGGACTAAGAGAGTTAGAAATCCTGACAGTGTTGCGAGCCATCAGAGCCAGCGGAGTCCTAAGCTCAGAAAGGGAAATAAAGTGGGGGCATAGGGATGGGAGACCAGGATTACTGTGACACAAAGGTGAGATGGAAGGAAGACGGCTCGAAGACTGGGAGTTTGAAGGTGGTGCTGTATGACAGGGTAGATATGCAAACTTCAAGGAATCGGCTGAGGTAGATGTGCTTTGACTTGTTCAAGCAATTGTAGGTGGGCATGGGTTCACATGGTGGCACCTACATGAACCCTGACCTCGTTCCTCATTTTAAGTGTACAAGAACTCCAGTTTGATTACTCACTTACACATTGCTGTTGTGATGTGTGCTGAGAGCGAGGCGAAGAGAGAGTGTGAATGCTTCCTGTAAACTATGAGCTCAAGAACTTCATACTTTGCAATTTATTATAAAAGCTTTTAGGAACCATATAGCTCCTACTGTTTAACCATCACACAACAAATACAGGAGGCTATGAGCGCAAGCTACTTTACTCCGGGGAGGGGGGGAGCACTGCAGGGTCCTGCTCAGTGCTGAGCTGCAGTAAGTCACTGGTGAAAGTCTGACTAGGTAGCCCACAGCGGAAAGGTCTCAACTGACCCCCCCTGGACAAGTCTCCAAGTGAACTGACTTGTTTGTAATTCCTCTGCAGTCTGGTTTATTGGCACTCGGTAACTCGGGACCAGAGCAGGAACTCCTCTCTCAAGTTGGTACTTTGAGAAGTGTACGACAATGTCGGTTTTGCTACACTGACTTCCGTACCTAGAGGGGCGGGGGTTTTACCCGGCTCAAAGGCAACATTATGTGGGGCTGGGCTGAGAGGCTTGGTCAGTGATTGCATAATCATTCATGCTGACACCTCCAACTGGCCCCCTCATTGCAACCACTTATTCAGGCAATGCACGACACAAGTTGAAGTTCAGCTTTAATTGATACGCTATGACAGCCCTGGCAAGTGTCATTCATTGCATGCCAATCTCTGGCATTGCGATAATGCGGAAACATTACTTGCGTTGGTAGAACACGCAATGAGTGGCACTTGGCAGTGCTGCACATTTGAGTTGATACTCAAGAGCCACATGAATCTTTGCCCTATGCCGATGTCTTACACTCTCCGCATTCAGCTTCTTTGTCACAATGCAAATATAGCCAAGTAGCCCACACTATGGTCTAAACGTATACGACACCACACCAAATATCTGTGTTTTAGTCATTCTAAAATGGCACATGTTCAAAGAACCGTGGCAAACGTGAATTCGTCAGGTGTGTACTCCAAGGACAGTTCCTACCAACGGGGAGAGTAGGCACCCACCTAGGGTTCTTATTTTAGTAAGGGACAAATTAGAGATCAAAATCAAATGAAAAGCTAAAAAGGAAAAAACTGTGTACTGGTTAAATGGTCTGCCTAGAGAGCAAGTTGCGGGCATCTCGTTTAGTTGCACAATCGCTACATTAAACCTAAAAGGCAACATACTCTATCGTTATTGCAAGTCATATTTCTTACAAGAAAATAGACCAAACAGGCACAATTCTTTCCGCTTTTTTCAGGTCCCAACCTTAGGTTGCAATGAAACATTTAAGAATCATGCCTTTTTCTCCTCTTACAAAGCAAACCGGTAAATTTCTTAATTTGCAGTAAAAAACAAAAGGTAACTTTGCTTTAGAGATCGGTCTTGTCCAACATCAGCAACTCAAGGACCTGTTCATCAGCACCATCCCCAAGGGTCACAGAGAGAGGCTTCTCTCTAATACCAATTTATTAGCCAAATTGGAAAAACAACACTGCCTTGACGCCCCGCTGTAACTTGCAGCTTAAGGCAGAATACTCTTTTTACCTCGGAGACCAAGAATCAATGGTGATTAGGTGAACCCCCGAGCACTGGGTGGCACTTCAATTATATATGTGCCTGCAGACAAACTTTCCCTACTAATAGGTAGCTGTCAGCTCAAACAGGCGAGTATCCCTCAGAGACAGAGAGAACATTCAATGAAAAAAATAAGGAAAATACGACTGAGAGTAAAACCAAAAAGCATGATCATAGAGAAAGGATAAGAAATTCACACTAATGTCAAAATGTGGAATCTAAAATGCAACGGGACATACTGTGCACCCTCCAGCAATAAGATTTGGGGAAAGACCAACGCCAAAGGGGGGGAAAATGAATCTTCAGCCACAAGAGACAATAATAAAAGTAATTGCACTCATTCTAGAGGGTACAGTAAAAGGTTCCAGTGCCTGCTTAACTGTGCAGAATGATGTTCACTTACAATACCCTTGCAGTTTGGATTTCGCCATTCAATTAATCATTCAACACTCATGTTTACTAAAGTACTGGTAGCATTTCAGCTTTTCACAGTCAGCTGTGTGTCCCTCTGCTCAAGCATGTTGATCTATAGAAAGTAAAGCATGAAACTTCATAAGGTGTCACTTACCTAGTGGCAATTGGTCTATGATGAATATTTACATAGACCAACATGTCACGCTCCATCAAACTGGGCCTGAGAAAGAACTGGTTCATGTCTCACTGGTTAAGTCATTGCCATTTGGATGGCAGATTGACAGCAACCACTGTGGCTTCTTAGAGCTGCAGGCTTTCTGGGGTTGCTTCAGCCCGATTCTTGGGTTTCCTCATAGACCGGAATCTAATGACGCTTGATTTTTGCTGGGTTGATCTGGTCCATCCCTGCTTGGGTGGCAGTGTCTTGCTCAATGAGCTGTGGGCGTGTGGATGGTAATAAATCTTCAATCAAACGTGTGACAAGACCATAGAGTATAAATGATGAGGCCAAGAAGAACTGTATCCAATACAAGCTTCCAGACCCCACTATACTCTGGAGGAAAGGATTTCCCAGATATCACATGCTAATCCGCACTGACTGTAATTGCCAAATATTTTATTAATAAAGTATGCAGCATTACATGTACAGTTTGCCGACAATGTTCCTCCCATCTCAAATCCAAAATTCACCCTCCTACACCACCTTAAAAGGTGACTCATATTTTGGTCACAGCTTTATCCTAACCTCACCACTAATACTCAATGCTGCTTGGGGCTTAGAGTGACTTCATCAGTTCCACGTCAGTTGACTGCCTATAGCGAACCTCAGCTGTGAGAAGCCTTAGAATGAATAAAATACTTTCGAAAAATATTGTCACATATGAGGAGAAGAGGAAGTATAAAGACATTCCTATGAAGTACGAAGAGGTCAGTATGCATTTGGAATCTTATTCACTCTGCCCTAACGTAGCATACGCGGTTACTCCAATCGATCACTTCCGGTGAGGTTGCAATTCTATTACCTCTTGCTGACATGTTTTACAAAAAAGAAGGTTCTCCGAGTGGGACAAAGAGATTCTTCTGAATGGCAAATGTTTACATTTAGGTGCAGTAGATTTCCAACGTCCCTCTAGAGTAAGCGTGGAGGTTAGCTGCACTACAGCTGGTAATGCTGGAAAAGTAGCTGTACAAGTTCACTGCATTCTGCAGTTCTTAAAGTCTTTCCAACAACTGTTATCTACTGACCCTTGCCCCCAGTGGGATGCAACAACCATGAGTGCTAGTCTCATGGTTTTTGCAGGAGTTCTTCTCAGTGGACTGCAGCTTTTCTGTTCAGAACCTCTTCTAGTTCTATTCATCTCCAAGCTCAGAGTGTAGGCTCCAAAGAAGGATTCAGACCACAACATTCTGGAGACTGCAAAGTAATGGGTAGTTTATTTATGAGACTGTCTATTGCCTGGGACAATTCTTGCATTTCCTGAAGCAACTCGAACAGGGATACATAGGTTTCTTTGAGGCTTGCGTGTGGGGAAGTAGGGGGTTGTCATTCCATCCAGCAAGGATTTTTAAAGCAGGAAAGGGTAATATTTCATTTGTTGGTGACCCTTAAACAATCTCAAGCTTTTCTTAATGTGTCCCAATTACTCCCCTTTCCCAAACAAAATTGTGTTACACACCTTGTGATACTAGTATCCCAAATCAGGGAGAAGCTTTTATGTCAGACAATTCTCCCCATAAATTCCTCAATTGTTTGACGCTAGGACAGTTTGAGAGTTAGCAGTGGTCCCCTAGCTCACTGCCTACTCCCAACAACATATTTTTCAAAATTCACAAACAGGAAGAGATCCCTTTGTGAGTGGCTTCCCACCACAACTTGGGAATCTGTAATTTTTCAAAGATTTGCAGCCAGATTTGACTCACAGAGTATTGATGATACTTGTCATACGGATTTGGTATGTATAAAGGCTGCCTACAACACATCCTTTTCAAATACCAAATGGTTGAGATTATTTGTGTTTGTATTCCAGCCATGTACAAAATCAGGACAGTTTCTTAGTTGGAAGGTTGCTTATATCAAACCTGTTCTGAAGAAAAATGATCCAACCGCCCCAAAAATTATCGGCTCATTAGCTGAATAATGTAGGAGCAGAAGTCTATGCAAAAGTCCCACTCTTATACATGAAAGACTGGATAGAAGCAAAGAGTATTCCAATTGAGCAGGGTGGTTTTAAAGAAGGCAATTAGACTATACAGCACTACCTTCGACTCTGATCAATGGGCCAAAAAGCTAAAGAGATCATGGGTAATTTATTTTGCTCCTTCGTAGACTTCCGCTCAGCTTTTGACCTAGTTAATCAGGATGTTCTTTGGCAGAAGTTAGAGTGTATGAATAGCCCAAGGGTCCTGCTGATGATTCAGGGTGGATCTAGATAATTTAGGATCCATACCAGGCAAAATCACTATAAAGAATGGGCTTCATCAAGGGTGAGTATTAGCTCCCACTCTGTTTGGTGTACCTAACAGACCTGCCTGAAACCCTGCTTAACACTCCATGGGTATGATTTTTTTAAAATTATTTTAATTGAAATTTACATCTTGAAAGCCGACAAATCTGTACAACGTCCACTATAGGTCGGCTTGAGCATTTTACAGGGACTTCAGGGGACCTGTGCTTCACCCAGTTTTAACTGCATACAAAGCAATGGTTCCTCCCCAAATGTTATACAGCGCAGAGGTACAGATTCTAGGGACAATCGTTGACTGGGACAAGACAGAAGGGAGCTGCTTGAAAAATCTTCTAGTCCTTCCTAAATGTGCAATGGTTCAAGCACCAAGTGTGGAAGTCATCTTCAATTTGTGGAACTGTATAGCAATGAATCTTACCATTTGTTTCTGGCATAATCAATTAAATGTTCCCACACAGTGTCAAGATGCTGCGTAAACAAAATGAACAGTGAATTGGAGGGGGGGGGGGGGGTCCTAGAGCAGTAAGGGATCATTTGGGACAGATTAACAGCTACTTTAATTTAGGTTCATTTAAAATAGAGGATCCACCATGGATTCCACCTAAAAAGTAATTACACACCAGAGGCTCAGCAGAGGCTCGAGCCAGGGATGTATGTTACCTGGCTTCGAACATAAATACCACACATTTGAGAGCCTCATGGGAGGATTCATCAGTCTACTCATATCTTACTAAATTGTCCAATTCTTTAATACGAAGTCCTCTGTTAAAATTCAGAACAAAACTAAATCGGTTATATTCTCAAAAGAACAGATTTAATACATTTTTAGATGATGCAGTAAAGAGAAGCTGGAGCCTCCAGGTGCGGTTTACAAATTCACATCTATTGCTGGACTTTTAAAACCTGTATTAATTGAAATGTGGTATTACTGCACAAATGGAGGCAATCAGGTTCTTGAATGCTATGCAATTCCTAAATTTAATAAGTGAGGTGGGTAGATTTTTAAGGATTTTAACTATCTCAGTTGTTTTTACTTGATTTTAAAGGTATAATGTTGGTTTTATTTGTTTAGTGGAATAATGTATTGGAATGATTGTGAGGATTTTACAAATACTATGGTCTTGACAAATGTGATTTTACTACTACTTTTACTACTATTCAAATATCAAATAGGCATGGGGTAGAAATCGCATTGTAAGAGTTGATAAAAGCTTGATGCAAGAAAAGGATAATGAGTTAGAACCCTATTGGAAGACGTAACTGCTTACAAATATCTGTTGATCTGGCGTTTCTTCCCTGTAGAACTGGCCTCCTACATGGGTGGGGCATGGGAGCTGGGCAGAGGCCTTCTCGCAGAAGCACAAGCGTAAACTAATTATATTTTTTGACATTTGGGATTATAGTTATCTTCTGAAAACAATCAATATTAACTTTGTATCTGCTCTAAAGTTCATTTCCATTCAAATCTATCAACCCTCGGTTGCATAAGGCATAATAGAAGGATCAACATGCCATGAAATGTAATGAATGTAAAAGTGGACTTTACACAAGGCTTGAAATCAAGATATGCAAAAGAAGGTTACAGTAGAGCTCTTAAAGAAACTTTTATAAACTAATCATTAAGTTTTACCAACATATCCCTACACTAAAGGAGTGTCTCAATGTCAAAAGAAAGTTATTCTTTTCACTCACACCATCAGTAATTCTTACATCATAATAATAATAACAATTCCTACTCGTAAAGCACAAACATATCACCCCCTTGGGGTTTCAAGGCGCAGGGGGCCGTCGGGGAGATTGAGTGAGATATGGTTACTGGGCCTTCATATGCAAAATACTGAAGATCGATGGGGCCAGGGTTCGCTATGGATTTCATTGTGCGAAACACCCAAGGGGTGACAACAGGGCACGAGTCAGGGGTACATGCGGGTGGACTGTGTCCACCCACTATTTTCACAGGGTGGACGCCATCCACCCTGCCAAGAAGTTGGGCACCACTGAAAAATATGCTGAAATCGGCCCAGTGTAATTTGTAACACCGGGACACATTTAGCAGCGCTTGCATTTTGTCGTCTGCTTTGATTCGCAACAACGTGCAGGCAGGGACGATGGGGCTTTCTTAGTTAATACTCCTGCTGGGCCCATCACAAAGGCTGAATCTGAGGGGTCGTCAGGCCTGCTTTTGTTCTAGTCTCCTGGCTGGGAGCAGTCAGGAGACTCACACTGAGTCCCTGTTTACAAGATATGCATGCACTGTAAGAATGTCAGATGCGTTGGTCTTTCCCTGTATTCATACAAAATGAATGTAATTTATATAGTGCTTACTACCCCTGAGGAAGCGTTGAAATAATTTAAATACCACTATTTTTTCTTTTAAAGCACTATGGATAGGGGAAGTTTACGCTGCTGTTTTATGTGTAGCTTACAAAAGTGTGAATCTTCTGCCTACATCATGAGGGTTTCCCTATATACTCGAAATATGCTTCAATGTACTCATGATAGACCTGTTAAACATAAATGTGAGGGCTTAAGATCTGATGTCACGTCTTATGATGCCACTTCCTGTAATGTCACGCGCCGTGATGCCTCTTGCATTCTGATTAACTAGGTTAGTCCCCCACTTCTATTTTTAGGACTTGTGACCTGGGTGACTATGATTCTTGTCCAAAACACCACTTAATGCCAAGAAGTTATTTATGATTGACAGGCTACAAAAATGCCCTGTGGGGGCAAACTTCCGAAGCCCACTTTAACGTCACGAAAAGCGCCGACTTTTGTTATAAAATGGGAAGCAGCTGTAATATACTTAGTGAAAGCCGTAGTCCTGCAAGCAGGTGTACTGGACACAGTTTTAGGTCAGTACTAAACTTTGTCACGTTAATAAAATTAATCCCAGAGCGAAGGCAGATAACACCATAAACAGAGAGAAGAAATGCGGATTTGGTTACTGATCCGAGAAACAAATGTCCAGTCCGTTTAGTCCTCCCGTTGATCCCCACACATCACACCAGTAGGGCTGACCGTGCACCTATGAGTACTTGGCAAATGCCTATTTTGGGCCTTTGCAAAAGGTGCAAATTACGCTGCTCTGATTCCAAGCTCAACGAGGCACTATACTGACGTTAGATTAAAAGCAGATGTGTCTGCTTAGAACCAACACATAAAGCTTCGGCTAGAGAGCAGCACACGTAAATTGTACAGGGATGCCAAACGTGACAAGGAGAGGTAAAAGAAAGCATGTGCCAACAAGAGAGTGGGTGTCTAGATTCAGACTGTGAGAATGGGTGGGATGGAATTTGAAGACAAGGGCTTCAGGAAAAAAAAGAGAAAACTATAGTGCCCTGCATGCCGAGGGTTAGTGTCATTAGTAGTTGATGCACTTGTTTCACATCCATTTTAAGACAAAAAATCAAATAATGGGAAAACCGTCTTTGACCGAGCTAGTGGAAGTGCCGATGAATAGAGCCATTACTAGCCAGAAGCTTCCGCACAGCAGCCCGCGCGCCTCCTTCTGTAAAGCACACACACGGCTCTGCCATTAGCTCCGCTCTTCATTCTGAGTGGACATTCACAAGCTCGAACCGAAAGGGGGTGTCAAAAACACGAACACAGTCCATTCTGCTTGGGGCAGCTAGAGCGGCAGGGGCGAAGGTCTGCATACGCCAAAGCACGAGAAAGTTGAAGCCGTTCAAAGCTGGCAGACTCACCCATTGAGCTGAAAGGGCCGTAGCGGCCAGAGCCGCGGACCGAGGGTCATGGCGCGCCCTTAACTAAACCAGACTTCTGCGGACGCTGCACGCAAAACGGCGCCGTCAAAAGTTTGTGGCTATGACCAATTTTAACAAGCATTAAAATGCAATAGTTCTTGCCTTTTATTAAGTTAAAGCCATTTGCTTTGCTATATAATACCATTAGCAAAGCAACTGGCTTCAACTTAATCAAAGGCGAGACCTATTGCATTTTCAATGCTTGTTTTATATATGAAATATATTGGCACCCTCCTTTCTTTAATGTGTTAAATTGCTTCCTGGCTCGGTATGAACTATAGATCACATAAGTAAATAAAGAAAAAGTTATAGAGATATATGTCACATACGGCTGTCCCTACTTTCGTCATTCAAGTTTATATCGACTTTCCCTTTCAATTGGCAGAAATAAACAAGCCTGAAGGGATTAAAAGCTCTGTCAATGCAGACTGGAGTTTGTAAACTTAATAAACTGCTGAGCAGAGCCAGATTGGTTACCTATCGCATCGGGTATTTGCCCGGATGTCTAGAGGAGGGCGCACTGCAGAACACTGTGTGCCTCTGGGAGCCTCCAGTCAACGGTGCACAGCATCCCATTGGCTGCTGCGTTAAAGATGCTGCATCATCGTGATTGCAGCAAAAAGGATCCAGTACTTTACGTGGTCCTACAAGTCTCCGTCACAAGGTGTGATTTAGATATCCTAAAATAAAACACATGTGGGCGTGTTTTTGTTAAGTCTCTTGAGCACGGACGGGTCCCCAGTCCTCCGTAGTACCCCATATCCAATGTAGTTTATAAGAGACTTGGAGCATGTTCCTTGCTAGGCGTCGACATTGATAAAAAGAATTGGCATTGTAATGGACAATAGTTGCACTCATTACAGCGACCCCACCCCTTGATTTACAAGCTATATTAGTATCGATGGGGCTTTAGGCAGAAGTGGAGAATGCAGAACCAACAAACTCGGCATTCCAGTTTCTCTCATCGGCCAAAATGTGTGATCCTGCCCTGATCAATTTGTTTTCCCTTGCCTTGGTTCTGAAAAGGAATCTGAGGGGGCCTAAATCCAGATTAAATGGAAGTATTACGTGCTATTTAACATTGGTAAATATACATTGTTTATCATTTTCAACCTCGTCTAATTTTGAGGCACGTTATCACTGAATGGTGCACTTGTTCGCACCTCTTCATCTTTCCTATTTGATTTTCAAGTTACCCTGGCAGCAGGAAAGCTGTGCATAATGGATAAAATGCTGCTTTATACCAGGAGAATGTGACCTGCTATGCACCAGGATTCATGCTATTAGTAGAGCTGGATGTCACCTCTCTCGGGGGAACGCGCTGCTGCTGAAACAGAAAGGTCTCGCTAGCCTGCCGGTGCTCCTCCCCACCCGACAAGGCGGAAGAAGATTGTGTTAAAAATCCTCACCAGCTTATGATGTCACCGCGGTGTGTCCACAGAGTAACTGGGGTATTCGCACGGTCTGAAGTAAACATTTTAGGATGCCTTCAAGAACGCAGCCTTGGTCTTGCCATTAAAATGTAAAGCCTCCACGGCCCCTACCCCACCTGTTCCTGCTGGCTCCGAGCCCTTTCATGGCCTCTTGCTCTTAAGCCGAATCCCCCCTCCCGCTGCTCCCTAGAAAGCACATCTGGCAAACTCAGAGGCTTGTCAGAAACGTGGGGGTGAGCAAAAGAAGTGTTTGTGTGAGGAAAGGGTGTCAGAAACCTGGTGATGGGAGAGAAAGCGGAAACAGGGAATACAATGCTTTGCTGACTAAGCGTATTTCACATATGGCTGTCGACTCTCCTCGTCTCATAATAGGGGCTTTTGGAAAGTGCTGGTTTTAGAGAAAAACACAAAGCGTCCTGGGAATTGTAGTGTAATCATTCCTATTGGTAGCATTGACAGGTCTCGAATAAACCAAGATTGTCTAAATCTCATCCTTGTGACCTGTGGCCTTGTTAACAGTCACACACACTTCTAGGCTAACTAAGCAGCAATCCTCTGCAATCTTAAGCGCGATCAAAAATAAACACGCGGTGCCCTGTCTCCTTTGGTGGGCCCATCTGGACTGGATCGCAGGGCTTGTTTACAGAACACACCTCCTTGCGATAAGAAACAGCTTCACAACAGCCGTGAAGTAGGAGATCCAGTCCGGATGGGCCGGACCAAAAGGAAGCAACCCAAAAAGCTCATTTCCAATGGCAGGCCACCGTTTAGCATAAACGGTGACGCCAGCCAATAGAAATGAGGGGCGGGGCTTAAAGCCCTTTACTGAAAATCCTCATTAGCGATAAATCTCGCCGAGCGTTGCTGCGCATGTGCGCAGCAACGCTAGGCAAGACCTCAAAATTAAGTAACGAAAGGGAAAGATGAGAACAGACAATGTGCGAAAAGATATTATTGTTATGTTTTTCATTTACAATTGTTACTATCCATTAAAACAAACATTTCAGTAGTAAAACTGATGTGTAGAGGTAACAATTAACAAGCATCTGCAATGCAATAGGTCTCGCAATTATGCGAGTTTGAGCTATTGGCATTGTAAATGACAATGCCTTTTTATTTATGTTTTGATTTTTAAAACATAAATAAATGGCATTGTCATTTACAATGCCAATAGCTGAAACTCTCCAAATGCGAGACCTATTGCATTCCAAATGCTTCACCCTTCTGCACTAAGAGAAACTCATTAAAGAAAATAGTGCTTACTGACTAAAGAAGACAACCGTGTAACAACCGAAGTAAAAGGTCCTGTCCTCATGGCACTTACAAATGAAGACAAGGCAGTACTAAGGAGGGACTAACAAGCCTAATAACGAATCAGAAGCCAGCATTTACAAAGGACAATGACACAAGCTAATGACAAATATGGGCGGAGAGTGGGCGGGGCTTCAGGTACATTCTCCAATACAGCATGGCTCGCAGCGCATGCGCTGCCCAGGCTCGACCTAAAAATTATAAGGCTTTCAAAGGAGATGGGGAGGAAAAAAAACCAGCCAATCTTCTTAATAAACAGTGGGGAAACGCAGCAACTTGAAAACTTAATTCTAATGATAAACATGCACACAAGGAAAAGATAAAGAGAGAAGGAAAAGGGGAGGAGAGAGAAGGAAAAGTGGAAGAGGGATAAGAAAAAAGTGGAGGGGGGACTCGATCAGCACCTCCCCATCCAACTTCAATACCCATGGGTTGCTGTCACGTATCAGCTGGGGTATCTGTGTGGGGAGGAGGGGGCGGGATGTCCAGTGGGCAGATGTCTACACCTGGGTCCTAGTCTCACAGGCATGAGTTATGTGTTTTATCCCTGGAAAATGTTTGAACCCTTTATTACAATCCTTACCGTTTTATTGTATTTATTGGGGAGAGGGGTGAGGGGGGAAATGCCTTCATAGGTCGTAGCAATTCGTAAACTGAGTAGCTGCCTGGGTAGGGTCAAAGCGTGTAATAAATAGCGACAGGCTGCAACACATTCCGTAAAGAAGTCAGAAAAGCTTTTCACATTTAAAGATCAGGAGGTTTAGCTCAGTAGTGGGGGCCTGGGCACAGAGATCATAAGATTTGCCAATTTTCTTTTCTTTCCAAAAGCTTTAAAACGAACATTTCAAGGTAGACTTTACTTGCAAGTTTTAAAATCACTGAAAAACTTGAACACACAGGGGTCCTTAAATGAAATAGAAAATGCAAACAAGGTGCAACTGTGTTAAAGACCACCATAACGTTATCTTGAAGGACTACAGACACTGAAACACTGACACAATGTGTGTTACATGAAACTTATATGCATGTATTGCTAGGTTTGTATCCTTCTCTGCTGTACAGCACGAGGCAGCAATATTAATAATATGTTACTCATATAGCGCTTCACGTATAATATTTGTGTTCAAGCAATTATTATTATCCAATTGAAATTGGTGCTCTTTGACTGACCTCGAAAGGATGAAGGGCTGAGTCAGTGTTGCTGTAAATCGAACCTGCCAATCACACATTATCATCAACAGAACACCACAAGTAAATACAATTGTACACAGGAAGTTTTACTTACCTGTAACAATACTTTGAAGCTTGATAATATTTCAGATTGACACACTGTGCGGCACCCTGCCATCCAATCCCATAAAAATACATCCGATTTGCATATCTCAACTTTTTGAGTTCTACCCACAGGCAGAGTCAGTGTGACTCACAACGCAAGGTCGACCCGTGCACCACAATGCCTTGCCCTTGAGATGCCAGATTTTCTTTTACCTGCCATTGGGTGTGTCTGTTAAAATATATATATATATTTAAATGAGACTCCTACAAACGGACATGCTTTAAAGTTAGTGGTAATGACAGGGCAAAGACTAAGAAGTCAGTGAGGTGGTTTTTGTGTTCATGCTGAAATGCACTCTGGGTTAAAAGCAAATAATTTTTTTTGTTTATTTGTGATTCTTTAGGGCACTCCTTTAACACAGAAGCAGTAGAACAGTGTTTTTCTGGATAACTGTGCCAAATATATTTTCTAACCTTACCGATGCCCGTTGTTTTGAAAGATTGTCTGAACACGAGTAGCACAAAAACCGAAACAAAACTGAAGACTAAATGGAGTGCCAGGCACCACCCTGCTCATTATTTAAGTGTGAGGAAAAAACAAAAAAAGAGCGCAGTGTCCCTGAAGCGGGCACCGTGCTCAGTATTAAAGTTTTAAAAATAAAATTAAACTGAGCACGGTGCCCTAAAGCGGGAACTGCGCTCAGCATGCCAATACAACAACTAAAAAAGCAGCCGCCATTGTCCCCATTAGTGTCAATAAACAAAATAGTGCTCACCCACTAGATAAAAAAAAGACTATGTAACAAGCCAAGTAAAAGGTCCAGTCCTTATGGGCGGTAACAAATGGAGACAAGGCAGTACCCAAGAGGGACTGACAAGCCTCATAATGAATCGAAACCAGCATTTACGAAAGACAATGACACAAGCCAATTAAAAATATGGGCGGAGAGTGGGCTGGGCTTCCACTGCATACTCTATTACAGCATGGCTCGCAGAGCGAGCAACGTATGCGTGCTACCGCTAGGCTCGACCCAAAAATCAGTTGGGGCTTTTGTGTAACAAAATGCACTCCCGAACTCATGGGGATGCAGAATCACATTGCCTTCTCAGTACATCGTGAGGTCATTTCCTAACCCATCTGGTTGACCAAGGGCTTCCTTTTCCCAGGTAGATGTGTGATAGGCAGCCCCTTGATGTAGAGGAGGCCACGACGTCCTCTGGGCTGAACCAGCGAGGAGTCTAATGGGCTATCAGGGGACAAAGCACGAATGTCAGTGCGCCTGAGAAGAGTGGGGCAGGAAGTGACACTCTCACCCAGAATCAGAGTGAGAGGCTGACCCACCATCACTGGAAGGTGAGTGGTGGGGAGCACACTTACCACTTTATCTCCCAAGATGTAGCGTCAAAGAATGCACTGCCTGCGCTGCAAGCAGTACCCACTATGTTCCTTGAAGGGCCTCGAATGGGAGGAAAATATTTTGCGATCCAACCATGACTAATTGATTCTCATCCCTAAATGTTGCATTTATAAAACTAGTGTTTTCAACAGTATTATCTAGAAAGTAATTTCACAACACTGCAGAGGGCAGCAACAAATGTGTCAAAATGCCATTTATGGCTTCACCGCATTCAGAACATGCTCCTGTACAGTGGCGTAACAAAACTTAAGGGGGTCCCCCTGCAAAGTGCATGGAGAGGGTCCCCTAATCTCCTGACACAGTCAGGAGCTCTCGGGCCCGCCCATGCACAGTGTCGGGGTGGGGGGCCCTGGAGTTGCCCCCACCCCACCACGGGGGCTATTGTTACTCCACTGCTCCTGTACCATTATGGATGAGTTTTCCTATGAATTTAGAATATTCAATTTACTAGGTAACCTGACAAACAAGAGCACTCACTTTGACTGCCATAACTACCAACAACTGTCACACCTTTCTTGCAGCCTGTTTTGAGCAGAACTCAATTTAAAAAACATGTTAGCAATATGATCAAAATTCCTTTACAGACGAGTTGTATGAGACCACGTAAAGTAAAAACACAGAAGGAGCTCCAAGCTCAATTGATAATGAAAAGAGATATGGGATCAACACGAGCCTGCAAGTTGAAGATCAACCTATATTGAGACGACGAGCAGCTGAAGGTAGAGCCAAGTCAGTAAATCTACCGAAATCTTTAAAAGGGAGAACTGTGGCCTTTTTGGTTCACCAAGCTCCTGTGCAACATTTCTGTGGTAAAATCCAATGGAACGCCGTGGTGGAGGCAATCTGCAATCAGAGCTCGCAAAAAAATTAAATTGTAACAGGAAGTTTAAACAAGGGGTGTTTTTAGCATCTGGATAATTTATGAATTTCCAGACTTCTTAAGCTTAATATGGGAAACATTTGCAGGCATTCTCGCAAATGTGGGGAGAGTGTCTAGCACGCAGCTATCCAGAAAGCGTAAACATGGCACTAGAAGAGGCAGCTTGGGTAGGGCCCATGCAAGATGTGCCAGTGACCGGAGGAGCTGCTACTGCCATGGCTACCACACACTGCCGCAGCAAGAAGAAGACAACAGCACTGTTTATGATGTTTCCACTACCATGAATCAGTCTCCAACGACACGTCGCAGCATCATCGGCTCAGAAACGTGTCTGGCAGATAGGTGGCCCACATTGTCTGTTGAAGCCTAAGACACAGGAACAGTCTTTGGATGCTTAAGTGCAGATACAGAAGGTATTAATTGACAAAAAACACTAGCTGAAATCTTAGAGTTTATGAATGAAAGATTATCCGAAATACCATTCTCATTAGTAAAAAAAAAAAAAAAAGCAGACATGTTAGTGTATTGCCTGCTTCACAATTCAATAAATGAAGTGCATCACTACAGGAAAATCAATGGCAGACTCTGTGGTATAGAGGGCACAGTCTCCATGGGAACTGTGGCCCAGCTTCTACACTGGCCAAGCGGGAGATTCCACAGAGGGATACATTTTTCATGAATAAAGCTTAGGCTCAAATTTTCGAGCTTGGCATGAGCAGCAAGGTAGTGAACTGAGAAAAAGTATGCGGTCTTATCGCGTATCAAATAACAGTACAGTTAAAGAAATAAAGAACTTCAAAGTTCACGCCACAACCTCTGCGTGCTGATGATGCCACATCAAGAAGCAAATTATACACGAGCCACAATGAAGCATATTTTAAAATCCACCCAACAGTTGTCTATTTGCTGGAGACAACGCTGGTCTTCTTGAGATGTCAAGAGTATGCAGCAACAAGGAAACCTGGCCTAGCAGTTCAGGCTGGACTGTTCCCATGGGGAGCAGGGTTTAGACTGATTTGCATATGGCTGGGTCCAAACTGGTGTGGCATGGTGAGCAAATAAACAATGGATTTAACCCACATCTGTGACTGGGATTGAATGTTGGACAATTTTCAGCATCCCATCCATCATCTTTTTGTGTTGCTATAGTCACGCTAAATGGGAAGGCTATGCCCAGACGTGGGTCCCTTGCTTGCTAAGTCTCTAGATTCAAGTTAGCCGGGGTGATGGTCTGAAACTAGTACCAGGGTGTTTGTTTTCCGGTCCAGGGAGGACCTGGGCTGACTGTACGGGCTGGACTTTTCCCATGGGGAGCAGGGTTTAGACTGATTTGCATATGGCTGGGTCCAACCTGGTGTGGCATGGGGAGCAACAGAACAATTGATTTAACCCAGATCTGTGACTGAGGGTGAATGTTTGACAATGTTCAGCATTCCATTCACAATCATTTTGTGTTGATACTACTACCACTTACATGAGCTGTAAGAACACATATTGTTTATGGGAGTACTTCTTTGTGAAGAATTGCGATGATTATGTCTTGGTGAAAGACAAGTCACATTTAGGGCCCCTTTATTTGGGTGAAATGCATTGTTAGTTGGGCTTTATCATTTACACTCCACACTGGTATAGGTTATAAATGATTAATAATACCCATCAATACAGTCTCAATTGTGGCAAGGAACTCTGAATTCCAGCATAGTAGTCTAGAGGAAGGAATGTCTCCCTCCAAGTGCAAATACTTCACAGCCCCTACACAGTTGAGTAGTCTTGACATCGCTGATCATTTCTGATCCTATTAAGACATATATAACTGAAAAGAGTGGATCATGCTGATTGGACCTCACTTTACCAATATGGCTAGTTTCAGGGTCGGCACATGTCGAGTTTTATTATTTTTCTTTTTTGTAGCTTTTGATGAATTATTGACTGCAAAATGTGAAACCTGCTTGCCAGTTACTACTTTACCCACTTTTTTGCCTCGGGATAGCTATCACTGATTTATGCTAACCCCAGGTACAGTTACTCCCAATTGATGAAGTCTCTCCATCACACTATGCAGAACTCAACGTACCACTACATGGCTTCACGTTCAATAAACAAGTGCATTAAGGGTTCAAAAATAGTGTTCATGAATTGTGAAACTGAGCCTTGAACTTCTTGCGGGCTATAAGTAGGGATGCGATGAGTCTTTGCTGCAAGTATTTTTCCATATACAAATGCTTTTCCACTTTTCACCACTGTGGATGAAGCAAGTACCAAACTAGTGTGAAAGGAAAGACTACTGCATAGATTCTTTTTGTTTATCTACGGTTTGCTCAAATGAGCACTGTTTCTAAGCAGAAAAACTAAATTCCCTTTCATCAGGTCGCTTTCAAAGTGTCTGCTGATCACTTGTGCAGCAATCATACTGCCGAGCACAGGGTCGGCGAGCTGAACAGAAGAGACGGTGTTTGAAAGGGCAACAGGCATGCCAGCTTCACTGCACATTCCTTACTTCTCCACATTGTTACACTTGTGTGCCCTTCCCACATTTCCGATTTACCTCCCAAACTTTCTTCAAAAGGGTCTTCTGTCTGAAGCCCCATTCTCCTCATCACTGTCATCAGAGCCGCTTCTCTCCTGCTGCCTGTGAGTGTTTATTTGCTGACAACATTCTTTAGCAGCTGGACTGTGACTGTATTTTATCGTGGGAAAAACACACACTTGATATTCTCAGCATGTTTGTTAAATCCAATAATGGCGGCGTGTGCAGCTCTCTTGGCTGTTTCCCTTTTTGGATGACAGTGCTCCTTTACTGTTTCGGAGGAAGCTTTTCCTGTTGCATTGGGGCCTTCCTGTCCTGCCCGCACCTGTAATGCAACATTTTTCATTGAGCTGAGGGCACAGTTTGTTTATGTCATTTTAATGCAACCCCCAAGCTAAAAAGAAACAACAAAAAATGTGCACTCATGATGAAGCCTCTATTCAAGGCCCGTTGTAGTCTGCACAAGATGAGTAGCCCGAGGCCCTGTTTGTCATGCTCAAGCCTACAATTACTGCAAAGGAAGCCACTGCCATGGGGTGGGAGTAAATTGGATCTGTTGACTCATACATTGCTGGGGGCCGCTGGGGAACTACAAGCCCCAGCTATCACTGCGCCTGCAGGTACCACACTGCTCCAGCTGGCTTTGCACTTTTAATCACCAATGCTTACCCGCAGAGCGAGACGCTCCGGCGTTGCTGGGGGCTGCGGGTGTACTACAAGTCCCAGCTAGCACTGCGCCTGAAGGCGCTTCCCTGCGCCAGCTGCCTTTGCACTTTTAAGCTCCAGCACTAACCCGCAGCGCGGATCATGCCCAGACGAAGACTGGGCCAAGATTGGGCCAGTCTGCATCCATCCACAGCCAGTCAATACTGGACCAGGCCCCCTCTCTAACATCTGCCCCTCAACCTTTTAAGACTGTACAATCCACTGAGTACAGGGTGGGAAAATGCAAGACTACCACCAGAGGGGACACAGCTTGACATAAATCTATCTAAAGCTATCTAAATCTCGGCAGGGTAAGTCGAGCGCCTTATTTCTTTTTGCCTCTGTGGGTGCCCTGAAGGATGAAATCCCTAACGTGGCCGACGTTCTTGGCTCTCGGGGGTAGTCGAATGATTCTTATCCCTCTCAGGTTCCCAGTATCTCTGTCCCCCTTTTTCTACCAGCAGTGACACTGGTATTGAAGCCCAAGTGCAGGTGATGGTACACCAGCCACATGAAGGGGGGGGAGGAGCTATCCTGGGAGCATCTTAGGGGCAGATTTAGTGGCAGACCACGGCACGCCTGCCCGTAAAAGGAAACAAGCATTGGCATAGCCAATAGGTCTAGCTTTTGGGACCTTATAAGTATTTACTTTTGCAGCACAATATCCTTGGTACAACAACATCAACTGATGCATGGCTAAATACTTATAAGGTACCAAAAGCGAGACCTATTGACTCAGCTGTGGGACACATCCCAAGGACCAATGGGCAGAAACAAACATTGGTCCCATTTGTTTTACAAATCCGGGCAAGGATCCTGAATAGCAGAACGCACATCTGTCAATTAAGAGCCTGAACACACCATGCCACATATCGTAACGTATTTCTGTACTTTGAGAAAGACAATCGCACACTCTGCACTGAACATGGGGAAACTTTCCTTCACTGCAATAGCAACGTGAACCCGAAATTAAAAGTAATCATTTGAAGGAAAGGATTATATAACGAGCCAAATTACATCCTACCTCTCTTTACAACAGAAATATGCTTAAGAAGCAAACACGACAAAACACATGTGTACAGTAAATTACCAGAAACATGAGAGAGGTGCAACATTTTACAGAGATGATCTGAACTAATGAAAGTGCACATTAAACCAGTGCAGTTTAAAATTAACTCTCTACCAACAGAGCAGCCGTTTTAGTGCACAGAACACTTAGATACAAGTCTATTCTAAAGGCGTAAAAAAATCAAAATGTAATCTTTGTTTAAAGCACAATGGAGACATTTACAAGAGATGTGGCACGCAATGTCTTGGATGTAAATAAAAGGTGACCTATCTCAATGAGCAGATCTACAAAAAAAACGAGTACATGACACTCCCAATCGAGCCTACGAGGCTGTGCCAAAGTAGGAGGAAAACCAATACAATCAGGAATAGGTGTTCCAATAAAATTAGTATTATATACATTTCTCATTAATACCAAATCCCTCTCAGGCCAAGTAGAAATTCCATTTGAGAAAAGGAAGACTGAATTTCAAACAATGCGCAAAAAAATAAAATGCCTTATCGAAGAGAACACAAAGACAACGAGAAAAGCAAGTCATGAAAACAGATAATAGGAAGTAATGTGTAGGGAACAGATGCAAGACAGTGAAGGTAAATGAGCTATGAACTATTAAGACAAACCTAATCAGGCTATACAGTGATAAGGTGTGAACAGAGGCTGCTCAAGACAAAGTAACTAACATGACCTGCCAAGAAGACCTAGCTTTTCAGTGGGGAGCCAAAAATCTGCAAACTAAAAAGAGGACGACATGAGATAAGAAGGCATGCACATGGTATTTCCCCTGCGAAAATGTTATTTAGTTTCATATGTTTACTCCTCTAGAGCTCCGTCACTGGTAGTTAGAAATATCACTATATTTAAAAAACAATTACGAGGACGGCGCCGAATCTCAAGTGTTTCTAAGATACTAGTTATGACATTCTCTGTAATGCTATAGATGCCCTTCCAACACTCTCAGGCATTTGCGAGGGACTTCACCCAGAAATTAGACACAAGCATAAGGAAGGGTAATGGAAATTGTTAGAATTTACACACATCTATCTGGCGAGAGAAAGCGAAAGTGATGGCAGGGACGCACTCTGTGGTGGGGGAGGGGCAGAACGAGGCGCTTGGGAGAGCAAGGCTTAATGAGCCATGAAAGCCACATGGCGGCTGTGCGCGTGCACGCTCGTGAACACAAGCTTGAGGCCAGGAAAAGATTGTGATAGCACTTTAAAAAGCCACTAACTAAATGTCTCGCAGAGCAGCGCATGCGCTGGCTCAGCGAGATCTAAAAAAGGGAAATGCCAGCAGCAAGAGGTCTTCCTCCTGGAAATCCATCCCCTAATGAGGGGGTCTCAGCAACCTCGTTGGAATCGTTCATTAATAGCATGATTCAAGATCTATGGACATTTTTCTTGTCAAACTGAACACACTGATTAAGGGCCTACTTTATCCTTTGGAGCAATGCTTGGAAGATCTCAGCAGGCTTTGAAAGACCTCAAAAGGGGCACTCTTAGCTCTTCCTTCCCTCCTCAAGGTGGATTAGTTCCTGCTCAGTCTGGCTTGGCGAGCCTCCCTACTAATAATTTCCAGGGATGGGGAACCGCCAGGAACATTAGATCAGATGGATGCCCTTAAGGTGATGACTCTACATTCCATACCATCCCTCGTTGCTCTAGTTAGCCCTCGACGTGCCTCGCCTAGCAGACAGTAAGTTGAGTTATGTCATCGACTTGCCTCCTGCTGCGACCCCTTAAGTAGTGGTGCTTAGGGAACGTAGCTCAGCTGCCCAGTGGTACGAGCAAGTCTTTTGACCAGTTAAACAAGCACTGGCATAGCCAATAGGTCTCGCCTTTGGAACCTTATAAGTGTTTAGCCATGCAACAGTTGATGTTGCACAAAGGATATTGTGCTGGATAACTAAACACTTATAGGGCCCCAAAGGCGAGACCTATTGGCTATGCCAATGCTTGTTTCCAATAGCTGTGGAAAATGTAATGCAGTCTCTCTCCCTGTGACCTTGGTTGCATTATTGTATTACAACTGCAATGTTTTCCATTTAGTGGTGCTAAAATGTAAAAGTGCAAAACCACAAGCATTGGCAAGGCACTCGACCTGGTGTTGAACTTCAGCCTTTTGGCTTTATCATTGCTTATTTTACCTTGCCAAAACAGTTTGCGCCACTTAAGGGAACTACTGTGTGTATGGACGAGCTCCTTATGAAAGGGTAGAATGCTGCCACTTACACTGAAGTTAGCCATTGGCTGAAGTGAGCTAACCCATGTTGATGGCAGAAGAAAAATATGACAAGTATGGACCAATGAATGAAGAGGGTTGGCTGAAAGCTGCTAAAAATAAGTCAAATAACTTTAGTAAAATCAAAAAGGATGGGCTCATGCCTGACCATGTGATTTTACTAAAGTTACATGCATAATATATTCAAGCGCAGAATGTATGCACTGCCCGTGGGCCATATTTGTGCACAGTGATGCAATTCTTTTACAGGCTAGGACGGAGGCTAGGAGAATAAAGTCAAATGAATACAACAAATATTGTATCCACTCGGATTCCCTTGGAAGGGTCCACATTCTCTCATGCAGTTAGCTATGTAAAAGGCCGTATCTGTGATAGACCCTTAGTACCAGGGGAACGTCAGCTGCGACAAATTACGCCCATGTATAGCATGCTGTCCAGTACCATTAATTTAACTGGTTTAATGCTATGAAAATTAAAATACGCAGAGGGTGTGCCCAGGAAGCACTGGCTTCGTACACTATGTCGGTGCGATGATGGCTGGGGAATTTATGTTACAACGTAGCTGCCAATAAAAGAACCGATAGCAGAACGGCCACGTACTCCATAATCTTACATCAAAAGAAGACGATAGATAGGCCAATGTTTTCCTTGTCTGAGTGTAACAAAATGTAATTGGACAGAAGCGGAGTTACAATCATCGCAATCAACAAGCAACATCCACCGGTCATACTGCCAGCCGGTTCAGATGAAGACGACGGAAAGGAGTCAAAGTCACGCCAACGTGTGACATTACGGCGTACATTACATAATCTAAAGTATGGATTCAGTGAATTGCTTTTATGGATGACAATAAATAGAACTAAAATAAATTGCTAGCCAGCTCAAATTGATGCAACATAAAATGCACCGCAAAAAATAGCAGTCGCTCTACTCATATGAGAAGGTCTTTGGATAAAAAGTTAAGTGATTTTGCTCTCAGAAGTAATCAGGACAAATATCTGGATTCTCCTTGAATGGGGAACAACCTTCAAAATGACTATAGGCAAACTGCAGTTTATTGCAGAACAGAGAAGAAAGGAATATTGACCTATCTGCAGGGAAAGTAACTCACAATACAAACATTGGCAAAGTCAACAGTTATTTAAAACCAGCGCGGGCGGGAATTGAGCAGACCGCGAGACGGAGAGGGTGGAGCGAGTGAGTGACTGGGACGTGTGGGCGAGGAGAGAGGCGCGCGCGCGCGTTTGTTAGAGCAGTCGGCTCTTTTTTGAAGCACATACTCGTGCTTGTGGCGCGCCGCTGTGCACTACCGCAAGCTGCATGCCGCCACAAGCACGAGTATGTGCTTGGAAAAAGAGCTGCACGACGGCTAAGGGTCTCCTATGCAGTGTATGCGCACTGCGTAGGTGAGACCTAAAAACAAAGTGACTCTCTGGATAGGTTCTCATTTCAATCTTGGCCCTCACATTCACGAGAGGATAATATGGTGAGAAGAGTGAGTTGGCTGGGGAAAGACATGAAAACGTATGAGGGGGGTTTCTTTGGTGGTCAATTTCAATTGCCCTACGGAAGCTGCTCGAGTCCTGGCAGTTGTCAGTTATTTCAGATTCGGCAATGATCTTAAATCCAGGCACTCCCACTGGACTATTTATATAGGTCGGAGGGCGTTTGACCTGCACCTTGGTTACAAGTGGGTCAATTGGGCTGCTCTCCATCCATGCAGTTCCCCCTACCGTCTCCACTGGAATCTACTAATCGCTTTGCCCACCCTGAGCACTCTGGAATCCTGTGAGTGACTGGAATCTCTCGCTTAGTCGCCGGCTCCTGCCATGCCCCTGGTGACAGTCCTTCAAACCCACCTCTGGCAGGGTCTCTAGCAACATCAACATTATGGATTTAGGAAGTTGGAACATAGTCAGACTTGCCTCCAAATTCAATGAACCGAACTGGCATTTATATAACAGGTAGTTTAACATGATATGCGTACAAGAATCATGGGAGGCTTTGAATCACTTCTTTTTGGAGGGATGCAAAGCTCAGTACATCCCGGCTGTTGAATCCTGCTCTGGCAGGGCCACAGAGGGCCTGATGATTTATGTTTCACTGGTAGTGAATGGATGAGTTATTGAACTTACCTCAGGTTCACCAGTGTTACACGTTTTAAGGATGATACTGCCTGGCTACCCCGCTTTCCACCTACTGCATTTTTTATCACTCGAACTCCGGTTCACAGAACATATCCAACATTCAATACTTGGGCTCTTGTATGGACTTCTTATCTGTTAAAGGGAATGGCTTGTCGCATTTAATTATTGCTGGTGATTTTAATATACATCTATGTGAGAGCCCTATTTTTGATACAAGCAAACATTTTTTCAGTAGGAGTTAGAATAATCTGCATATGGAAATCTCAAGAGAAGGTACAGAGTTAAATAACATCTTGCACACTGATAACCTAGTCTTTACTCTGGATTGAATAGTTAACTCTCCAGCCTTTCAAATTCTCCCCACTTTAGCCGGTAAGGGTTGTTCGATCATTATAGATTTTTGTCTCAACTCCTCTCCTTTAACCGTTCTATAGTTTTAACATCACATGGTGGTTTTAGTGGTCAAAATCCTGATTCCCTTACTTTGTGGTGCCAGCAGCCTATTTTATCTAGCACAATGGAGATAGTAGGCACCTTACATCCAACTGATCAGGGAAGGGACATAAGGTGGGAATTGGTGGAGCATGAACGTTTTAATTATACCCTATGTAACAGCTGTGTGCAGGACACTGCCAATTGCTTAGATTTGTCCATTAGTGACCAAGCTATCCTAGTAGCTTTTCGGAACATCTCTAAAAAGTTATCAGTGAGTGCTCTTACTCCACCCAGGTTCTAATCAAACTCCTTCTGCCCCTAGTTGGTTTGATTCCAGGTGCTCAACGGCCCCTTATGACCCTAAAGGGTGCAATAAAAGCCAACACCAGAGATAGAGAGCTTGTTTTCAACTCTTGCTTGAATGACAATACTGAGCTGAAAAGTTGCAAAGACACCTTGAGGGAACAATTTTTGAAAACCCACAAGCGAGTACGTTGAAGAGAAGTTCGGCCTTCTGGCGTATTATCAATCAAGCAAGTTTCGCCCAGGCCAATGATGCTGCTTTATTTGTGGCTTTCCCATTTCGAAGAAATATATAATTACTTGCCCCACTTGGAGGCAGATGTGCCAGTGACACCCTCTTACAGTAGGTCGAACTTGGTATCCAACCTAGAGGAAGTCGCTCAGGGTATCCTAGGGCTTACAAGTAACAAGGCCCCAGGACCAGATGGCATCGCCCAGACTTGCATCTTAGCATTGTCGCAGTCTATTGTCCTGTTTTGACTCAGACCTTAAATGCAGCAGTCAGGGAGGGCCTCCCCTCTTCTTGGTCCACCTCAGTTATAGATCCCATTTTCAAAAAGGGGTAAGGATAACCCACAGTGTTATAGACCTATATCCTTATTGATTCAGTCGTGAAGTTCTTTGGGATGTTGCAAGGTTGTTAAGTTGGGCAGAGGAGAATTATATCATATGAAACCTGCAATACAGGTTAAGACAAGAGATGTCTACCTCTGACCAGTGCCTGATCCTGTACCTGGTTGTCAACAAATCCACAGTTGCCCGCCACAACTGTTTCCATCTGGCCTCTATAGACCTTATATTTGCTTTCAATAGGATTATTAGGCAAAAGTTTTTGGATTATCCTATTAGGGATGGGGGTGGATCCAAATAACTGTTTATTTCTTACTGGATCTCCAAGCTCACACCACAACGTCAGTCAGGTACTTTAGCCAGACAGCCAACACAGATAATTTCAAAGTTGGTTGAGGGGTGCCCCAAGGGTGCATATTGGCCACTCTTTCATTCTCTTTACATCAATGGACTTGAAGAGGCTCTGCTGGCTGTAGGAGCCGACTGCCCACATTTTGGATCTTGCTCCCTTTCCGTCTTACTTTATGTGGACGATATGGTCCTGATGGCAAGGCTTCCAGGGGTCTACAAACTCTTTTGAATACTTTTGTAGCCTTTGTGAGATTGACTGCTAAGTCTAGCTTGTCCAAAAAGTCCTTTGTGATGGTGGTGGGCCCCAACACGACCAAGATGCTTTAGTACTTGTAACCAAACAAATTCCAGGGTCAAGGCTTTCCCATATTTAGGGGTTATGTTTGACTCCTAGCAGAACTGGAAACCTATAGTGGCTGATAAAAACGAGGACTTTGCCAGATCAGTTTATAGCTTTGCGTCAAAACTTGACAGCAAACCCCTTAAGACCCTGGTGAAGATTTACCAAGCAAAATGTATCTCCAGGGTCTCATATGGTAGTGATATCTAGAGCTATGCAGTTGTTAATCACCATCAGATCGCTGAAAACAACTTTGTGAGGAGGTTATTTTGTGTTCCTCGAAGCACCTCCTCCTTGTGAGTCCATGAAGAGCTGGTTGTTGGCTATGTGAGTGATCTCTTAGCCCTCCACCCCCTGTTGGGTTGGATCAGCATGTGGATAAAGGAGAAACTCAGTCTGAACAGATTGATTTTAAAGGTTTGTCTCTAATCTCCATTGCGTTCTTAAAATTCCATGGATCAAACACATTAAGGATTCCTTTTTTCTATTGGAGAGTGGAGTGGTTTAAAAATCCTGAGAACATCCGTACCTCTGACAGAAAGTGGGTGAAGGATAATTTTTAATGAAGAGATCTATGTATAGAGAAGATACTGAACTAGTGACACCCATGTTTCAGAGATATACATTGCTGAAAACAATCCAGATCATGGAGTCTTATTAAAAATAATAGAGACCGTTTTCTGCTCCCCAAGTTTAGACAAAATCTTCTGCATCTGTTGTCCCCCAAAGGATGCTTTGAGCCTGGGTCTATGGGGCCTTGTGGCTGTGACAATTTGTCTCCGCATGACACACTAAACTTCGTGAGGTTTTAAACATTTTTTTTTACTGAACCTACAAAAGCTTTTATCATACGATTTTTGAAGGACAAGAGATTCTCTCAAGTATGACCTGCACTTATATTCTTACAGATGTTGTCTGATGAATTCACAATTTTTTGCGTAATTTATTTTATAAGAACCACAAGGAACCTGCAGAACGTTTAATTGGGTTTTAATATTTTAAACATGTATTTTAGCACGATTGTATTGTGAATTGTGACTTTATCACCTTGTATACTTTTATGGTTTGATAAGTAGCCAAATGAAGATATTGCATTGAACTGAATTTAACTGTATCTGTTGACAATATGCTCATCTAAACTTATGTAATCAGTCTCAGTTATGGCCCCTTTCCTGCCCATGTAGCCCAGAAAGCAGCCAAATAGTGAATTGGACTTTGGTGTCAATAATGCCCACTCCGGAATGTAAACTGTGGCATAGTTCTACATTGTTCTAAGGACCAGGACTGCCTCTTTATAACAGAGGCATGCTGTAAGGATGACATACTAGTTACTAGACAAATAGTCGCTGCAGAGTCATTTGTAAAATATTTAGCCCGCTGAGCAAGAGGGAAGCAGAGGTTGCCATGAATTTTACAACCTCACAGTAGGTAAGTGAATGTTCTTTACCTATTTATGTAAGAAGTTTAGTTTCCTCTCACTAAACATTGAGTGAATGATCCACTTGCTTTAAAAATGATCCTTCTCTACGGACCCCCTCGGGAATGTGGCTCCATTGTTTGTCCCCCTCCCACAACTCAGAGGGACCGGTAGCACTGCACTTCCTAAATTTGGATTAACTCAATGCTTGACAAGACAGCTCCTTGCTGTAGGATGGAGGCCAAGCATGCATAGCGCTACCTAAATTAACAAGGGTTGGTTTGATGAGGGTATCTTAATGCCAGATGTTCTGAAATACTATGAGGTGGCATATTTGAGTACTATCGATAACTGGGCTTTCCTCCCATACACAGAACCAGCCTTTCATATGGATAGGAATGTGTTGGGACCACAGGGATACCTAAACGCCCTAAATGGGGGGGGGGGGGGGGGGGGGGGGGGGCAGAGAGGCTGGCCAGACCCATGCAGACAGTAGTGCACATTTGACACATAGCTATGGCACTCCTGGGGTGGAAAAACATGGGTACACATGTAACTTCGCTCTGGGACGCGGATATTCTGGGTACAATGAGGGGGCAGCCAGGATTTGAGAAAAGGGACATAGAGGAATCTCCAAAGTGAATGATTTTTGGGCTCAGGGTGATCTTACCCCACACCCAACCTGCAACAGGAATATCAACTAGCAACCTGTGAGACATATTGATATAAGCAACTCCGACACGCATCTCGGGCGGTGAACCAAAGTAGAACGGACCTTCTGGAGTTCTCTCCGCTTGATGATACACTTTAGGATAGACTATTAGACTAATTCATACCCCGAAAGGCCAGGTCACCGACTTATGAAAAACTTCCTAACTACACACCCAATGCCTTAAAACATTCAAGGGAGCAGGAGGAGCAAGAGCTGGGGGATTACAAGATGGAGAATGGGAAGAGGCTGTGAGGCCCCCAGAGAGGTGGCCATATACTCAGGGTTTAGGCTGACCCAGCAACAGATCCTTCATCGCTCCTATTATGCCTGAATGTTGATGGTTAAGATAGAGGGGGTGAGGGATGTCCAATGTTTGCGTGGCTGTGGACAAAACGGGTACCTTCTTTCACTTCCTCTGGGAGTGCCCAATACTGCAGGAGTTTTGGTCCAGGATGGTGGAATACCTGAGTGAGGTGGGCAGGGAGGTTACAAGTGTTTCCGCAAAGCAATGTATTCCGAACCTCAGGAGAGAGTCAGACACTGGCAGGATGCACAGGACGTAGATATCATTGGACCTGGTAGTGGCAAAAATAAATATAGCAAAGTAATGAGGGGCCTGGCAGGCTGAGAGTTGGGGTCATGGAAGTGGGACATTGATTGGTGCATGATGGTGGGACAGGAGTTACAGGAAGGTAGAGGCTGTCCCTGGAAATGGGGGGAAATTTGGAATGGCTGAAATGTATATAGCCAAATATGTGGGATCTCTGAACTTCCTGGTGAGGATGTGGCACATTCAAGGGACACTTCAAGAGACAGACAACGAGTGAGGGGACAAAAGGGGGATGGATGGTAAGGGGAAGGTGGCTCGAAGATAATGGGAGATATATGAAAGTGGCAGATTTGAAGATGGTTGTTGTATTTGAAATGTCAATAAAGACATGTTAAAAAAATTCTTGACAAGACAACACAACCACCCAAGCACAAACACCTGGAGCAGCGTAATTTTGGCTTCACCCTTCCTTACATGTCACAAATACACAATATAATGTGCACTTAGCACATGTACTTTGTGTGTCCTGACTATATTAATTCAAAGTGTTGCACTTGACATCACTATTAAAGTGCATTTACTGTAGGATTAGAGACTCACATGTGCCTTAACTCATTAAATGAAATTTACTGTTAAGGTGATTGAATAAACCAACCTCCCAATATTAAAATGTATTTACTTTAGAAAAAAGAAAGACTTATGTAATGTATGAACTAATGTTCCATATTTGTACTTAAATGTAGTTCTTAGTCATACTTATATCCACATACTCAAGATTTCAAATGTATGATAGCTTACAATGTGAGAATGGAAAGGACAATGGAGCCCCTGATGATGCGAACAGAAGAGTATTTTTATGGAGATTCTGGTGGAAATAACTAGTGTTCACACTGTCTGAGGTTATACCACTTTCCTTTGGACTTCGAGAGGTTTAGACCTCTATGTTTATTCCCTTTGATTCTTTACCAAGTGTGGCTTAGGCTAAAAACTAATTTCCCTGACCAAAGAAGACTCTTGACCGAGCTTCTGAAATGAAGACACTTTCCTATTCCTTCCCACACTTCCCCGCGTTTTCTTATGTTTCATTTTGATTTGTAAGCTCCTTTTAGGTTTTAGAACCAGCATCTTTAGTTTGGACCTTAATGTAGATGATTTTAGACTTCACTCATATATAGAAAAGAGGATCAGAAACTCTTCTCTGAGCATCAAATTCTTCGTTTTTAGGAGTTTGGGTTACCCGGTTTTTATTCTGTATCTTTACAGCATTGTTCTAAGATTTGTTTATCTTAAACAGACTATTAACTTGTAACAAATAGTAACTATAGTCACTGATTCTTGGTCCTTTTTGTGTAGCCAAATGGGTTGCATTGAAAATTGGTTGTTTAAATGCTAACTCTGTTTACCGCCAAGTCCTCGAGGAAAGGTCTACTGGATGACAATAGTAAGAGGGTTGGCCCAGTGCTGCATCACATGTTATTAAATAGTAGACCTACTCATAGCCTAGTTTTGTTAGACAGCTCACCGCCACACTCTAATGGAAATTACTCAGATATAGTCACCAGCAGGGATAAATATAAATTTGAGAAGAACAGAACATTTACCACATCTTGGTAAACTTCACCCTAGCAGACTTAAAAGGGCAGTGCAGGTAATAAAAAAGTCAAAATCAGAAGTCAAAATTGTTGGATGACCATTCAGTACTTGGGACTGACCGACTTGGACACAAACAAATTTAATTGAGAAAATTACATTTCTCAAAAGAAAGGCTGACATTGCTGGGAACTAAATGACAATGGAGAAGAGGCGATAATTAGGTTGAGCCCCATCTACCATGGCTGTCATGCGATTTCCACTACTATAGCTAACAACTGCGTCCAGGTCATTCTTGTTAATTTCATCAGATGAGTTAATATGTTTAAGGCCATCGTGCTAATACCCCTCACTAAGAAGTCAGCTCTAAACTCAGCCTCCCCTTGTTAGGAAGAACTATGGATTGAGCAGTAGCTGAACAACTGCAGAATTATGTTGACAACACAACCTAGATAATCATGGCACAGAGAATCCTAATTGCCCTATTGGAAGAGGTCCGGTTTTCCCTCCTCCCTCAGATAGTACCAAACCTGTCCACTAAGTTCAGCACTGTAGAAGTCCAGCTTTTGCTAAACTGCTGCTGGGCAGATGCTAAGTCTTTGAGCCAGCGTGAAGTCAGTGTATTTGTCCCATAGCTCTATTTCTACTGGTAACTGTAGGAAAAGGTAGTATGGTGGCATAACCGTCTCAAGTTGGTCCTTCTCATTGGCGGCACCACTGCTAGTCCCTAGACAGCTGCTATGCTTTCCGAAGAAAATTCATTTGTCTGTGGACACAAGTTTGGGTTTCCAATCCCCTTTCCATCATTTTCACAAGCAGATGCAAGTGTTTCTATACCTTGATAATGACCACCCCATGAAGTGGTAACCTTCCTAATCGACGTTACTCCAGATTTGCTAAAGCACCACTTGTGAGTCTGCTATTGTACAAAATGGTTACACTTTAACAGATCCAAAATGCCACTGCATGTTCGCTAGTAAGTCAATACATTTGACAGCATTTCGCAAGGCATTCGCTGCCAGAGCCAATACACCATGTAGCTTGTTACATTACTTTGTCTTTTGTTCAGGTATGTTCGCAGCCTTGCGTACACGCTGCGGAAATCTAGCAATCTGAGTATCCTAATGTCCGTATGGTCCATCATTCAGTAGAGAGAGGAGAAGCGATTTTTGGCTGAGGGTCTTAACTATAACACTCTGTCTAGATATCAGATGGATTTACCTACCCTTTATAAAGGAAGTGAAGACTTTAGTGAAAGAGTGTGCTAGTTACTATGTTTAGTTCTTTTCTTCATGTTTTGTCGCTTTCTTATGCTGTCAACATACATCATACCAAGAGGCAATTTGATCTATAGTGTGTGCCTTAAAGATAATAAAATAAATACAAGCCATATTGCAACAAGAGGCCAGATACAACCCAGAGGTCTGAGCACATAAGGCGCAATCCACTCAGAGGAGCATAGCACACTGCCTGGTGCGTGGGTGGAAGGTATACAAGACTCGCATACTGTTCCACTGTAATGAGGTGAAGTTAAAGGGAGTAGAGGCATTATGTGTTCCAGCATTAGATCTTGGTGCAGTGGAGTTAGAGGCAGAGCTGTAATGGCTGACTGCTGGGCAGCGATTCACACTTCTCCATGCAAGAATGCCTCGTCTCCGCTTTCCCCAATGAGTGAGACATATCTTGTATATAAATGAATTTTACAACGAATCCAAATTTAGTGTAGTTTCATCTGGTTCACTTTTTTTTGTTCGTCAGTGTTACTGTTTGTGCTTTTAATGTTGCTGGGAGAGCAGCATTGTGTCATGGTGCAATGCATACAATATGCATGCGTGTGAATTTTTGTTGAACTAGTTCCTGAAGGCAGATTTTGCCTAGATACATCTTTTTCGCAGAGTTTTATATAGTGCGAACTTGACCCGAATCCAATCAGGTATCAGAGCACTTTACATAGCACCAGTTACATTACATGAGGACACACATTCATTTTGTGTTAGGCACGGGGAGATTAAGTGATTTGCCCAGAATCACAGGATGTTTTGGCGTCATTACCGAGAACGGAACTCAGTTCCCCAGATCCGAGGTCGAGCGCCCTAGCCGTTAGGCCAACTCCTCTCTCTCTGTGCAGTGATGCCCCTCACAGCGTGGTAATCACTGGCATGGAACATCAAAATCAGAGGCACAGAGAGGTGTACATTTTATGCTCTTATTTGTGATCAGTCCAGCTGAAAGTGTGATCAATGAAGACAAAAGGCTGGGCCTGTCCTGAAGGGACCCAGCCACCTTGCAGAACAGGATCTGCAGTCCTACCCCTCACCCCTACCATCTACCAAACAGCAGGGCTTCAGGATGTCTAATCTGCAGCACCTCGCTTAGAAAGTCCAATATTAATTTGTAAAAGGAGCCCCGCGGCCATCCTTTTGCTCCAGTTTCTGGATCTTTTCCTTCCAGCTACTGGAATGCAGGCAATACGTTTGAACTGTCTGGAGAAGCTCTCCTCACCTCCATCTTGTGTATTGTGCAGGAAAGTGGGTTGATAAGTTGGAAACGATGTTATTTCTCCAAAAGTAATAAGTCTGCAAAGTTCCATCTACTGGGAACCAAGCACCCCATTGTAGCACTTGACTCCCAGAAGTTAGTGGAACAGAGCAGTCCACAACCTACTCCGGTGAGTTGGTGTGGGCCAGTTTCTCAGTCTGCAGGCACTTAACAAGCAATTTCCAGTCAGTTCTTTTACTTATATAAAAAAAAGAACCAATCTTTATAATGCACACATTACTCAGTACTATGCATTAATTCACAAATATAGATAGGATGGTAGGTGGAAATAACTATATTTAATGATAGATACCCTTCTAACAGATTACACTCATAATGAGCCATGAACCATATAACCACAAGCCCATACATATGCTAGACACACAATAATGAAGGGCACCAACTGGTTTTGTCACCCTGTTGACACATTAAATAAAAGCAGAAATATGCCATACTATATGCAACACCATTAAAATCACCAAGGATGACACCACCTCACAATGACCATTTCACAAAGACACTCATTTGGGCATGTAATGACTCATTTAGGGTGTGTCAATAAATCATTTTTAAGCATTTCAATGAACTTTAAAACATATAGCCAACTTTGTGATTTTCAACAAATCCTTTTCACGAAATACATTTACTGACACAATGTTAACTCCGTCATTGGCAATAAAGGATTACAACTTCAATATAATGTGTGTATAAATGTTTTTTCTATGGTGTAAGTGCAGCTTTAGGATCAACCAACAGGGGCCTTTACACTACACAGTCTCTCAATAAAAAGGCCCAAGCTTCTGGAGTGTTTAAACCCTATGAGATGTCTCACAGGGTCATTGATATATACTTCTGGGAGACATTCAGAAACATGTTGTGGGGCATCCTGTGGGGACTGCCACAGAGGCAGCCAAACCCTCTGATTTATGTTGGTGGTGCCATTGCGCTTCTTGGGACACCAAAAGGAAAAGAAATCAAGATGTTCTAGCCCTTTGGAAGAGCTTATGGGGGTGCTCCAGGCCCAGCGGACTGTGCCACGTGAGCTTATGTGAAGGTATTGGCCCGCAGCAGTGATCTTTTTCATTTTCTTTTTCTTATCTGAAAAAGAATGCAGCCCCACTGAGTCTTTGCTTTTTAAAGGGCAAGAAGTCCTATCACAAGGGTTTGTCCCTGGGACCACAGGGGAAGCCAACTCCTGTGCAACCCAGCTGGCTCCCTCTGCTGACACTTCTGTTGTGTACTGGCATGGAACCAGCACCCTCCTCGCCTGCTCCCCGCCCACATGGCACCAGCATGGGTGGGAGCAGGCATTCTTTGCTTTACCTGTCCAGAGTTAGCAGGAGGGAAGACAGTGTCAGGCATGCCCGAGCCCCCAGACACGGGCCTTGGGTGTGGAACCAGATCAGCAGATCTTCCCTTCGGTCCCCAGGGAGATGGGTGTTTCCTGGTGGAACGAGAGCGCTGAGGTACACACTTTAAAAATGCCTCTACTCTGGTCTTGTTTGCGTTGGTCTCTGGGGACTGAGGTCCCTGGGGACAAACAGCTTCACTGGGAGAGGGGCTCTATGCATACTCCTCCCTTCTATTAGCTTGTGATGACCCCAGGACCATTTGCCCTTTTGCATTCCCCAGGTGTATTTAAAGAAATGGGTGAGGTGGTGCTACTGGCAGTCAGCTCATCCTATCCCCCCGCATCCTATGGCATCACACATCTCCACTCATTTTCTTTGGCCCTGTTATGCTGATTCGACAGCGGAGGTGTCATTTTCCTACTGGTGGAGAGCAGGAGAGAGATCAAGCCCTCTGCATTCAGGTTTTTCTTGGAAAACTGGAATTCTCTCTGTTACTGCTCGCTCCCTTATGAGCCGTCCTTTATCTGGATACCAGCCACCTCTGCTGGGCCTGAGGTCTTCCTCTGCAGTACCCCCGAGTCCCCAGTGCACAGTGGCCTTCCTGCTTGCACATTCTATATTGAACGACCTCCTTGTTAGCCAATTTCAGAGCACCTGGGCAAGCAGAAGACCGAGGCCTCTTCATTTTGGAGGTCACACTCCAGCACAACAAGTCTGCAGAAGATCCAGGAGAACCCTTGAGTGCACCCCAGGAGGCCCATTACTCTGCTGTCCTCCAGTGGGTATAGGGGACCAGCACCGTGCCCCTAGAGAAACAAGTCCAAGACCCTGGGTACAAACAGAAGATTAAAGTCCTTGAATCGATCCTTGCAGCAGGACATCAGGCATCTTCTCCATTCCAGTTGGTCCAGACTATTCGCCACAGTCTCTCCCTTGTGCATGGGCTTTTAAGCGGGTGGAAATTTTTAAAAGGTAGGCACCTTTGATCAATCCTGTGATGAGAAATCATCATTTCACCTGTTCCAACCCTCTTGCACAGTATTCTGGGACATCCCAAGATGGCGACTTGAACTGTGCTGTTGAAACATCTTATCTGAGGGCCTGAGCCCTGCCACTAATTGGTGTGGCTGCCTTGTCTTATTTCTCAAAAACATCAAAGAGGAGACCCTCTTAGGATTGGCTCCAGAGGGCTTGCTGTCCTCCATGGTTTCTAAGTAAGCCTTCCCAGGCCAGGTACAGTGTGAAAGATAATTCCTTTACCACCTTTTCCTTTCCCAGGGATAGCCCCAAGCTCTGTCAAATGGCTCTATTGTGTATGGAGGAATTTGATCCTCCTACTGTCCAGCACAGTAATTAACTTTGACTAGAAGGGAGCCCAAAAGCCGGAAATACAATTGTGAGCAGAGTCAGAGAAATACGACTCATTCTCAAGTGGCAGAAGGAGTGCAGATATTACAAAAGTGGTATTGGATATGCACTTAGGGTTCATGTTTACCCTAGAATTCGGTATATCCCCTGAAACTCTAGGCCTATGTAGAGTAAAATTGTACTTTTATGCAGATTTCACCTATAATCTATAATTCAGTAAAGCACCCATTATTTTCATTGAATTACTAGAGACCTACAATATGAATGCCCACTCGCAATATAAGACCTACCCCAGGGGAGCACACATTTCTGAAATGTCCCTTCTGCAACAGGCGACCTGTGCGCAGAAACCAGGCCACTAAACAGTAGTCAAACACACTAAATACACACACATGTTTTCACATAGAACAAGCCCAGCTGTGGAGCAGTGGACCTGGTTTTAAAATGCGGTCACTAGTAGCTAGCACTCTTTTCACAGAAATTGCAGTGAGTGAGACTCACTCACAGTAGTAGTCCAAAGTCCAGAGAGAATAAATGGATGGAACTAATTTCTCTCAAGATGTAGCCAAAATGGATCGCATTTTGCCTTTTAATTATTACTATGAGCCAAACCAAAAGGATGAACATCAGAAAACTTCCATTCCAGCATTTACAGAACCTTCTTTTTGATGTTTCCATTAGTTACCCATCTATGTTCTCAGATTGCTATGTTCCTGATGGTAGTACTTTCATTGAGTGCAGTCTAAAGCTCTTGAGATTTCTCTATATCTGCATGCACACATCCATTATTTATGCGTCCAACCCTTGAGCTGACCAGCTCTTCTTGCTGAAAGAGGTGGTCCAACAAAGGACCAGTAGTAGTGCTTAATTTGTTAAAATAAAATAAAGGATGCCACGGCCCTTGCACCCCTTGCCAATGAAATACCAACACAACTACTAACCATCAGTGGCAGCTCGTGTCTTTTTAAAGTGGTGAGTCATAAATATGGGGGGCGAGTGATCCCTGATGACATAAGGAGGGTTTAGTGAGATGTTCCCTGTAAAAAGTTTTGAAAAACAAAAGAGGGGCAGGTAATACAATTAAGACTTTTTTTGATTAATGCACAAAATAAAATAATTGGTTGTTCCATGCTAATACTTATGCAGTCTTTACCAAATCCCAAGACTATCATTTGGAATTCATGAACATATAAGCTCCTTCTTTAACTTACAAATAACTATAGTGGCTAATTTGCAATATAGATAAATGCCTTCACTGTGTATGCTGTGTAACCAGGAAGTAAAGGTGCTAACCTTACTTCGAGGTTGATTAAAGGATTACCATTCAGCATGCATGCGGCGGGCTTTAGCTAGAAACTGCAGTAAGTGACTATTGATTATTGAAATGACTAAGATTATTAAAATGGGTACGCTATGTGTCAGATGTGCTCATGGGTTTGAAAGAAGTGTCTTTGGTAAAAAAATTAAAAAAAAGTATAAGGCTCTGAATTTAGTCCATGCTAGTGGATGATTGAATGCAATTAGGAGTGATCAGCTTACAATCAGGAAGATCGTTCAACAGACACATAAGATAGTGCAGAGGGTTTAGCACCTGCTGCTGACATTTGCTTGTAATAGTGAGTCTCAGCTATGCAGGTCAGTGGGCCCATTCATCTTCAACAGTGGACTGTTGCTCCACAGAATGTAACTTTTCTATACTAATTTTAAATTTGAACAGAGAAGAGCCCAAAAAGGAGTCACTAGGCCCACCCATGCCCATTCTCAACTCACAAACCTTAAACAATCTATAGTTTTATCCCGTGTTCACTCCACTCTGAAGAACCTTTACTGACAGTGCAGTGAGACAGCTGCAAAATGTATGTCACACCTTTGCATGTCCCTTGTCTGAGATTGGTCACCCTGTGCATTTAATTTAAGCTGGATAACACAGTTAAAAAGCCATGACTGCCATCCATCGCAAAGACACATCCATTAGAAATTAAAACACATTTCTCCTCCTGTATTGAATCCTTCATTTGATCCCACAAATCACAACTGCTTAATTGTGCAGTGAATAACAAACCATTTAAAGGGAGGTGAATTTAAAAAGCGGTTGAGGAGAATACTGATGTCGTCTGTGGCGGCGATCGGTGTGGTCTCAGTGCTGTGGTTTGCCTGGAATCCCGATTGTGGGGCATCGAGTAGGTTGTTTAGTTCAAGGAAGTTAGCGAGCTGCAGGTTGATGGTTTTCTCGAGAACTTTGGCTGGGTATAGGAGAGCAGTCTGTAGTTTTTGAGGTTGCTGGGTTCTGCAGAGGGTTCCTTTAGGTGGGGTCTGACCTCTGCATGTTTCTATGCATCTGGGAAGGTTGCTGTGGAGATGGAGGCATTGAGGATGGTGGTGAGTGCAGTGATCATTATGTTAGATTGGAGGTTGAAGCGATTATGGGGGCAGGTGTCGATGGGTGCCCCAGAGTGGATGGAAGACATGATGGTCGGGGTGGTCTGAGTGTTTGGTGGTGACCAGATTGTTAATACTGGGCAGGTGCTGGTTGGTTGAGTGAGGTTGTTACGGATGCGTGTGGTGGGTTGGGGGTTGAAGCTGCTGTAGATATCAGCAATCTTGCTGTGGAAGTAATCATATAAGGTGTCGCAGAGTTGTTGGGAAGAGTGGACCGTGTTTTCTGTGGCTCTCGGGTTGGAGAATTCCTAGATGATTTTGAAGAGTTCCTTTGTGTGGTTAACTGCGGCGTCCATGCAGTCAGTGATGGCTGCACTTTTGGCCTTCTTGATATGACGGTGTAAGTTGCTGAGTGCTGTTTTGTGCGCGGCTCAGTCAGAGGGGTCCTTGTTGATGTACCACTGCTTCTCATGTAGGAAACAGTTGCGCTTGGAAGTTCTGAGCTCTGGGGTATACAAGTTGGCTAGTCTTGAGGTTCTGTTGGTTTTTGGCGGGTGCAGTGGGGCCACCATATGCTTTCATCTTTGGTTTGTTACCAAGTCTTTCTTATGAGTTGCTTTCTTATCTTTCAGTCTACAATTGGCCCATTGGGGTAGCTTGGTGTTCATTACTCTCCTGAAAATCAATGCTGCAGGACATTCCCCTGTGGTCAGGTGGGGGCTGAACAACAATCTCAAGGTAGTATTCAACACAGTTTTCAAATAGAGCTTCTCAGGAGTAGCACACTGCACTACTTTCTTTAGAATATTCATAAAACACTCAACAAGTCCATTGGCCTTAGGCCACAAAGGTGTGCTCTTCTGATGCTTTATTTTCAAATGCTCCAAGAGGTCTTTAAACTCTTGACTGATGAAAGAAAGGCCATTGTCAGACTGCACTGTGGCTGGAACATCACATTATGCAAAGGGGCCATCTAGTCTTTCAATGACTCATTCTTGAGTAGTAGATGAAAGATCCTCAATTAATGGAAATCATAATTATTGGGCCATGATCACCAGCAGGTGAGGTCAATTGTCGAGTGCACCAAAATCAAAAAAGTAAATGGCTATTCTCTCCCAGGCATCTTTTGGGAGTTCGGACATGTTCAAGCGTGTTCAAGGTGTGGTGAGTAGTTTTTGTAGAAAGGCAGTTGCATAGATGAAAGGCCTTTTATTTGTCTTCAACGCGGTCATCAAGATAAGGAAATCAGACTTGGTCTCAAAAAGCTCGTTTTGTGGCAACGATTCCACAATGTCCTTTACGGGCCACTGCAATTATTTCCTGTTGCAGAATCTCCGGGACCAGAATTCTCGACCCTCGTGCTATAACTCCTTCCCGAGTTCTCCCCGATAGTTCTTCCTGGCCATTTTTGTATTTTGATATTCACCATCACTGGAGTGTGTTGGTTCCATGACTGATGTGTAATTATATTCTTTAACTTTAACATACCACTATCATGGCTCGTGGCAGTGATAATCTTGGATAAATGAATAGCAGCTGGTGTGTTTGACTTTACAATGAAATTAATATAGGCCCCAGCCATTTTAGATGGAGTAGCATGACCTTGATTAGGCACTCTGGAAAGGTGGTCAGCAGGGTTCTGATCCTTCACTGGACGATGCACAATGGTATAATTGTACTCTGGTAACTGTAGTCCCCATCATTCAATGCAAGCAGTCATTTTGGCCTTTGGATTGCCAAACAGTCAATAACGCTTGATGATCAGTTACCATCATAATACAGGGAAATTTTCACTAGACCATACCAAGGCTATGCTTTCCTTTTCTGGTTGTGACTAAGCATGTTCTGTTTGGGACAAACTCCTACATGCATATGCCACAATATGCCTTCTAGCATTCAGGTGTTCGCTGTGCTGTGCAAGGATAGCGCCTAACCCAATAGGACTATCGTCAACAACTTCTGTATGTATGAAGCTTCGGATTAAAGTATGCTATTTCAGTAGCAGTCTCAATGGCTTGTTTGATTTCTTTTGAAAGCTTTTCTCACATTCATGTGATCAATGAAATAAAAACATTCTTTTTCATCAAGTCTCTCAATGGAGCACTTACAGTCTTATATGTATCGGAACCCGTTAAATGACCATGCCAAGAATTAAACTCACTATAGAAATATCTTGAAGAGGATCAGAATTTGACAGCTCTTGTACTTTAGCAGGATTTTGTGACATACCCCCATCATAAAAGATATGAGCAAAGAAATTTAGCTTTGTTTTATGTAATTCACACTTGTCTGTATTCAAAGTCAAACTTGCTTCAGCAAGTAGATGACATTGTGTAAAAGCTTTATAGTGCTGCTTTTGTGTAGCTCTGAAAACCAATAGGTCATTGCTGTAAATGAATACAGACCAACATGTGTAGAAAAGGTTATAATGGACCTGCAATCTACTTCGAGTTCTAACTGATGATAACCTTTATTTAAATCAAGGCGAGAGAAGATATTTGCATCACTTAATTGCGTTACCTTGTTAGTAATGTGTGGATATGGATGCGGTTCTCGTTCAAGTTCCTTGTTTGCCTGACTCATGCCAATGCATATTCGTACAGTTCCTTCACTGTCCTTGTTAGGCACTAGTACTATTGGAGTAACCCATGTCACTCGGCTAGTGTAGCTCTCCATACTATCATCCTTAAGTAAAGATTCAAGTTCTTTTTCAACAGCTTTGTGCAAATGAAACGCAATTTGTCTAAGTCTCTGAGCAACAGGACAGACATCCTCATCAATATGTAACTTTACTTTCAACCTTAAATGCAGACCGTGCTCAAAATAGTTTTCCTCCAAAATGTTGCTCCTACCAGTGCACAGCAATTGGGAGCCACTTGATTGGTGGGGTTTAGTCAAACACTGGATTATTATTCCTACAATGTCATGCTTTTCCTTATCCTATAATGTTGTGATATAGCCTTATAGCCTGCCGTAGCGGGCTATACCAGCTATTAAAGGACCGCTCCAGCGTTAAAAGCCTAAGACGAGGGCCTTTAACAAGGGAGCGGGATTTTAATATCCGGTATAGTCCAGCTACGAAGGGCTATAAGGCTATTAGAACATTCTGCCACTAGAGGGCAGAATATGCTAACAAATAAAACAAAGGCTTCACGGAGCGCGAGGGGATTGAAATCCCCTCCGGCTCCCTGAAGCCTTTGTTCACAGCCACAGCTGTGAACAAAGAAACATTGGAATGTTGGAGCTCCGAGCTTATACCAGCCATTATAAGCCCAGAGCTACTCCATTGTTTTCAATGGCGTTCCCAACATTCCAATGTTCTAATTATGTTTACAGCTTGAGACATTTCATCAGAAACTCCTGCCTTTTCCTGGAATGGTTGCATGAAAGATCTTTCTACAGGGGTCAGAATTCATAATCAGCAGTAGTAATGTTCTTTAATTAAACACATCCAACTTGGTAACAATTAAGCCGTAAGAAGCAAAATTTAAAGGAAGGGCAAGCAACCACACTGAATGCCTGTGTGATAAGGCACTATTCCTGAGAGGAGTGTGCAGCAACGGAAGTCTTGGCCAAAGACATAATTTTTCATTTACTAATCAAATCTCAGTAATCATGTGAAGAAGGTGGGGGTAATGAGTTTTATTACAGAAACACAGCAGGCTTTTTAATCCCGATGTGTGGGAAACCAACTTTGGACTTGATGATCCCGGTCAAAAGTAAGATCTATACAATAAGAGATGCTAAGTATTACAGGAGTCATCGTTTGCGGCACAACCACAGAGTATTAGGTTAGGAAAGGAAAGTAAAAGAGGGCAGGAGGATCCCGCACCAAACATAACTAAGGAAACAAGCTAATTCTGGACGACATGTCTTTTTGAAGTGCCTTTCTCCATTTACCATGCTGGAGCTTTCTGGACATTGGTAACATTATATGTGACTTCCTTCCTGCCTAAGAGTATCTATAACATTCATCACATAAAAATTAAAACTCCCACCACTACCCTTGGGACTAAACTCTAAAACGGATACCATTACATACTGCCATTTTCCACTGTAATATTCAGCTACAAAGGCTTCCTGATAATGACTCTGAGGCTAGGTGGACACAAGGCAAATGTAAGTCTTTCTGGAGACAGGGAGGGAATCAGGGTGTAATTCAGTTCCTAGCTAAACTCAAAACACCTCTCCAAGTTGGTTTTCAGCATTGTGATTTATGGCTACTGAAGATTAATAAACTTTCATCATTTTTCTAGCTATAGGGTTTGACTTGCCTTTCATGGACCTAGTGCTATGATGCTTGACAGTGACCCTTATGGTCTAAGGAATAAGAAGTGCAAAGCTGGGATGGTGCATCTGGATTTGGATGGTTACCCAGGATTGCCATCCAAAATGGGCACTTAGGGTGGGCAAGGAATCTGACCACAAATATTCTAAAAGAAAAGTCAGCTTTTAATATTACCAAGTGAATTCATCTGGTATCTGACATTTTCTGCAATGCTTTTGTAAAAAGTAAATCCCTGGATTTTCATTTTGTGCCATTTCTTTAGCTAAATTTCAATTTGGCTTGTAATAAATATGATCCAATTTGTATCCACATGTGAGGGCTGTCTGAAAATTCTTTAGGCGTAACGGGTTATGAAGTCTCACCAGGTCTGCAGTCAATCACATATTACTGTGGAATGAATGTGATTGGGTGAGTGAGCTGATAAGCCATTTGAGGCCAGATTACCCATGCACTGTTCATATGAAAAACAATCAATTCAGCTGCCTTCCTTCCCGTATACTCTAGAGGATAGGAACCAGTTGCCCTCACTAACTATCTAACTAATAAATAGATGCCTTAATTAAGAAAAACGCCTTAATTAAGAAAAACGCAGAAAGAAAACACTTAGGATGACTCGCCCGTTTCCTTTCTCAGGAGGACTCGGGATGTGAAGGCGGTTGTTATGAAAATCATAATGTTCAGAAATACAATATGGATTGCACTTAATGTTGAGGTCGTTTTAAGGAAACCTAGGCACAGTGAAGAACCCAATATGCTCTGATGTGAATATTACCGAGAAAAGTACACTTAATCACGCCCCCATGACAGACATGGGAATTATATTGATAGGAGAATGTGGGTTCAGCTAAAACGTATTGTGTGTCAAGCACCATCTCACAGATGAACTAACAACTACGTACTCCTAGAAAGCAGTCAGTGATGCAGGAGTAGGATATGATACAACAGTGTGTACATTCAAACATTCATCCAGCTCTATTATTCAAGAACAGGATGCGGAATCTATAATGCATTGACAGTACGTGTCTTACATATACCATCAAAACAGGATCACCTGTGACTCCAAATCCTGTAGTTCTTACTTTCATGGTTTGTGCAAAACTGTTAGGGATTTCTCAAAACCTTCATTGTGTAGGGTGCGTTTGAAAAAAAAAAAAAGGGTTTTCTTAAATATGCTGGATTTGTAATTGACATCCAGAACTACTGCTCTACATGCCCCAAGGACCAGCTTTAAATGAAGGAGAAGAAAACATGTCAGTTACACAGAAGGGAAGATCTGGTATATCAGCTAAGTTGTGAATGGAAGCCCAGAAAGACAAGAGTTACTGTCTTATTTTTCATACTGTATTAAAATGTTTGATTTTTTTTTTTTTTTGCAGTTGTCCTAGGTACAAACAACCGTGAAGCACCAGGGCAGAGTACAGAACTCGTTTAACCATACAGCAAATTAAAAACAAAAGTACCACTACTTCCATTTGATAAAATATTAAAATACTGAACAGGTCTGTAACAGGTGAAATAAGAGTATTTTAAATGTCTTCCTAATCTACCAAGGAGGAGCAAGCTGTTCTCTGTGCGATATGAAGATTCTCTGGCCTTTATGAAACAGAATATCTCCAGAAATAAGGAATTCTTTTTCTTCAACAGGTTAATCTGATAAATGTGATTTTAATCTTATCCGTTTTTTTGTAATTATGGGCAAAAAGTCACTGTGGGCCCGATACATAAACGTTTTGTACAAACAAATGCCACCTGTCTGTGCAAAAGTTTGAATTTGCTGTCATAAGACAAAATTCACAGAATCAAAATCTGCAGATTTTTCTGAAAACAAACTGCACCTGCTGTTGCAGAAAACTTGCTCTGAGGGCAATTTTATTTTTGCTGGGATAAATATAGCAGTGAGTGGCCGCAAGATAGTGTCTGCAAAATGTTTGCAACACAAAGTTAGAAACTTTGAGGATATATATAAACATTTTGTACGAACATTCACACCAAATTAATATGCAAAATGTATTCTCATACGAAGATGAATACCCTCATGAGTTTAAGAGAAAGGGTTTTGCCCACGTGGAAAAATCGTTTCAAAGGTAGGGAAATATGGAGTAACATGAGCTAAATTACCTCTGCTATAGGTACTGTGGAGGTTTGCCCATTCTGGAGACAACCGCAGTAGTAAGACGAGGGCAGTTGGAGTGTGGGTGGAAGTCTACAACTTGTGTGTCTCCACGAATACACCTGGAAAAATGTGCGAACCGCCCAAAAGAACGTATAGCGGGAAATAAAAAAAATTAAAAAAGCTCTGCCCTTTATACTTCTGTCTCGTTATATTATCTCATAAAAAACTTCAACACCATTACTGCTCAAAGAAAATAAAAGATTACTTTGACTGAACTACACACTCATGAACTGAAAAAATAAAAAGGAAACCTAAATTAATTAGATATAGAATATGATACTTTTAAAATATAATGAAGATCCCGTTGGGACAAGGTAAGAATGAACCTTATGCTGGCCGGGAATGTTATAGATTTCAATTAGCCTCCTCTTCTTTCTGATTTACTTTCTACCTGCGATTGGATTACAGGAAGGGCCTCAGGCGCACAAAGCCTGCCTTTGCTGTAATAGAAGAGGGACTATAGCCACTAGCGTGGCCTTCTGTAAAGTGGATCGCTCCGGTGCACATTTTCACCTGCTCAATGGAGCATCTCGGCATTTGCATGGGAGTATAGTCCTTTTCAAAAATACACACAGCCCTCTCACTCATAGTCCTTTTCAAAAATACACACAGCCCTCACTCATAGTCCTTTTCAAAAATACACACAGCCCTCTCACTCATAGTCCTTTTCAAAAATACACACAGCCCTCACTCATAGTCCTTTTCAAAAATACACACAGCCCTCACTCATAGTCCTTTTCAAAAATACACACAGCCCTCACTCAAGGGAGTTTGTGCTGCACGCCGTCAGGGGCTGCAGTCCAAAGATAGAATGGACAAGAGTTGCCTACAGAACGATGGTTTGAGGTAAGAGGATTGTGTCCGATTTGGAACAAACTTGCAGAGTTGAGATCTATCCCTCTTCATCTCCTTTTGAGAAGAATGCTAAAAAAAAAAAAACTCACCCTAACCTCCTTCTGATCTTCCTGCTAGCAAGCTGTTCAACCAAAGACCTTCTGGTGTTAGTTGTGCTCTGTAAATTGACTAACGTAACATAACTCTACAGCAACCCCTAACAGTTGTCCTCACTATGCCCCAGCTAGTCCTTGAATGCACTGCTCATGGGTAATGCATAGACATGTGCAATCAAGGTTTCCAGCAGTTCTGGAAACAGGTGGAATTCGGCATGGTGGGCAGATTGCGATTCTAGACTAGTTCCATTAGCAGCTCGGTGTGTCACTGATTATTCCGCTGGCTTTAGCTTCATCACTCCCGCGTGCATTGAAGAACATTTGTGATGGTACATGAAATGAAAGCATGCATTGGTAGGTATCCATTTTGAGAAACATGCAACTAACCTACTCTAAAAACATAAAATTGGTAATGGGCTTTTCCATGGAAGTGTCTTACAAGTGAGCAATTGCAAATATGAGCATTTTCAAACGTGAAGAATTTCACATTTGTAGGTCTTCATAGTCACCTGTCAAGCCCTGTAAATACTAAATGCAAATGTAAACTTAAAACTACAAAATTATGTTGTAAGTGGTGTAATTAGGGTCGGAAACGGTATGGAACACTACCATAGTATCGGAGGTTCTGAGGTTGCAGGAGAAGAACTGCCCCACTTGGTAAAAAAAGTTTTCCCCTTAAATACAAGATAATCAAAACTGTTAGTTTGCTCGCTGATGTTAACTCTAGGACTGACACTCTGCTCTCCAGACATATGCCTGGTTAACAATAAATGTCTGCTTCCCCACGTGCAAGCCACCTGTATCTAAAATTGCAAGACAATAGCTACATCACACAAATTACAGATTAAGCATATGATCTCGAGTTTTTTTTCCATTTTTGTAAATCTACTCAACATCACCAAAGTGTGCCAAGAATAAAAAACATTATAAGCACAAAGTTTCTCTAAATTCATCAAAGCGTGTTGCAAATCAAGGGCACGTTTCTCTCACGCTGGTCTTCCACTCCCCTTTTACCTGCCCAGGCTTTTAACAGTTGTACCCAGGTACCCTGGCCGGCTTGTGGGGTTGATACCGCAGATGCAGTCGGAGTAGTTGAGCCAAAGAGGCGAGTGAGGCTTTCCTTGCTCCTTTCTAGGCTCACCAAAAGCACCCTTTAACAGCCAGTCAGCCACTTTCATGGATTGGTAATTTCTTAAGATCCATTCAACCTTAACAGTTTTTCTATTGCAATAATGTTTTTGACAGATAGGGAGAAAAAGTACTCTGCGCAGGCTGGGGATACTTTTGATAGAGCGCTGTTTACTTACCTAATATTTCCCGGATTGGCGTTTTTACCTCTATATTTTATATCACGACTATCCTTTAGGTGACAACTAAACAATCTATAAGGCTGAAAACCCCTCATAAATTCACTTTCTGCATGACCAGACCCTGGGGAAATCATAGCTTTCTTTTTACTCTGACCCTGTGCCATTCAACAGACCTGAGACAGCTCGAACAAAGGAAACGCAAGCAAAGTGTCCGGCTACTTATCTTGCACATGGAATCATTGGTCGCACTGAATACCCCGCATTGAACAAACAGAAATGCCAGAGTGTATATATTGTTCTGCAACATAGTTGCATTCTATCCCACCGGTCACCACAAATAGCCTTATTTTTAGCATCTAGTTACATTTAAAATAAATGAAGCCATCGGGAATTCCAAATAATCAAGTTATCTATATAGGTAATATCTATCCCACAATTCGAAGAAAATTGCTTCACAAAGTCACACAAGAAATTGTGAAACCATATAGTGCAACACTCTATTCAACCAAATGCACTAACGTGGATTTCAAGAACAGCAACAGACACACCAGACTGTAAAGACTAATTCAAGTTCGAAATCGAGATTTTACTTGAAAAAGCAGCAGATTTTTCCAATAGGGATCATGATGTCGAAAAATAATTGCAAAAGGAATAAATGATAGATGGAATGCTTAACAAAGCCAACATTCACCCCCAGTCACAACGATCTGGGTTTAATCCATCGCTCTTTCGCTCACCACGCCACCCCAGACCCAACCATATGCAAATCAGTCTTGAACCTGTTCCTCATGGGAACAGTCCAGCCCGAACTGCCAAGCCAAATCCTCCCTGGACCAGAAACAAGCACCCTTGGAACGGTTTCTGGGCATCACCCCTCATCAGCCAGGCTAGCTTGAATCCAGTAGTGCAGTGAGAATGGTACCCATGTCTAGGCATACCCTTCCCACTTATCTTCTTTATTTGAGGGCCCATTCCATGATGAGTGTTCCTCTGCTTCTAGGGCAGTATCTCTTCTACTACCATGCACTCACACTGATGGACAGGGTCTGCTCCATCAGTCTTCTCACTTTCTATCCCTTTCGTTAAACAGGAAGCCGTGTTGAGTTTCTAAACTGCAAGAATTAAGTCCCTGTGTCCCAGTGTCCCAGTAACCCTATCTCTGAACAAGACCAGGAGAAAGGCGACAGCACCATGGGCCTGTAGATTACTTTCCACCATCAGATTTTGCCTCGGAGTGGCTGCTTCATGCAAGAACCAAATGTGCCAGCTAATCACTGATTTACCATTAATGTATAGTGCTTTCATTAGAACCTCTACCATTGACCAGAACAGCAGCCTAGATCAGGTCTGAACTTTGTGAATACTACACAGATATATTACTACATGTTTACATTTTCAAAGTCCGAGTTAAGACTGTGTGAACATTTTCTATTTACACAGGATATTTTTAAGAAACTGGATGGGAACATATTTCTTTAATGATTAACTTGCCCGAACAAGAGGCTGGCTCATGAAATGGAACACCTTCAGGCATAAGCCATGTTCAGCTACTAGAATCTACTTCAAGATACTTCACACCTTACAATCCACAAGGACATACTTCCCAGGTCAATCCAAGAGCGCTATTAATGATTAACATTGGTCCTGGAGGTACAGCAGCTGAGGGCGAGTTTGCTTTGCGTGATCCGTTTATAACCAAGATTAGAGAAAGAGACTGGACGGTGGAGGAAACACAATGAACAGAGTTAACTTCCTACTGCAATCCAGAGTGAGGCTGCATGCGTCTCAAAGGATATGGACGCCTTCCAAGCACAAATGTGCACTATTGAAGGTCATCAAAAACAGCATTCTTATACAAGGCCACTTGTCCATGCTGGACCAGCGAGTAGTTTAAGGAGCAATATCAACCTCTTTTTGAGTGTTAATCTATTTAAAAAAATATCAAGAAAACATTTCAAATGTTATGACTAAAATAGTAATCAGCTTTACACAGGGCTACTAAATCATACTTATCACATTTTAGGGGGTTTTATGCCTCATTTGCAGGCCACCAGTTCAATGAAATTGAAACTATTCTCTGGAATAAAAAAATGTTGGCGATATCAAAGATTTATTGTGTAACTACTTTACGGTCAAGCTTCCTTATTAAAATCATATGCAGTCATAATTATCCCTGTGTGCTCGAGGCAAATTATGATGAGGCAAATCAATCAACAAGCGCATATACCTTTTCCGTTTTGCCAGGCCTGAATCCATATCAAAGAATCTACTCTCTTGACATGGTTTCAAATACGTATATTTTCTAAGGACCTTCTCTTTCACTCTTGTACCATGGAAACATCAACAACCACAGCTTTTACTCCTTACAATATCTGACCAATTTTACCATTATTACAAGTCTCTTAATTGTTTTTGCTTATTTCCAATTCATCCTCATCTGGACTCATGGTTGGAAAGGAATGGCATTCAGACAACATCTATTATGGTCCTAAATATCCGAATATCCGAATATTACCATCCAATCTTTATTTACTAAGATGCAATCTAAAAACAGGTACTCTACCAACCTTTGCTCTTGTATGTAAAACATTCCAATTACAGTCTCTCCCAAATTTTGCTGGCCTGAAATGGCTATAATAATGAAAACAAATCAGAAAATATGGGGGTTTAAGACCCCTCTCCCCCCCCCCCCATTTATCATGGAGTACAGGTGCCAAAGACTCCTGCCTTAGTTGCTTTGCTTTTTCATCTAACGCTGGGGAAGGAAGATATTAATTAATGACGTATGCACTATCTAAAGATCTATATTGCTGCAGACTCTCCAAATACTAATTCTCTAATGCCTATAGGAGTAGACACCTTAAAATCAAAATCCCATTAATATCGAACACACTTCTCTAAGTCCATCGACCTTCAAATGCTGTCTTTCCAAGACCCTGCAGAAAGAAGCATTTCAAATGGAGAAATCCGTGGTGTAGCCGGTAGGAAATACTTGCCCGATCACCTAGGTTACTCAACTTGGATTTAAACATCCTACTTCACTCCTCAAGAAAGAATGCAAATAATCTACGCAAATATGTATTGTCCAACTAAGGATTAAAAGCTTCAGACACAATGTCTTTTTAAAGTAACGTTGCATTAATTTTGAACCTGAGCTGCTTAAAGAAGGTTGAATTAGCAAATTGTTTAGAACACATTCCTTTTAATATTATGTTCAGTTAACATCAATAATATATTCAGAGGAAAGGTTCCATTATTAGCCACATGCATTAAAGGCTTCATTTAATTGATTGTGTTGCTAAGTAATAGATGAAGAAATGAGGGAAAGACAAGTCTCTCTTCACAGGCTCAGCAAACATTACCCGAGTAGATGGAGAATTCCTATACTACAATCTGAAGCTATTAAATGAGTCCATCTATTTTTCTCGCAATTCACTCAAATTCTTTTTCCTATATAAAATAGGCTGCACTTCTTCACATAGCCAAACTGAGGACCATGGTTGCTCTTCACATCTCTCAACTGAAAGGCCTCTTTTCAATTCACTTTTCTAATGTCATACCTCAGATGCCTCTTCCAGAACGTTAAAGCTACCTTGATTTACCTTAGTGCCAGTTTGCAGGGGGGTACTCATTAGAGAATAGATTTAGCTCTGCATTGCACTCTGATGTACCACCAGCTATTTCCTGGAATAACTGTGGGCTGCCGATCTGTTGCCTGACCCCCTTAAATTGCTCCTGGATGTGTCAAAACACGTCGACAGTATGAAAAGTAGATAAAGGGTGTCCATAAGATATTTGAAGATTCTTAAATATGAAAATTAAGTCTGTGAAGGACAGTAGGAGATTCTTGCACACTGTCTTATTACTTAACTTGATTGATCACTTAAAGCTCGTTTGTAAAAACAGACATTTCTCTTTGTTCTGAAATTACAAAGTGATTAGCTTTACAACATAGTACTTAGTCAATACTCAATGAAATGTCTCATGCTTAGTATTTGTGGCATACATCTTATAGAAAGAGCTGGACTACACCGAGTGAGCCAGTTTGAACACATTTGTGTCGCAAAACGTGATGCAGTGGTTGCATTTTGCAACAGGCCCAATGAAGGTACTGTGTAGGTGCACTGCTTTTCATAAGCCTAGTGGTGAATGGTTTATTAAACCTCTATAAATTTGTTTTTTGTGCCTTTTCTTATTCTTAAAACAGCTTTAAAAAAAAAAAAAGTGTATTTCTTCGCGTTTGGTATGGAGTGTCCATAAATTAAGATCTGATCCTGTGGATCACACGGTGTCCTAGCTCTTGGCAGGCGGAGAAACCAGCCAGGTAGCGTTCCAGCTAAACCTCAGCATACCAACAAATCTGGAATTTGTAGCTTTTATTTAGATGCTCCTGTGCCTTGGAAGGATGGTAGGAAAGAGGTAAGTCAATAGTACAATCCAAAGGAACTAGTGTAGAAACTTAACTGAGGTAAGGGACAAGTTAAGCAATTACAAACATACTTTGGTCAATGTCTGACCCTAACTAGTTTATAAATCCCTCGTTTTCGACATAATATGTAGTCATGCAGTAAATATTATCTTTCTCGCTGGGGGAAATCTGGTTAGGTAATTCTCCAGGAATACAGATTTAATGTTTAATGTTTGCTGTTCCGTTCAGATCACCAAGTGATTTTCTTTGGTACTGGGATGAGTGGCATGGAAACTAAGGCTATTAAATCACTCTCGAGAACTGGCCACAATTCTAAAGCTCTTTAATAGACAAAACCTGCTCATAACATCATTAAAGAAAATGAATCCTGTCTACATGCAGGCAGTGCCAATGACATGGAGTGGAATGTGAGCGGCAGACATTGAGGCATGCAGGACCAGCTGAAGTATATCAGAAAGTTGTACAACACAGCCGTTCGAGTATTTTGCACATTTATGAAAATGGAATTTGGTTTCTAGGTGATTTTTGGTCCGTCTTCTAAAACCCACAATGCACCAAAGCACAGACTCGTGTTAGGCTATTTTCTACCTAAGACTGGGGACGCATATGTAGCAGCATGAATTATAATATGCGTGTCCTAGGTAACTACAATGAAATTACAGTCATTTTCAAATGTATTTACACCTGCTCACTTCTAGAAAGGTAAATGGGTTGCATGTCAATCTAGAACACTACATGCTAAAATCAGTACATAACACTACAGCACTACAACCTACAAACAGAACACTACAGGTAAATAACTTTCCAACTTGGAGCATGTGTAGATGTAGTATACGTGGTTCGTAAAGACTGAAAAGCCATATCCATCCTCCTAAAGGGGTGGATTATGGAAAGTGTGGTAGACATTTGGAACAATGTTTTACATGCAGTTTGCTGGATTAATGCCTCTTGTTGGGTGTGAATATCCACCATGCAATCTTTGACTAATGTGTGGGGAGAAGTCCATGTGGCAGCCTTAGAGATATCTGCGAATGGGATATTTCATATGAAAAGCCACGATGGCACTCTCTTTAAGAGCAGGCCAGCACTTGGCATCAAATGTTTTTTAATATTTTTTATGCAGTTTTATGTAGCGCGAACTGGACCCGAAGGTATCGGAGCGCTTTACATGAGCAGAAACATTTGGCTATCCACATTGCCAGTCCTGCCTCTGAGATAGGATTGCCTTTGTGTGACTGTGCAAAGGCAACAAACATTTTCTTTCTTTTCCTGAAGGAACAAGTACAGTGATTGAAGCTGTGGGAAAAAGTAAGGTAATTTTATAGGCTGATTGACAGGAAAAGATGATATAACCCTTGGTAGAAAATGATGGGGTGGGCGCACAATACCACTCTTGTCTTTGTGAACCTGCATGAATGTTTCCTCAACTGGCAGTGGCTGAAGTTCAATGACTCTTCTAAGAGCTTGAGCATTCATCCAACATATGGAAGCAGCAGGATCGGAGGTTAAGTGTAAGCAAACGTCCCAGACAAACTCATCCCTAGAGCATTTTTCAGGGCCCATGGGTGTGTGTGTGCGCGTATGAATGCAACGTTTTGGCTGTTTGATCTTGTGAATGGCAAACAATTATGATGCTGGTGCCCCCAAGCATTGGAATGTACTACTTTACAACATGGGAGATGATCTCCTACCTACTCAAGTGTTGTTGTGCTCTGTTGAGCAGACACGCAACATTGTCTATCTTGGGAGATGTTGCACAAGAAAGCTTATCTGATGGTGCAACATCTAATGGCAAGCTTGGAAACTTGTAGAGACAGACGTTTAAAGGCATGGGGAACGTGGGCTCTGGCCCAGGACCCTAGCCGTTCATGGGGCCCCCTGATAGGGCCTGCTCTGTTCTGCAGAGAGTCTTGCCCTAATGACCTTGAATAATTCTTAAACAGATTGCTGGAAATAGCATTTACCATTAATGTATTTTTCACGTGGGTAATGTCGGAGTCTATTACAGACATTTGGCAGACAAAATGTGTTTTTGTTTCAATGCAACGTCCATAAAAATGTTCTTTATGATCCAAACAGGATCTCACATATGAGAAATGGGAGGGAGTCACAGAGATTATTTGCAGTAACATTAATAAACTGCTGCTGTGTTACAATATTGAAAACGCACATCACTATCACTGAATATTAGATGTAAACACATTTATAATTTGGACCAGTGTGCCTGTGCACTGTTAGTCACCTGGCCAAAGAGGGCATGAAAAAGCTGAAACTGGATCATAAATTCAAAGCTTAGCCCAACAGGGGCCCTCAAAATACATTTGGCCCGAGGCACCCAAAATCCTTAAGATGTCCCTGTGTGGAGTGTGTACCCCTTGGATTTGTATGTGGTAGATGATCATCATATTTTCTGCTCGAATCAAGCCCACTTTTTTCAGTATCGTCATTTGAAACGCTCTAAGGACTCACTGCACCACCATAAGTTTCTAACTGTTAATATGGAGGCACTGTTCTTCAGACACCATTGAGCTTGTAATGCAAGATTGCCCATTGTGCACTATTACCTGTTAGAGATGCATCAGTGTGGATGATCACTAGTAGGTGAGGGTCAAGAATTGATTGGCACAGTAACATGTTTATCTTCTTCCATCACGGCAATCTGTGCTGAACACTGGGTTCCAGCAACATTAGATCATTATGCTCCCCAGCTGCTTTTGACGACGAAGAACCATATACTGGGGTTGAAACGTCAACATTTCCTGGCCTTAATCACTCGTTTAATGATGGACTCTATTGTCCTGAACTGATACATCTCATGGGTCCTTGTGATCAATGCTGGCTTTGTATAATTATTTTGGCATTCCAATGTTTTTGTCACCATTTCACGTGAACTGCATCTGCACTAGGAGCATCTATTGTTTGCAGTGCCTAGCATTTTATGGTTATGGTACAGAATACAATTTATATAAAACTGATAATTTATATCATTGAATGTTACTTGGATTGTGTGCACTCTTGAGGCCCACTAAAGCCGTGAATCTAAACGGAACACTATAGACACACACACACACACACACACACACACACACACACACACACACACACGTGTAATTACCCTAGATCCTAGGAATACTAGGTTCACACCTTATCCTTCCTAATACATTGTCTGGCTAGGCACTCCTGAAGTTGCCGCATGTGTAATCGTTTGTTCAGGATGAGTGCAGTACATTACGCAGTCATTCCTAATATTTTCATCATCATTCTCACTGTCAGAGAACAAGACGCCTAGTAAAGAGGAAGCAGTCTTTGAAATGCATCACCGTTATTGCTGGCATACACTTTCCCTGTGAGGGAATTGAATGTGTCTACTAAGAAACTATAGGTTTGGCATGGAGACAGGTGTGATGTTGGCATTGATTGTGAACCCCAATTAGCAAAGATGTAGAATCATATGTTGAGTTTGGGCATAGGACTGAACACAGCTTGACCCCTTATCCACCACTACCACTAGACATTTGGACTCGTAGAACTGTGGTTACTTGAAACTGTAGGACTTTAATTCACTTACCACAATGTGCCTGAATAACCGGGATTTTAATTTATGAATCCTTCAGATGTGGTGTCAGCATGTAGTCTCCTACTTTTAGAAGTTGGATTAACTCTTGTAGGGTGACCATTCTGAAATAAGAATTCTATCTTTCTGATGATTTTCCATAATGAAGGAAAACAGCCAGATGAAATCAGTTTGACGAAAGTTAATTATGGAGAACTGGCAAATGGTAAATCATTTTTCCACAAAAGTTTCAGTGGAAAGGGTACATTGATCCCAAATTGAATTGTGGTTACGGAAAAAATAAGTATTTTTACAATTCCTAGAGCAATGAGCTCTGTAAGAATTATTATTATTATTTTTTTTTTAAAGGTAACAGTAGTCCTTTTCGGAACACCATGATCCGGTAAAGAGAATAATGACAAAATGGAAGATAAAAGAAGGAATCGAGATAGAAGGTAAGAAGGGAAAGGAGGTAAAATTCAGGATGGGGAGTGGCGTGGACGGGGTGGTGGGTTACCGAGAGGGTTTAGTAGTATATAAGTGTTTATTAATCATGTTTAGTTATTTAAAAAACTGCATTATTTAACTGTAGGCGTTACATTAAATACAGTAGTACATGGTAGCTAAAGCTAAATAAGCAATAAAACACAGCATTTAGTTAAACAAAAAAACAAGGTGGGTAGGTAAGAGGGAGGTGAAGCAGCATAAGGGTGTTTAAAGGTGAAGGGTGTGAAACTATTGGGAGGTTATGATTACAAGCAAGCATGAGACAAGGGAGGACCCCCCTCAAAACGAAAAAAAAAGTAGGAGTAGTGGGTTAATGTGGGGACACCTCCCCCACAAAAAAGAAGCACAAACCAAACCAGAACATAATTTTTCCACAATAAGGTCTTTCACCAGGTTGGTTTCGTCAACATTGGGTCAGCCATCCATTAATAAAAATGCATCAGACATTATTCAACGAAAAGGAATCATCATAACCAGTTTCTTCAGACTGGGTTTGCATTAGTAACATATATAACCTTTGAAATGCTCCCATCTGAGCAGCTCAGTGTTCTTAAGTCTGGTACTGGGTCTAGTGTAGTGATGATTTTTGGAATAAGGGAGCACAGCAGGAACTCTACTTTACCTTTGTGACTCATAGGCACTACTTCAATAGCCCTATTTTGCCTGCATTTCTTTTCTTAAAAGATTTATAAAAGGCTTTGTTTATTTTGGGGAAGCACAGTGAAAGATTTGGAGGGATAATACGAAATTCCAGACAGTAGTACTGTGCGATCATGGATAACACCCACTGAGCAGAGGTTATCTCCTCCTCCCATTCTAAAAGTTAAAAACGCAGCTTTCACCTAGCAAGCGTAGATGAAAATGGAAAGTAGGTCACTGGTTGGTAACATAGGTACCTCTACCCTGGGTACCTTTGGTATTGCCATGCCCATTTCCACAAAAGATGCCTCTGCTATACGGTCACTGTCAAACTGATCGAAGGCTTTCTGGGAAGGACTGTTGTTGCAAATAAGTTTACCTGGTTGTACTAAAACCCACTTTTGGTTCAGGTCTAGTCTATGATATACAAAATGCTGGCTTGGATTGCTGATGCCGCAGGTTACCCATAGGCTTGGCTGTGTCCATGTCCTCGTTTTTCTCTAACATTGTGCCTACCGGCAGAAATACGCAGCCAGGCGTGACCAAATAGCAATGAGTTTATTTGCCTTGAGCAGTGTCTGCACCATTTAATATTTGTATTGGAGATCACATTTCAATAATTGAAAATTTCTTTAGCCCTTTTTAGGTCTCACGCCTAGTGTTGCAGTGCATAGCACTGCTCGCGCAGCGCGAGACCTCTTGTACGGGGTTCTGAAAGCTGACCACATGCTTGTGCGTGTGATCAGGCTTTCCCCGGCTGCCATTGGGTTTCACGTGTTTTTTTAACAAAAATAAGGCACGCAATTGGGCAAAGGCGGGCGCATGTCCCGCCTTTGCTCCGCCCATTCCTGTCTGTGTCTAGCACGCTCAGCAGCGCGTGTTTGCCTCGCTGCCGCGCTCCCTCGCCTCCGCTCCTCTGTGGTGCGCACGCACCACTAGTTTCGATTCCCGGCCCTGCTCCTCTGTGGTGCACGCGCACCACTAGTTTGTTTTGCTTGTTTTAATCTCAGCTTCCGCAGTCGACCAAAACTGCTTTCATGTGAAAAAAGCAAACTTTCTCGCTGAACCTAATTTTCTAAATCCATCAAAATTAGGAGCGTCTGATAAGCAAACCACGACCGCAGTGTGTGTTGAAGATGACAATTATTCGAACCATTCCGGTCGGACTGGTAGCGCCTAGAAACGCTTCAGCTAGCTGTTGTGCCATATGGAAGTCCCCTCACTCACTGAACACGCTGTCTGCTTAGCCTTGTAAACAAGAGAATCGTATTGTTCACGAAGTGCTTTGAAGTGAAGAGAGTTTGCATGTAAAACGTACATTCATCAATGCCAATGTGTACAGGGGCAGCTGGTCTGCCACCGTCTGCAGCCACCAAGCTGGCAGCGCTACCCTGAGGCAATATCCGCCTCTCCACCCGGACAAGAGCCGGTGCGCACCAGGGCTGCTCATGGGTCCGCCACGGCTCTCTCTCTCTCACGTCAGCCTCCTTCTCGGCCTTGCCTGCCTCCCTCACGGGCACCTGTGGTGAAGGAAGTTGTTTTGAAGTGTGGCCGTGCAGCGGTGTTGATGGCTCTCGGTGCCAGGTGCGCAGACAAGTGTGTCTCTCCCTCGGCCGCACCAGCTGCAAACTTTCATCCAATGTGCACGAGGTGCAAGTGACACCTCGCCCGGCTGGCGTGCGGGCGGCAAACCCTGGCCTGGATCCCTCGGTCCGCGGCGCTTCCACTTTCATTTCCAGCTCCCGACCTGTAGGGCCGGTTGTGCAGCTTGTTTCTTTTGCATTCTGGTACTCATAGTCCAATGTATACAATTCAGGATTACGAATACCAGAATACAAAAAACACATCTTCACGGAATGTGTGACTATTTAATGGGTTCTGAAAACTTCAGAGCTCTAGAGTGCACATTTCTTGATTAGGGCTGGCATGGCATGCAACTTTTTTGTTTGATTTCTGAGCAGAGCAGGTTTGAGTGTTGGTTTGGGTTGGAGGGAAGCAGAAGGCTAAGAAAGATCTAATCGTGGCACATGTTGGCTCCTCACAACAGATAGAGTGTGCTTCTGTAGGGTGGCATTGGCAGGGGCATGGACAGTGCCTGTCAGAGAGAGTGACAAGTGCTTGAATGTCACAGCACATTGAAACCCTCCAGGCAGACCGGTAGGACACAGGCAGCACACACGGATGAGTCGGACCACTCCCAGTCACCTGAATCCTGCCAAGTGGAGGCATGGGCAGCACATAAGCAGACACTTGATGCCACCGTCAGTGCCTGCCCGTGCACCAGTCTATGCCCAACATCGAAACCTACAGAGGTCTGTGGCGTAACACAAAATCCTTTTTCAATGTGCTGAGGGGCCCCATATCTCACAAATATTCATTGACCATGGTTGATTGGGGCACCCTGATTGGTTAGGGAGCCACCCTGCACCACAGGGGTTGCAGAGGCTTGTGTTATCCCTGTGATAGAGGCTCGTATGTGGCTTTAGGGCAGGCTCAAGATACGAGGTGACAATTGCTTGACAGAGGTTATAAATAATTTCTGTGCTTTGTCTACAAGCAGCAGATTCCTTAAAATCGGATTTCTGAAACCATGAATTGGGAGACGGAAGACTAGGTCTCAAATCGGGAGTCTTCCGCTTGAATCAGGAGGGTTGGCATGTATGCCAAGATAATGCCAGTGCACTGAACAGCAGTTCCTCCTTAGGCTCCAATCTGTTCCAGGACCCTATGAGGCAGGATCAGCCTTTTCTTCCTAAAAAGCAGGGCTGGTTAGAGAGGCATCCGCGTTCACAGGGTCAACAACAGAGGGGTAGGTAGAGCCTTTAAGACATCCTCTAGATAAACTTCCACCCAATAGGTCTGCTTTTTTATGTGCATTTATTTATATATATTATTTTATATATAACGCAGACTCCACCCAATTAGACTTCAGAGCACAGCAAAGCCAGACAGTGAAAGCAAGGAAGGAAAAACAAGCATTTGCAATGCAATAGGTCTCGCATTTGCGAGAGTTTGAGCTATAGGCATGGTCATTTTCAATGCCAATAGCTCAAACTCTCACAAAAGCGAGACCTATTGCATTGCAAATGCTTGTTCTGTTAGTGCCTGGGAAGTGCTTCATAAGTTTTTCAACCTCCTCCCACTGAATTCTATTGCAAAATTGAAAGAAGGGCCATTGACTTAGCATTACCTAACCGTGTATTTGATCACACTGCAAAGGGTATGCCTGCTACATTAGTTTTCTTGCTTTCTTCATCTCACTGCAGAGTAACTCCTGTTCCATTCATCAACACATTTTTATGGGCAATATGTTCCACAAGACAATAAGGTGGTATATGGGGTCTATGGTGCTGGTTTAATTTTTTTCTCCAACTTATGTGTTACCAATCAGACTTTCATTGACTAATTGAATTTAAGCATTGTTTTTAGTGCTGGAAGGAATTCTGCTTTGCATCTATGAAAATGTTTTTTTCCTGATCACGCAATTGCACTTTATAATGTGGGGCAGCCCTAGGCATGCTTGCATTACAGGCATACTTATCTGGTGGAGAAGCACTTAAAGGATAAGGTTCCAAAGATGAGCCACCTTGCAAATCTACTCAGTTATGTTGTCATGAATGGTCTAGTTGATCAGCGAAGCCTGGCTCATCAAGAGATGGCATTGTATCTAGTTGTGGCTCTTCCTCTAGGTCTGAGTGGACAGATTGCACCAAGTGTGGTGAAGGATGTTGATAGTGTTTTGAGTGTTATAGTCCCCATCCATTTATTAGGTATATGGAATGCCCTGTGCCTTCCAAAATGTTGTTATACATTTTTGTAAAAACGTGAACATTTACCCGGAGGTGTCAAGGCCCTAGCTCGGTGTGATAAAACAGAAGCCCTAGTGATGGGTAAAGCTTCTCAGAGGGTTGATATTAGAGCGGTGGTCCCCTCCCTTTTACTTAGTAAACAGTCATGTTTTTAGTGCCTTCCACATGCTACAGATAGGTCTAGGAGCACAAGGGCTGCACTGCCACCTTCATCAACTGTTGCTCTAATTTCTGTGGATTTGCTCAGGGCGGATCGGTACTATGACTGCTACAGAAGCCAAATGGAGTGGAATCTAGCAGCTGGTTGACAACTAGGAACTGTGCTATTTGCTGGTTCATTGTTTTTCTATAACCTTAGCTGGGAGGGGTAGGTGGGAAATGGGACAATGGTTATTTGGGTGAATAGATGCTTCTTTCCAGAGTGTCAGGAAATGACTGGATTCCAACAAAGAATTAAAGATGGTGGTCAGGCTAACTGCCACAATATCCGTAGCCAGCTTTATGATTTTTGGCGGACAAGGGTCCATGGGTGTCTCTGATTTGGTGGCTGCAATGATGGAAGAGACTTCCTGGGATGGGGGGGAGGGAGTTTATAAATTGAGGTCAGGCCTCAGATAGAATTGATTATGGAATTTCTCCCCATGATGTGGCCTCCTTTTGTTCAAACTTGTTAAAGATCTTAACAACTTTGTCCAGGTAAAAGTCGACCGCTCTTTCCTTGATCATTAGAGTTTTATAATCATTCAGACATACCTTGTATTTCTCTTTTTGAATTATGTCCCCATTTTTTCTCAACTGTCTCTTTTGCCTTCTGCAGGGTTGCTTCTGAAGCTTTAAGTTTTTGTGTTGTTTCCTCTGTGCAGTGTTAGCATTTTAAGAGGCAGAGAGAATGCTATGGCTGAGTGTATCCATTCTGTATATTTGGTGGATGTGTCCTCTGGGTTTTCCGATAGAGGGGCATTGTATCTTTTTGGATTTCATTAAGAAGGTCTGCCTTGATATTGTTCCAGAGTCTACCTTTAGCAACTACATTTTTAGTTTTTTGGGGGGGTAAATACTTGCTGAGTGCAATGTTTGCTTAAGGCTTTAATGAACATGCTTGTCCGGCTTTGTAAAGAGTATGACACTTAAGTAATGTTGTTATCAAGTCCCAAACACTTGCAGGGGTTTTAGGTAATCTTTACATTATCCGTGTGATCACAAGCGGCTTTGGGATGATATTTCCACGGGGCGCAGAAATATTTTTCCAACTTTTTTCACGTAAAGGTTACTTTGTGCATGTGATCAAGGTTTGAGTTGGTATTAACCCTTTAGTAGACCGTAAAAGCATGCAGCCATGCAGCGGTGGCTCTTCCACTAAGGCAGAGGAGTGTCACCCCACTGCTCTGTGAGCAGTTTAAAAAATAAAATTCGAATTATAATAATGCAATGTTATTAACATTTAATTTTTCTGTTACTGTTTAAGTGCGTGTGGGGCTGGACTGGCCAGAGCAGAGGCCAGGGGAAGGTTGGTAAGCACACTAAGTGCGCATGATGGTTTGTTTGGCTGTACTGGGCTGGACAAAGTCATGCACACTTTGCATAGTCTCCACCGGCTGTAATGCACAGCCTGGGTGGAGAACATGCACTGCCCCCCAGTCCCTCTCTGAGCGCTGAACCACGGCGCTCAAACCAATCAGAAAGCTGCTATAAGACAGCGTTGTGATTGGCTAGGAAAGTATGGGAGCCTGCATGGCTCCTGCTCCTGGAGTCATCAAAGGAGCCGAAGAAGACCGAGAGGTGGCAGCCATCCTACAGATGAGTGTTTATTTTATTTTTTCATTTATCCCCCCCTCCCCTGCCCCTTCACCCCCGTTAAGTAGCGTCCACGACTGCTATCATGAGGCTGTTTTCACATTGAATTACGAACGAAAAATCTTTAGATTTACATCGGCAGATTTTGGTGTTTTTTTGATAGACTCATATGTTCTCAGTTTTGACATAATGTTTACATTGGGCCTAAACATATACTCAAATTATGTGCTTAAACAATGCACATGCACTGGAAACAACTACACAAAGAACCCTTTCTCTCAGTTATAGCAATATGAGTACATAATTATGTGCCTGATGTAAACACTATCTGAAAGTTGAGCATATATGAGTGCTCAACAAAATAATTTCCAAACAGACTAATTTATCGCCCTAACTAAATGCAAAAAATGTGAGGTCCGGCATTTTGGTTCCAGTGACAGGTTCATTTCAAAGTTGATAATCATCACATTCACCAAGTAAATATTATGTGTAAACCGTCCAAATATTTCAACATCTGGTGAAAAAATTACCCTTCATGATCATGTGTAAAGATTACTAAAAGTGTTTAGGGACATGCTAACAGCATTAGTGAAAATCTGAGCGTTTTCATGAAAGTATTTGAAAATATTTAGCTGTGCCATATATGTACTGTTTCTGCTCCCTTTAAAATATAGTAAGAAACTGCAAACATGTACAGAAATGTACTAACCAATGTCAAAAATAATTATGCAATACCAAAAAATCCTGTACCTGTACAATTTTGCACTACTCCTCACAAACATTTTAAACCTTTACTTATATTTACAATATAATCTTTCCCTAACTTCACTTTTTACGAACCATGCATATATTATCATTACTTTTACTGTATTATTAAAACTTATTTTGCAAAAAATACTATGCTCTTTCTGCCGATGCTGAGCAGCTTGGCAACATAAGCAATTGCAAAGCTGTCCAAAAGGCAATACCTATTGGATTTGCCAATGCTTGTTGAGGCATTGCTTCTTTTTATCTCCTGATGCAGCTGGCTTATGAGAGGAAGAGGTGATTAGGAGAAGGGGACTGCTCTGGCAGATAAAGAAAAGGATCTAGCATTTTATTTGTATTTTATTGGGGTAATAATGTGACATGCATCTTGCCATGAAGGGCAATGAAGGGTATTTACACTGTAACAAGAAGCAATGAGGCACCCAGGAAGACATTACTAAGGTGTGTGCGAATAGTTACACATGCATGCGAGAACATTACATAAAATGTAACACATGAATTCGACAGGGATGAGAGTAGGGCTGCAGGGAAAAAGACACGACGAGGATGACATGGAAGTGATATGGGGTCACAAAAACAGCTAAATAGCACAGCTAGTTGGCTAGTCTCTCCTGTACTTGTAGGTCTCGCCTGACCCAGCGCATGCGCTGGTCTGGCGAGACATTTTGTGAGGGCTCCAAAAAGTGCTACCAGGCCAGCCTAGAGCTACAGTGCATGTGCGCGGGCGCGCGCGTCGTGATTTACCGTGATTACTTTCACTTTCGCGGCCGCTTTGATGTTCTCCGTGAGGCTTCAATAGATTGCGGCAGTTAAAACAAGCTTTGGCATAGCCAATAGGTCTCGCTTTTGGGACCTTATAAGTGTTTAGTTATGCAACTGTTGCATGGCTAAACACTTATAAGGTCCCACAGGCGAGACCTATTGGCTATGCCAATGCTTGTTTTGTCTGCAATCTGAAAGTAACAGGTACAGATCTCAGAGGAAGTCACTCTAATCTTTAGGAGACTGATAAAATGTCTACTAATAAACAACATGAAAAAGTCTGCAGTGTGGTTGAATGCCGTAGTGACAATTTGGTCCCCAATACAAATCAATTACCCAAAAAAAAAAAAAACTAGAATTGTTTTTGAATGCCGAATACACCAAAGTAAAGTTAATGCAGTGAGGCAAACGTTAGCAGTTGGGGGGAAGCTAGGTTTGCATATTATAGAGAGAGAGAGAGGGAGAATACACAACATCTAACTGTGCAATATGGTCCATTGAGGAGTCAGGAGACATAAACCACGAGTCTGAAGGTAATGTGTTTTGTAAATGCCACCACAAACCCAAAATGGCAATCTTTGACCACATTACATGTTACACTTTAGGAATAGTTTATATTACATCTTCGGGTAGTTGCTTGAAAAAATTGTTTTTTTCAAAGTGCAGGAAAATATGGGGACAGACTGGAATTAAAATGTTTAGGTTTTGTTTACCTGTCTTGAATAAATTGTGAATGAAACAGAAGGCAATGGCGAGAGGGGATTTATTCAATTCTGTGGCTGCACCGTTCTCAGCACAGTTAAGGAATTACTGCATTGCAGATTTCATTTAAAAAAAAATGTCGCGTGCTCCAATGAGCGAACATACTGCCAGAGAAAATGGCACACAATTTGATTTTGGGTAATTTTGTAAATTTGAATAGCTTTGCTACATGATATAGTCCTCCGTGCTGCAAAACCCTAGTAGACACAACAATGGTAAAGCTCTGAATATGGTTTGGGGGCTGTTACTATAATGATGCTACCCATATTTAACAGGGAAGCTAAAAATGTGGGTTTTTATACCTATCCGTTTATGTGCAATAAAAGCACGGACACAAATATAACAAATTTAACAGTCTGTATGAGTACTCACAAATAAAATGCATAAAAATATAGTTGGAAAAGGTTTGATTTCGGCATATTATCTTGTGGGGGACTTGTAAGAGCGTGTGACACAATTAACTAGAAGTGTAGATAATGGTAATGCAGCTTTGTAAAGATTTCTTGGCACTTTATCTAATATGTGGATTAAGCACACATCTAAAGTATACTATGGAACATTCCACAACACACACATAGGAATTGCATATATCTAAATGGGTACATTATCTGTAAGTGCACTACTTTGTATATATGAGGAGTGTCTTAATGGTGGCAGTAATGGCACAAGTAATTCGCATGTTCAGATCTTTAAGTGGATGGAAGGGCAAGGTAAACAGACAAGAAGAATGCCAGGTCTACATGAGGGACATAACAAGGATACTTACAGCACAGGGCCTTCTGTAGCCGCCGCAGCTTCATCGCGGTTCTATATGCAGAAAATCTGACATTGTTCAGGTCCGCTGTAGAGAAAAATATAATTCACTCAATTCATTTTGGAGTAATATTTGCGATGTGTTTACAATACATATGGCGCGTTTATAAACAATAGTGGCCTTCAGATCTCTCCTTCAGTTTAGCAGTACATTTGAAAATTATTCACAGCGGGCCATCTAATCAAGGAATACAAGGATTTTTACAAAGTGAAACTGAGGAACTGCACATCACAAAGTCGGCCTGAAGGGGGTGCCGGGTGGCAAGTGAAGAGCAAGCCCATGACCATCTTGAATGAGAGATGTTGGAAGAACATTACTACTCACCCAATTGTGTGGGTCTTCACATTATGCCTGTTGGAATACATAAAGCAAAGCCCTACCCAAGTAGTCTTCAGTAGTTGGCTTTGCCACACATTTCATCCATCAATTAACTCCACAAAATCATTCATTTCAGCTGTTCAAACATGGGCACGGATAAGTAAGTTCTCAGGTCATACAACAGTTCTTTCACGATAGGCTTCCAAGATTCACACTATTCAACCTACTGCCCTTCATTGGTTGGATTGGGGCACATCACAGACCACTGACTTCTTGTATGTGTGGAAAAAGCCGCTTTATTGAAACAAGTGTGTATCAAATTAAATATCCTTGGCCTAACACCTTACTATACATTTAATAACCTACAATCCTTAACGCCATCTGTAAATCACGCCCCCTGGTTTACCCCTCAAAATGTAACAACATGACCTATTGGACTTCTAGGATTGCCTCACTATAAACTTCCCCTCCCGCTTAACAATGAACCAATTAACATGCTCAACTTGATATTCCTATGGTGTAACCTTTAACTCCAGGAATTCTGGTGTGTGCTTCTTGACATCCTCACTCTCAGCCTGATTAGCCTATAATAACCCAAATAAACTTAGGTAAAGGCACAATGCCCCCGGGGAACAGGCCTCCCTTTTAGTCCGCTGTTCCCCAAAACCAGATTGGCAGTGCTACTGAACCTTCTGAGTATCATATTAAAACTGAAAGTAGCACTTAAATGTGCCAATGCTCTCTCCAGCACCATCAACCATGATCTGCTGAAAAGACTTTCAGGTGTAGTCTGCAAGATTACTAAGCGCCGCTGTGATAGCTCGATGGGTTAGATGGGAGGGTCACAGCATAAAATCCTTTCAGTTTATTTGAAAGTGTATGCAACTTTTTAGTTTCCCGATTCAAATACACATTCTTTACACAATTCTCTCAAAAAAAACTAGATCAACTTTGCTAGGTAGCTTGTTCATATTTATTTTCCTCTCAATATTTCTTAGTGGTGACTACCATAACTGCCTAACATTTTCTCTAGAGAGGGTTATGTTGGAAAAATGCTCCCTTAAGTTGAGGCCAAGCACCTCAAGTGCTGCAGCATTTACTTTTCAAATCATAGTGGTGGCAGAAGCGGCATTGTGCTACCTTTAAATACCCGTCTGACATCACAAGAAGTGACCCCATGGATTAAAAAGGAGCGTAAAAATTAATTATATTCAAAACATCACTGAACCGGATACTCAACAAGCAAATACAAATATTTAAAATCCTACTAAACGAGGCATGGCCATGATGGCGTATGGGTGACAGCCTTTCTCCAGTCTCACTGCTGTTTCTAAGCATGCTATAGCCCCTTCCTGCCTGCTCCGTTGGCTCCCCAGATAGTCTGCTGCTACCTGCCTTGGCCCTGGTACCGGTTGAACCTGCCGACCTCCCTCTGCAGCCCCAATTGGACCGCGCTGTCGTATCTACTGGCAAGAAGGTGGATGCTGCAATAAGACGTGAACAATGGCCCATCCACACTCATCCCCGACAGTGGTACAGTGTCAACCACACCTGGGATCCCTTGTGCAGCACCCGTTTGTGGCGGGAAGCTCCTGTCCGGGGCCCCTTGTACCACATCTTTGGCAGACTCTGCCTCCCTGGGTCACCCAAGGCAGGAGAGGATTTGGCCTCTGGGCCCACCGATATGGTCAGACCAAGCAGTAAGTGCGTGGCGGGACCCAGGGTTCCTCCTAACTACCAGGGGGTGGGGGGCAGATGATAAGGGATCCCCCCTCTTTCTCTACTGTCACAGAGAGAGTATCGCATTAGGTCCGGGTTGTCCTGGAGACCAGAGGGTTGCTGGCCAATGCCCTCCAACAACCCTGCCTAAGTTCGGCTGTGCTTCACAGGGAGCAGCTGCTGCTGCGATGAGGCATTGAAGTGGGGCCAAGTGAAGCACTTTTTCACCCGCATCACCCTACAGTCGACCCACTTTCACTAACATCCGCCCTCGCGCCCAGAGGTCGGTACAGCAGATTCCCTTCCTCTCTGTAAGACCTGCCTGTGACCCGTGCCTCCTGCGAGCCCATGTAGTACAGATAGCCTCACTATCCACCGCCGAAGCAGATGCAGAGCTCTCCAGCTTACCACACCGGGCAGGGGGTACAGCAGCTGCTGCCCACCCCTCTTTTTTTTCTCTCCCATGCCAGACCGGGGCAGTGTATGTTCCTAACCTCTCCTGGGAGCTGCAATGGTTCCCTTTTGATCTTCAAATCCCCCAATACCTTGCAGTAGTTATTGACCTGCCTTCCCTGGGGGATCTGAACAGCATTTGAGCACCCCATGCAGCAGCACAGCACTGGCCTACTGCTTGCTCCACATACATGGTTTACCCTAGCTTCTCATATATTGAATGGACCTGGTTCCCTGCCTCTCCTGGCATGAAATCAGCATAGCTCTTTCCCCACAGTTCTAGGACCCCAGCATGACACTGATTTCTGGTTTGGAAGCGGTACCTGGTTTACCACTTGCACAGCCTTTATCTGGTTAAACGCCACACAGGGCTTAGGGGTCAGTGTAGCGCCTCCTCCTCACATCCTGCTCCACCCTGGCAGGGCTTACTGTTTCCTGGATTAATGCTGTAGACATTTCGCTCAGCGGTGCGTTGCGATCTAGACACTCTCCCTCACCCCCAGCTGTATAGAGGATCTCCATCATGTCTGGTCAGGCCAGATCAAAAAAGGATCACTCCCTCAGAGACATGCTCACAAAACCCTTTGGGACTATGGGCGAAAATAAACCACCTACACTAGATGTGGACCACCCCTCTAAACCAAGGGACCAGGAGGGGCTGGTGATAAGGTCCTTTTTGGAAGCACTCTTCACATCTCTCCGCAATGACTTACAAGCAGTGAAGAGGGACCTATCCGCTGATTTGAGAGCGGTACGACGTGATTTGGAGGAAGTCGGTGACAGGGTGTTCGCTATGGAAGATTGTGGGATGAGATGCAAAGGTTGAATGGCTACAAGAAGTCCGGCGCCTCTAAGAACAATACGTCGATCTACAAGCTCACGCAGCGGGATCTGACCTAGGAGAATAGGTGGGGCCCCTGTTTCGACACATCTTGGGAATCTCAAAGGACAAATCAAAAACTTGATTGCTTCCATCAAGACCAGACAACACCCCCTTTCGTGAAATTCTGACCTGGGTCCATGACTTTCAGGCGAAAGAGAATATTCTTTGCAAGGCACGGGAGATTTACCCAATTCAATTCCTGGGTCATACCCCTGTGTTATATCAGGAATTGTCAGCGATAACCCTTCAGAAACTTCGAGACTTCCGCCCCGTCACAGTTCACCTATCCAAAGCTGGAATATCATACTCCTGGGGCCATCCTTTTCGGATCAAATTTCTCCTTGATGGGAAATTGCTCCAACTGACATCTCTTTAAGAGGCCTGCAACCTACCTGGTATCACAGATCCTGACACAAATGACCTCCACAACAGCTCTCCAGACGGCAATAAGTGCAAGAAATTTTGATGGCAATGCACCAAGTGCTCTTTTGTTGGTGTTAAACCTGATCCCGCAACGATGGCCAAAGAGAGACAATAGGTGCTTCAAACACTGTCCGGGGATAACGAGAAGCCTGGGAGGAACAGATGGCGAGAGATCCGCTTCACTACAACGTTGTTCTTCCTGCCTTTAGCCCATTCGACTATGTTGACTACCATCTCTGATGGGCTTATTCGATGAGTTGTCTTATACATGATGTTACGTTCCTGGGTTGTCATTCTTTCATTCTACACTGTGGCACTCATACACCTTTGGGTTGTGTTTGTTGTTGTTTCTTTCACTGGGCCTCCCCCATTCTATGTCCCCACTCCTCTCCTTTGCGACTTGCTTGACTTTAGCACTACTCCAACGGATAGTCCTGGATATTAAAAATACGAGCCTCAAAGTTAAAGGCCTTAATAACCTAATAAACGGAAAGCGATTCTATCCCTCCTAGAGCCTTCTGGCAGCAATATATGACTCCAAGAAACCACATTTATTATATAAAGATGTACACTGCATGCAATCTCACTGGTTCCCACGACAGTTGTAGACTTCCAACTTCCCCAAAAAAGGTGGGGTAGCCATTTTGCTCTCCTCTCAGTTTAGGGGAGACATAATATCCAAAGTGACTGAGACAAAGGGATGATTTATCGAGTACCGACTTAGTCTTGGTACCTTAATTCACCCAGGCAAACATATACCCTCCAAACGACCAACAGGAAGCTTTCATTACGAATGCCCTCTCTCCCTTACTCCAAACAACAGATCCGGCTATCTTGATTGGCGGGTGACTTAAATTTAGTCATGGACAATGACCTGGACTGCTCTGGCCAACACTCAGACCAAGCGGGGGCCTTTTTACCCGAGGATCTCCGCTGGCTGACAGACTGTGGACTGCCTGATGTTTGGCGGGTAAACCATCCTGACATCAGGGACTACACTTACTACTCAGCAGCATACAAAACCTACGCCCAGATTGATAATTGTTTTACGACCCCAGCCCTTCAGACACTAGTCGGTGACTCTTACATTGCTCCTCGATCACTTTCAGACCACGCAACCCTAACTCTTACCATACGCATTGCCACTATGCCGACAAATACTACGCGCTGGCACCTTCGAAACTCGCTGCTTCAGCCACCGACAGTCACAGTTATATGATTGTTGATTACTTGCAGACCAATTACACTAATCGGGTTGCATTAAGCTCTCTTTGGAAAGCTCTGAAATTGGTGGGCAGAGGGGAATTCATTGCCATTTCTGCCTCAGAAAACCTTCTTCAGAAGGAGAAGCAGAAGACTCTCAAACTGAAAGTCCTTGTACTTGAAGCAAATCACAAAAGCACTGGGGCACCTCAGGTCTGGAGAGAGCTAGAACGAATGTGGTTACTCCTTAAGCACCTTAACTTAGATAAGAGCAGAATATGCTCTTGTCCATCTGAAACAAAAGTTCTATCTGGGTAGCAACTGCTTTGGAAGAATGCTGGCTAATCGCCTGTGGACCAAGATACAATCTGGCTCCATCTGAGTAATCCACCCCACCTCAACTACAGAGATTAACACAGATCCACAGATCGCCGACGCTTTTCAAAACTTTTACAAATCCCTTTATTCAGAACCAACAGGAGCTCCCGCGGATCCCTCAGATTACCTCTCATCCCACCCGCCACAAACAGCTGACTCCCTGGATAAGCCAATACGTATTGAGGAAGTAGTTTTGGTAATTGCCCGCCTAAAGCTCATGAAGTCCCAGGGACCTGATAGCTTCCCATCTAAATTTTACAAAACCTTCAGCCATGAATTAGCTCCCATCCTCACATGGCTCTTTCATTCCTTTGCCTTGATGGGTTCTCTTACAGATTCCATGTTAGAAGCTTCTATATAGGTCATTCCTAAATCAGGCAAAGACCAAACACTTTGAGGGTCTTACAGACCTATATCCCTTTTAAATATCGATTCTAAATTATTAACAAGCATACTGGCACACCGACTTAACCCACTTATGCCGGGACTGATTTCACCAGATCATACCGGCTTCATACCAATGCGTCAATGCGGGGACAACACTAGGCGCATCTACGATGCAAAGGTAGACCAGTCTCTTCTCAATTGACTAAGAGAAGGTGTTCAACAGAGTCCATTGGCCCTTTCTCCTCAGGACTAAAGAGCTCCTCGGCTTAGGCACCTAGTATCTGAAATCGATCAGCAGCATTTACAGTTTCCCCCTAGGGCTATGGTCCGGGTTAATGGACTTTCTGACTTGTTTTTTCCTATCTGCCGAGGAACGCGGCAGGGTTGCCCCTTGTCACCTCTCCTTTTCGCCCTATATATGAAGCATCTTGTCCAACACATACAAGCTCACCCAAATATCTCTGGCATCAAGTTCGGAGGTAAAAAACACTTAATCAGCCTCTACGCTGACCATGTGATTTTAGCCGTGTCAGACCCTTTGACCTCTCTCCCCGCTCCAGACACAGAGCTTCTATCTTTTAGAGCCTTCACTGGCTTCAAGGTCGATATGCAAAAATCACAAACCCTGAACCTCTCTGTTTCACCTTCTACTGAGGCTTCGCTGCGGACTTAATTTCCTTTTGATTGCACCTCTACCTCTATTCCCTATATCGGGTTCCAGCTTGCAAATTCTATCCCTAAAACCATTTCTCTTTAACTATAACACCTTGGCCAAGCAAATCAGGGCAGACATAAGCAGTTGGGAATGCTTAGGTCTTTCCTGGCTGGGCAGATTTGCAGCCATTAAAATGGCCACTTTACCACGCTATCTTTGTCTTTTTCAATCTCAACCACTGACCCCGCCCAAGCATGCCCTTCATGCAAGTGGGTACCACCAGGTTTATTTGAAGGAGGCAGAGCCTAGCCTACATAAGCATCTCATTTACCATCCGACACGTGAGTGCAGCCTTGCTGTGCCCTCCCTCCTGCTGTATTACCAGGTTTCCCAACTGCGGTTGGAGTGGAGTGGGACTTATGCTGCTAGTGGGGGCCTAACCTGAACGTCTACTATAGTGAATGGGGAATAACCACTACCTCTAGTGAGAGGGAAGCGTGACTCAGGGACTGCCTATTAAACACCAGAACCCCGACCACAGGGTCTCTGTGTATTGTTTGTTCAAGCCATATTTCACTTTGTTGTCATTTAAATACTCCTTTTGTCACAAAATATTTTTTTTTTTAACAGGACAATCATTTATTGCTGCGCTTACACATATTTTGAGTTGTGAACCTATGTTCACCCCTTATGTCGCCCTTTCCCACCATTATAAGCCTTTGACTGCTCAACTCATACTACCAGTGAACAACAAGTGCTGAAGGGGTAGTTGGCCCAGTTGCTCAGGAACTATAGTGGGTCAGGCCCCAGGACATCAGGAATGAAATACGTCAACCACCAGGGTTGGGCCCAGTAGATCTTGCTTGTCCCATGGACCCCTAAAAAGGGTTATGACAAAAAGGTATGGAAAATGTGATGACTTACCACTGGTGAGAGACTAATGGCAGCAGAAGAAATCAGGCATGGTTAATGAAGGGTCACCCCTTATTTGAACTCTTCAACTAAGAAATCCGCACAAGGGTTTCTTTGTTTAAGATCCAATATTATCTTGAAGCCTATCTACAAACAAGGGCCTGTTAGTCATGACAGGGTAAATTGAGTGTTTGTAGTTTCCAAGTACTTATTTTGGCAGCTAAAACTTATAACACTGTGAGCTGTTGCTTGAACAAGCGGCCTGCTCCTTGTTATGGAAACTAAAAAGGGGTCGAGCTCCATTCTTAAAATGAAATTAAGTCCCTTGTCAACTTCGGTGCTCTAACATTACTGTTAAAAATGGGGGTATCTATTTGGCAGTGGCTTACACCCTGTCCAAGTAGAGACTCTTCCTTCTAGTCAGGGTAAGGGAGTTAAACATCCAAAATAACCCCAGCTCACACCCTTAGTATCTGGGCACGAGCTGTTAGGCTTATCTCAGAGGCAAAGTGAAAAGCATTTGCACATAAACTCTCAGTAACAGTGAAAAGACTCCATATGGACACCACACCACTTTAGAAAAAGTAACCAATCTTAATCTAAACCAGACAAGACCAAAACAACAAAAATCCAACATACATAAATTTACAACTTTTAAAGGTTTAAAACTTAGCAAAAAGTACCTGGGAATGCGTCAAAATCAAAGCCAAAATCAGGTGCAGAGGAAGTGAGCAACAGAAAGCCAAGCGCTGCATCGGTTCCTTACATGCAGGGAAAGTGGTGAGTCAGTTCCTTGCTCCCAGGGGAGGTGATACGTCTGTTCCTTACTGCTACGCAGGGGAGAGGATGCGTTGGTTACTTACTGTGAAAAGAGGTGATGCGTCAGTTTCTTACTGTGGGGGGAGGTGATGTATAGTTTTTCCAGACAGGTGACCCCAGTTCTATAATGAAGCCCAGCGTCGATGTAGACTTGGCGCACAGGTGTGATGCATGAAAAATCCAGGTGCGCTAGAGTCGATGTGGCAGCGGCAAATCTGGCGATGTGTCGATTCTTCCAGCTACGAGCAGGTGATGCGTCGATTCTTTCAGCCATAAGCTAGGACCTATGTCTGAGTCGGAGCAGGGGGTCTCGGAGCTGGGGCTCTCCGACGTCGGAGACATGGTGTTCTAGACTCTGGCTGCTGCAGTTCTACTGGCCACAAATAGACACTGTGTCGATCTTTTCTGTCACAGCTATGCTTTGGTTTTTCAACCGTACAGCAAGCTTGCAACTGGATAAACGGTGCTGAAGGGTAAAGCATGAATTTTCAGCTCTTCTTATAGCAGAAGCCACCTCCAAGTACCAAGAACTGGAATTAGCACCACTTGGCAGATCAGAACTCCCAGCAGAGGAGTTCAGGGGCTGCTGGTGAAGTCTTCGATGACCCTTAACTTCTTAACAGGAGGCAAGCACACACAAGGCCTTGGAGAATCTTCTTAAGCAAGATACCAAAGAAAAAGTCCAGTCCTTTAGTCTCTCCAAGACAGAAGCAGCAACTGCAGGCCAGCTCAGCAAATCAAACGCAGCATAGTGCCAGTACTCCTCCTAACAGCTCACCAGCTCTTCTTGGCAAAGTTTCCTCTTGATCCAGAAGTGTCCCAAAGATGTGGGGTTACAGGTCCAATACTTATAATCGTTGAAGTATGGATACTTCAAAGGATAGTCTTTGTTGTGCACAGATTCTGATTTGCCCTGTCTTGGCTCCAAACAGACTACAGGGGGGTGGAGACAGCATTGTGAGAGGCCTGGCACAACTCTCTTCAGGTGTCAATGTCAACTACTCCCACCACTCTAGCTCAGTAAGGCCCATCAGCCTGTTGATGGGCCATCAGGATATGCAGGGCACACCTCAGCTCCCACTGTGTGACTGTCTGGAGTGAATGCACAAACAACCCAACTGTCAGTCTAAACCGGACGTTGATTCCACAGGTAGGCAGAGGCACAAGATGGTAAAGCAAGAAATCGCCCACTTTCTAAAAGTGGATTTTCAAACACAATTTAAAAACCACCTTCACAGAAAGATGTATTTTAAAATCCTGAGTTCAGGGAACCAAAACTCCAAATCTCCATCTCTTCCCAATTGAAAGGTACACTTGTAAGACATAACAAGGCAGCTCCAATATTAACTTATGGGAAAGATAGTCCTTGACATAGTGAAAACATGGAATTTGCAGTTTTTCACTATCAGGACATGTGAAACACACCAGTGCTTGTCCTACCTGTCACATACACTGCACTGTGCCCATGGGGGTACCTAGGGCCCACTTTAGGAGTGTCTTACATGTAGTAAAAGGGATGGTTAGTACCTGGCAAGTGGGTACACTTGCCAGGTCGACATGGCAGTTTAAAACTGCACTCACTGATACTGCAGTGGCAGCTCTGAGACATCTTTGCAAAGCTACTCATGTGGGTGGCCCAATCAAAGCTGCGGGCCCACGAGCAGCATTTGATTTACAGGCATAGGACTCTCAGTGCAATTTACTAGGGACTTACCAGTAAATCAAATATGCCAATCATGGAAAAGCAATCACAATCACATTTTACACAGCGAGCCCCTGCACTTTAGCAATGAACAGCCGTGGTGAAGTGCTCAGAGTTCTAAAACCAGCAAAAACTAAATGTAGCACACAGTAAAAAAATAACATGAGGTCAGAAGCAAAAACACAGGGGAAAAACACACCAAAGATGCCGGTCGAACAATCATTTCCTTTTATCAATCTGGTTCTGTCACTTTTAACTTCAATTTTCCATTCTGGACTGCCAATTCCCGACTTTCGCTGTTCTCAGCTTCCCCTCCTGCTCTCTATTTCTATCAATGCCATTATAAGTTTACAAACGGCGCTCTGTTTTAATCCTTGATGATCATTAGAGCTGCCAACCAATCATATCTTCAATGAGCAAGATTGCAACAAAATAGAAAGCAGCATAAGAAAATGATCATTAAAAATGTTTAGAAAGTGCTCCTATCTTGATGCTCCTGGTTTACCAAATTAATATAGACCCACATTCGACATATCAGATATTTAGTAACATGGTTGTGTTGATAGTCTATGTCCTTCAATCAGGGGCATTAGAACTTTCAGAAGGGTTCAATTCATACACAAAATATATTTAAAAAAGTAATCGTCCCACATTCTCTTGCATACACTGGTTTCCTTTTTTAATTAATTCACTCTATCAATACAAACGCGTTGGGGTCCCGTTGCTTATATTTAATTTAAGAGAAGAAAGTGCAGTTGAGTAAATATATTGTTCATAGGATCACGATGTCTCCAGTGACAACTTCTTGCTGCCCAGGTCGTGCCGAGGGGTTCCTTTTCCGGTGGTTCTGCTGTCCTGATCGAGCCGAAGGTCCTGCTGGAGTGGTCTCCTCCGTGTGTGTGTGGTTGTGGGTGGGTGTGGTTGTGTGTGTGTGTGGTTGTGTGTGTGTGTGGTTGTGTGTGTGTGTGGTTGTGTGTGTGTGTGTGTGGTTGTGTGTGTGTATGTGGTTGTGTGTGTGTATGTGGTTGTGTGTGTATATGGTTGTGGGTGATTGTGGTTGTGTGTGTGGTTGTGTGTGTGTGTGGTTGTGTGTGGTTGTGTGTGTGTGTGGCTGGGTGTGTGTGGCTGGGTGTGTGTGGCTGGGTGTGTGTGGCTGGGTGTGTGTGGCTGGGTGTGTGTGGCTGGGTGTGTGTGGCTGGGTGTGTGTGGCTGGGTGTGTGTGGCTGGGTGTGTGTGGCTGGGTGTGTGTGGCTGGGTGTGTGTGGCTGGGTGTGTGTGGCTGGGTGTGTGTGGCTGGGTGTGTGTGGCTGGGTGTGTGTGGCTGGGTGTGTGTGGCTGGGTGTGTGTGGCTGGGTGTGTGTGGTTGGGTGTGTGTGGTTGGGTGTGTGTGGTTGGGTGTGTGTGGTTGGGTGTGTGTGGTTGGGTGTGTGTGGTTGGGTGTGTGTGGTTGGGTGTGTGTGGTTGGGTGTGGTTGTGTGGTTGTGTGTGTGTGTGTGTGTGGGTGGTTGTATGTGTGGTTGTGTGTGTGGTTGTGGTTGTGTGTGTGACAGTAATACTAAAAGCATCTCAAAATAAAGAAACACAACATCGAGTTTGGAGAAAGAGAAAGCACGCAAGTCAAACGGGCGCAGCAAAGCATTGATATAACAACAAAACCAAAACAAGATCACTTAGCGAAGACAGAGTGCTGATAATGGATACACACAGCCCATAATCTTAAGAGTTCGATTGCAACCAATGTGCACTCAAACCTGCCCCCTCCTTGTGAGTTGCACCCCATATTTCATGAGTTATAACTGCTGCACCCACCATAGCGCTTTGAGATCTAAAGCGCAACACAGGTCTAATCGACTAAGCAGTCACCAACATGCTGTGCTTTTAAGGAGAATGTGCCAAAAGTTTCCAGCTTCCTCATCATGTCCTCCTAAAAGCGCCAACGAAAGGACTCCCTGAATGGTGCAACGGACATGAAGCAGCCGCTGCGATCAGAAATAAACACTGTGAACGTTGTCCAGTTTCACAGTAACATTTACTTAATGTTCCTTAAGTTACAAAACTGTAATACTAAAAGCATCTCAAAATAAAGGAACACAAATATCGAGTTTGTGGAAAGAAAAAGCACGTTGAGGCAGCGATGGAAGATACATTTAAGGTGGGCGTGATATTGCCTGACGGAGATGCACCCACTGGGAGAATCCCGAAAGCTTGTAAGCGCGAAGGCGGGGGAGGGGCGGAGGCAGGGAGCAAGCAAGAGGAGAGACAGATGGCGCTGAAGGCGGGCGGTTCGATCATACACGCTCGCGTGAACGCAAGCTTGTCGCCAGCCAGCAGCACTTTGAAAACTCAACTACTAAAGTCTCCCCGAGCAGCGCATGCGCGCGGACTCAGCGAGACCTAAAAAGGACAGGAATCTAATGCCAGTGCCTGAGCATGTCTTTGCTGCTTTAGCTAACCATGGAGAGGTGGGGGTACAAGACAAAGTAGTTGCAAATGTTGGAGAGATGCATATAAAGTACTATGACCTCAATTCCCTGACAAGGGAGATGTAAACGCAGAGCCACTCCTCCTTCTGAGGACGCAGCCGTTTGCTCAAGACGTCTTGGGATTATCCAGAAAATTGACACAGGAATGCATTCCGCCCATTACTAATCATTGGCTTTGTGGTATGTTACTCACATTTTCTGGCTTTCTATTTGCTGGCTTTATTTGCTTTACGCTGTCCAGCTCGCGTTCGTCCCTCCCGTTGCCCAAACCTTGTTTACTGCACTCTTCCACTACCTCGCTTTCTGTAAACAGGCCATTAAATCTTGTTTTTATCTTGTCACATTTGCTGTGCTTTCAAAGACAAAGATCAAATGTCAGGCTGTATCTTCCAGGGAGCTTGGTGATTATTTCTCTTTCTCAGACTTCAAAGCAAGAGGATTTATGTGACAATCATGCTGGCTACTGGGGTTCTGCTTTTGGAAGGCTGTACAGTGTTATTTTTTTTTCTAGCACACAACAATATTTAAATGTCTTTAACCCCTTCGCTGCGGCGGGAATTCCGCCGCAGCGCTGCGGGGGTGGGGGGGGGTGGGACAGCGCGGTGGCGCTGTGCTCATGACGGAGTGGTTCCGTCATGACTCCGCCCACGGCGCTAATCGCCCGCACAGGCAGGGAATTAGCGCCGCGTGGGCGGAGCGGCCTCCAACGGCCGCGGCATGACGGAACCACTCCGTCATGAGCACACGGCAACCGTGGCTCATGACGGAATGGCTCCGTCATGAGCAGGGGAGGGGTTAAATGATCTGTGCTGAAAATCAAAACAATGCATTGGGTGATGACATTTCCACAGATTATCATTTATGCACTGTATAATTGTATCAGTAAAACTGCATGTGAGTGCAAATGCAAAGGTCATTTCAATTGAAGATGCTTTGTTTATAATGACAGTGCACTACCATATCATGCATATTCCACGTTTGCCCACTCCACTCTACTCTACACCACTCCACGTCACTGCACTCTACTCTGCACCATTCCACTCTACGCCTCTCTACACCACTACAATCTACTCAAAGCCAATGCACTCTACCCCACATTACTCTACTATTCACCACTGCACTCTACACCACTCCATTCTATGCCACCCTACTCTGTAACACTGCACTCTATGCCAATAGACTCTATGCCAATGTACTCTGTCACACTCCAGTGTATGCCAGTGCACTCTATGCCAATTCCTTCTACACCACTGTAATTCACTCTACTCTGCAACAATCTACTCTATGCCACTGCACTCAAAGCCATTGCACTATACTCTGCACCACTCTATTCCACTGTACTCCAAGCCAATGAACTCTAAACCACTTTAATCATAACTAATGTACTGTACGCCAATCTACACTGCACTCTATGCCACAATACTCTATGCCAATGCATTCCTCGCCACTCTACTATACATCACTGCACTCGGAGTATACTCAGCACACTGCACTCTGCCATTGTATGCCACAGCACTCTACGCCAATGCACGCTATGCCACTCGACTGTACACCACTGCACTCTGTGCCACTCTACTGTATGCCACTTAACTCTGTACCACTGCACTCTACTTTGCACCAATCTACACCACTTTACTCTACACTGCTCTATGCAAGTGCACTCTACCACATTTTACTATGAACCACTGCACTCTGCACCACTGTTCTATACCACTCCAGTTAACCCTGCACCATTTCACCCTACTCTGAAGCAGTCTACTCTAGCCTCTACACTCTACTCCATTCTGCGCCTCTACACTGTGCCACTCTATACCACTAGCACTCTACACAACTCTACTCAAACCCAATGCACCCTGCATCACTGCACCTACGCCAACTACTTAGCATCACTGCACTGATCACAAATATACCCCACAACATTCTACTCTATGCCACTGCACTGAGACACAGAATACTATATCACTCTACGCCATTACGCTCTACATAACTGCACTCTACACTACTCTATTCTACTTTGCACCACTTCACTTCACATCACTGCTCTCTGCACTGTTCTATGACAGTGCACTCTACCATACTGCACTCTGCATGAATGCACTCTATAACGTTACACTCTACTCTGCATCACTCCACTCTATGTCACTGCACTCTACCCTGCACCACTCTACTGCAATCTAAGCCAATGTACTCTATGTCACTACACTCTACGCCACTCTAATTTAATGTGCACCACAGCACTCTACACCACTTCACTCCATGCCGCTCTACTCTGCACCACTCTACGCCAGTGGACTCTACCCCACTCTACTATGCACCACTGCACTCTACACTACATCAGTCTAGGCCACTCCACTCTGCAACACTGCACTCTACGCCATTACTCTATACCACTCCACTGTTCCCTACACCTCTCCACTCTTCACAATTCCACTCTGTGCCACTTCACTCCACTCTGAAACAATATACTCTAAGCTTCTGCACTCTATGCCACTGCACTTTGCTCCACTCCATGCCACTGCACTCTACGCCACTACTCTATACTACTGCACTCTACCGTGCACCACTAAACTCTATCCTGCACCACTTTACTATACTCTGAAACATTCTACTCTACGCCACTGCACTCTATGTTACTGCACTCTACGCCGCTTTACTCCACTGTGCGCCACTCCACTCTATGCCACTGCATCACTCCACTCTGAAACAATCTACTAAATGCCACTGCCATCTACGCTGTGCCACTCTATGCCTCTACAGTCTATGCTATGCCACTGTACTCTAAACCACAGCACTCTACGCCAATGCACTCTACATCACTTTACTCAAAACCAATGCACCCTACACCATTGCCCCTATGCCAGTTACTTTGCGACATTGCACTTCATGCCACTATACTCTACAACACTCCACTATACCACTGCACTCTATACCACTGCACTCTATTTCACTCTGCACCATTGCATTCTATGCAGGGCCAGGCTGGGAACCAAAATCGGCCCTGGAAAAGAGCTCGCCACTCAACTCTACTGACGCCACTTCACGCCACTCTCCTTTACCCACTATTAGACCTGCTGAACAGCAGCCACTCTGGTGTACAACATTGCTAAAGCATATTGACAAAGCCAATAGCTCTCGCATAGGCAAGACCTTTTGGCTATGCTAATGCTTGCTTTTCTGTGTCCCCTGGACATGCGGAGAAAAAGTCTTCCCCCTCCCGCTGGCCCAGTCAGTTCTCACATTATGACCCAGTTACTAAGTGTAAATTTGCAGGAAGTTATCCCCTTTAGTTCTTCGGTCATTTTTGACCAATCCTATACACACAAGTGACATAAGTTGCTGTCTGAGGGACACATTAGGACCCTTACTGTTTACAACTAGATTACTACATCAAATGCCCCCTGGTTCCCATTGTTTAATGTAGACCCTGAGATTTAGTGCATACCCGGTCAAAATGGCGACCGAAAGTGATCTAGACCCTTTTTTGAGGGAAGAATTTCACAACATTGGACCAGACTGATTATCTTGGCTTTTTTCCTAGTGAAATCCTTTGTGCAGTCAACTCTCTTCTTTCTTCACATGTTTTTATAGTATTGTATATTACGTTTCAGGTGGACGCCACTATATTTAAAGCAGTGGTGGCTCCTCGTGGGAGTGCTGCAGGGCGGGGGAGGGGTAGTAAACTCTGTCTTACGGCCAAACTGAGTTAAGTAAATAAATAAATAAAAAGAATTACAGTGCGTGCGCTGCAACGCCAATCGGCGATGCAGCGCACGCAATGTAATTAGTTTTATTTATTTAATTAACTCTGTTCGGTACAGATTAGGAGGCTAGGAAGGGATTAGGTCTTTGTGCTCCAATATGTAGATGGAATCTAAAGGAAAGAAACAGCTTGTAACCCAAATCGCCATTCTTTGCTGGCGGTGGGATATCACGCCTTTGCAACCTTTGCAGAGTTAAATATTGTCCTCAACCACAGGCCTTCAGTTCATTTTGTTTGACAATGCTGCTAAAATGGTCAGTCATCCTTAATATACATGCTACGGTTATGAAAGTTGCGTAAAACTCACTGACGCATTCACACCTATCATTAGTTGCATTGATGGTGGCATTGATGGGACATCTGGTTAATACAACGCCTAGAATTGCTGTCTGTCAGTGGGTCTTTTCAACATTTGTTCCAGCTCTCCAAGGCCGTTTATTAATTTTACTAATATTACTTGAGCTTTAACGTTTTTCAACAGATCTGGAAGCATTACACAACAAAAGTGACGTTTTAGCAAAATACCGTTTTTTTTAGAAATGACCTTGTAATTAAAAATTGCTGATGCTTGAAATATAAGGGACGCAGACAATGCCTGGAGGAAGAGATATTGCTTTTGAGTGCAAATTAAGTTTGCAATCTTTGATCATCAAGCAATTACCCCCTGTGACATTATACTCACGGTGACCACGATAAATTTGGTTAGAAAGGGTCAAAGTGGATTTAGATCATATAAAGAAAAAGTTAGTCTTCCTTCTTAAATGTAATACCATGACAGCGTAAAGAATTATCTTCAATTCGCCTGTTAAGCTGCTTTGTGCATTATCCAGAGCCACTGACTGTAAAGCAATCCGGATGTTGCTAACACTTAAATATAAACATGGTCATTGAAATTATGCAGCAGGGGAGGACCAAATTATGCGGCAGAGTGTATTAAATTATGTGGCAACAAAAGGCAAATTATGTGACGAAACGCCGCACATTTTGTGTTCGTATTAATTATTTTGTCATTTTTACATGTGTTAATGTTTGGACAAAGGTTTTATCCCATTAGTACCAATTTAACATCCAAATAAGGCTGCAAATAGATAGGTGGCCAGTCAACCTTTGTGAAGGGACCTCCACTGTGCGCCAGCATGTGTTGCTAGAAATATTTTATTGTTTTGTTAAGGTATGCAGATTAGGCAGCCGAGGATGGATTATGTGGCATCTGCGACAAATCCACAATTATGCGGAAGCCGCAGTAATGGCAAATCACATAATTCCAGTGGTTTTGAACATGGGTCTCTTCCCAATGCAGACCACTGGCATTGCTAATTCCCTGATAACCTGCGAGGCTCTAGCAGCGACCTGATTTGACACATCACATTCTGGCTGAACTCAGACCAGATAGACTGGATGAAAATTGGTAGAGATGATGGAGGCTGGTCCGGGAGTGGTCCAGATACAGCTTAATGCTGGGAGCCCAGAACCCATGACCCAGAAGTGCAAGATGATGGTTTAAAACATGTTCCCAAAAACGGCCACGGTGGTTAGCAATGGTGTTTTCTTTCTTAAAACGCCTAGAAGTTCTTGTCTGCCAAAGAGGTGTGCCGTGGTGTTTGTAGTACATGAATGCCCGCTTATCAAATCTTCCACTGCAGTGACTAACGGGTCACAACAAGTGCAGAGTGGAGTGGCTCCAGTGGTAGAAGAAGTCTCTCACCAGAACACAGCACAGTTGCCAATGGATACCAGCGATGGACCATCTGCATCACGTTGAAGTTGGTCCATCAAAACTTTGGTAGGAGTGTGGCCACTATCTGAAATCAAGCTTCCAGGTCAAAAGACTGTAAACTAGAATTTCAGAATCTTAACGGTTAAAGGCTTGATTTAGAATACTGCCGCGGACTCCGGTAGTGCAGAACTGGGACTATAAAACTCCCTCCGATACTACCAACAAAGACAAGAAGTCATCCTCTCTTTTGCTACTATTGGAAGACCAACTTTTTAAGTACTGTTAACCCTTATTACATATTTATTTTTAATTTTCGCGTTGGGTTGTGAAGTATATTGATGCCTCCTAAGTGAGAGGCACATCACTTGAAAATGTAGTGTTCTTGAACAGTCTTCTTTCAGTATAATAGGGTAAAAGAATAGAACTTTTTTTCATATCCCTTGCTTTTAAATGGCGCATGCAGTGTGCAAGCACCGCTTGGAAGACGGGCTGTGCCCAGACTACACCGGGTACCCTGTCCTCTGAGCCATGCAAAACAATGGCCTCCTTCTGCTGAACTTTCTCTGCGGTTTTAATTGGCCTGCTTCTCCCATCTTCATTGACGATTCTTTCAGTTGTCAAGAATGTTGTTTCCCCTGTTTACACCCTGTACATTCACTGAAGACCATCAACCATGTTAGCCCTGGTATCCGTGGCGTTCCCCCCACCCCCCCACCCCCGATGTTTTGCCTTTAGACCTCCTGTTTTGCTTACTTCATTTTTGCTGACCTTAGGACTCTGCACACTTTACCACTGCTAACCAGTGCTAAAGTGCTTGTGCTCTCCCCTTAAAACATGGTAGATTGGCTTATACACAATTAGCATATTTAATTTACTTTTAAGTCCCTAGTAAAGTGAAACTACCTGTGCCCAGGGCCTGTAAATTAAATGCTACCAGTGGTACTGCAGCACTGACTGTGCCAACCACTTAAGTAGCACTTTAGACCGGTCTCAGGCCTTCCATTGCAGCAGTGGGAGTGCAGTTTTAAACTGCCATTTCAACCCAGCAAAATAAACCTTTTGCCAGAACAAACCTTCATTTTGAATACATACAAGTCCCCTCTAAGGTAGGCCGTAGACCGCCCCAAAGGCAGGGTGCAGAGTATTTAAAAAATTGGACATGCACTTTAAGTTTTACAAGTCCTAGCATTGAAAAACTATTATGTTTGCTTTTCACTACTGCAATGCTGTCAAGAATTCCTGTCATACAAGGGAAACACGCCCTTATGTAAACAGGAGAGCTGTTACATAACTCAAGGGAAACACGCCCTTATGTAAACAGGAGAGCTGTTACATAACTCAAGGGAAACACGCCCTTATGTAAACAGGAGAGCTGTTACATAACTCAAGGGAAACACGCCCTTATGTAAACAGGAGAGCTGTTACATAACTCAAGGAAAACACGCCCTATAAAGGGAGGAACCGGGAGGTACAAGGCTGTCGGATATTGTGTTTACACCGACGTACCTGCTTCGTGAAGAGCAGTGTTCCGGAGTGGTGCTCCAGTAAGGCAAGAACGGAGGTAGGTCGAGTCGTTACTCCCTGGGCCGTGTCTTGCCCCATCGTCACCTGTGAAGGACCCGGAAGCTCTACCGGTCAACCATTGAGCTTCGCTTTTTGACTCGGCTGAGTCCAAGCGCAGTGGCGCTTTTGCTGGTTGGAGTCGTAACTCCCAGCCCGACCAGAGACACAGGGACTGCCAGCTGTAACGCACACCAGGAGGTGTTTGCCGCGTTACAGACTCGGAAGTCCACAGGATCGATCGAGCGGCTGCTCTCGGTTCAGTCTTCTTGCTTGTGATTGGGGTATCGGTGACGCATCACCAGGAGGTGACTCCGCGTCCCGGTGCAGTCTGAGGAAGAGGTTGAGCGGCTGCTCCCTTCAGGTAGAGACCCCGGCTGGGTGTTTCCCTGACTCCTCGATTCTCCCCAACACTCTTCGTGCCCCTCACAGCCTACCGATTGGCATTGTCGGCCATTTCATTTCTGCCCTCTGTTGGCATACGCCGGGATCGGCGTATATGCAGAGGACGGTTAGGACCATCCGTGCTGTGGGCTGGTAACGTACTTAGCCTGGAGGATTCCAGTGACTATAACTTTTGTTTGTTCTTTGTATTTTATTTGCCTTCATTAAAAGAACTAACCCTTCACAAGTGGTTGCGTCCTCATTGTCGTGTCTGTTAAACGATCCTGAGACGTTCAGGGCGTTACAAATGCCTTCCTCTTCCATAGGATAGCATTGGAATTACCTTAGCAAATTTTTATAAGTGTAATTTCTAAATGGAAACAGGTAACCCCTTCATGTTCGGAGTCTCTGGAAATGCAATTTAAAATCCTAACTTATGATGAAGTCGGATTTTAAACTGCAATTCTGAAAAACTGATTCAACCCAGATCTCTTGACTGGGGGGTGAATGTTTGATTTGTTCCGCATTCCATCCATCATTTGAGTCTCTTTTGCTTTCTCGCCCTAAGTGCGCCACAAAACTGGTCCCAGGATGCTTGTTTCTGGTTCAGAGAGAACTTGGCTTGGCAGTTTGGGCTGGACTGTTACCATGAGGAGTAGGGTCAAGACTAATTTGCATATGGCTGAGTCTAAACAAGGGTGGCATGGTGAGCAAAAGAACAATGGATTTAACCCATATCTCTTGACCGGCAGTGAACGTTTGATTAGTTGCGCATTCCATCCATCATTTGTGTCTCTTTTGCTTTCTCGCCCCAAGTGTGCCGGGTATGCCCAGACATGGGTCCAGAGCTCACTGTGCCACTGGATTCAAGCTAACCTGGCTGATGAGGGGATACCACAAAACCAGTCCCAAGAGGCCTGTTTCTGGTTCAGAGACGACCTGGCTTGGCAGTTTGGGCTGGACTGTTCCCATAAGGGGAAGGGTCAAGGCTGATTTGCATATGGCGGAGTCTAAACAAGGGTGGCATGGCGAGCAAAAGAATATTGGATTTAATCCAGATTTTTTAACTGGGGGTGAATGTTTGATTCATTCCGCATTCCGTCCATCAGTTATGTGTCTTTTACTCTTTGAAACGTTGGCATTTTCTTACCATAGCCATTTGATGTCTGCAGCCTGTCTCTGGGGCACATGACTAGGTGTGGGTGACAGTTGGGCTTTGTGTATTCATCATAGACAGTCGCACACAATGGGGAGCTTGGGTGTGACTGGATAGGCCATCACTGGCAGGATGTGAGGAAAGAGCAGGGTCCAGTCCCACTTGCACTTGAATAGGCTCTGTCCTGTCACAAAGGGCTGCATACCCCTTATAGTTAGTCTGGAGCCAGGAAGGCAGAGCACCTGTGCATGTCAAAGGTATGCCTCTAGAAGCTTCTTCCCACTTCAAAGGCATAACTTGGTATAAATACTGGACCTCAAACACCACCACTTCAGCACACATGGATTTTCTGCCAGAAAGACTGCTGTGCTGCTGCAAGGACTGCCACTCTGCTGGATTGCTTCTCTGAAGGAATTGCTGCCCTTCTGTGGTGACCTGCTGCCATCTTGCCTGGGTGAAAAGGATTGGACCTGCATCTCTTGAACCCAGAATGACTCCAGGGGCTAGTTGGCTGGCCTCCGCATCTCAAGCCTCAGGCACAAAACATGTTTCTAACAACCTTGCATCTGCACCTGCATTCTGCCTCTGGGAGGCTACCCTGCCAAGTGGTGCCAACCCACTCCTGGACCCTTGGAAGTGGGCTTAAGGTACTCTGCCAGCCTCTGTGGATCCAGTGGAACCGGTGCATCTTCTCTGCTGCGTGGCGCAACCCTGAGCAGTTCTGCCGCGTCTCTGCTGCTGCATGGATTGGACCCATCACCGGCGCAGCTCCGATCGGCTTCGGAACAGCCGATGTGTAACACATCCTCAGTGCAGGCCCTTGCATCCCTCATCAATGTCCGACTCCAAGACGCCACTGGACTCTGTATCACAACTTTGCAGGTCTTTGGAACCAACGCATCGTCCCGACTGCACGCTGCCTCCTCAACACCGGACTGTGCATCGCAAGCTCCATCGACAGCACCCTCATCAACGATACAGGAACTCACATTGCAGCCTTGCTGCATTTTGGAACAGATGCATCACTTCGACTGCGCAAAACACATCTTTGTCGTGGATTCTCCCAACACTCAGCAAACCAGAATTTAAAGTACTCTCATCAGCGGGGCTAACTGGGACCCTGTAGCCGACCTGTGCTCCATCACGGTCAGCCAGAACTTGTGATTTTGTCCCGGTCGAGCATGACCAGATATCCACAGTTGGCACTTCACATTCCTACAAGTGTGACAATTCTGACAATGTCAGGACCCCTAGGTTAAAAATATGGCTTTGGCAGCCGGTATTAGTCATTCTTAATGTATACTGAATTAATAAACAATAGTTGTTTTGCTCATCTATGAATTTAGAAAACAGCACCAGCAAACGGCAGAATGTCATAGGTACTGGTGCTGACAATTAAGTGCTGGTGCTGAGCAGCAGAAAACTCTGGCTCAAATTAAGCACTGCATTCAGTCAAGGAGGGTAAAAAGGTTGGGGCTCCAAAAAATCAACATAACCTACTTTAACGTCATGTAAAGTAACATAACATATCAAGCATGCATTGGTTCTCAGCCAATCGAAGCACAGTTGCTTTGTCAAAAAGGACATGGTTTGACCCTTGCCAAACACTTTGAATCAAGTCTCATTTCCTTGGGACAACAATTGGCATATTTTTGGTAGAAGAATCGCAGACAATTCTAAAGAGGACAATTGGGAAATTATCCATGGTAGTTTAGGGAGACTTGTTTGTCATTGATGGAGTCGTCCGCCATAGCAAATCCATGTAGAACAACTCTTATGCTAGGCATTTATTTTTCCCCCAGTTTCATTTAGTGGTATTTTGGTCTAAATGAGTCATTTCAGATGACTGCAGTTACACCTCAACTGTTTCGAGCGGTACAGTGGGACTCTCTCGCTGAACTTGGCCAGCCAGCCTTGACTCTGGCAGCTGCTTCCAGCACTTTGTTATTTCTAAACCTGTGAATCAGTAGTTTCGCGTTTCCCCGCAGGAACACAGATCACCGATGTGGATACACAAATGGTCCATTTAATATGCAGGAGCTGCTGACCTAACTGGAGTTCAGAGCTGCGGGCCCCAAAAACAGATGGCCGAAACCATCAATAACCAGTCACAATGGAAACATTAAAAAAACTCAGTGTAATCCTATAGCAACTTTAAAACATCTTTCGAGCAAGCACCTTTTCAAAACTCAAAAGTGTACTTTCCTGCAATGTTTGTTTTCCGGAACGAAGCTGACTTTCTGCAGGTTTTTACCTGTTGCAGATATCTTTGTTCCAAAATAGGATGGTAATCAAGTTCTGGAAACTGTCTTTGTCTTCACACACATTCAGAAATTACCTCTGGATGGCGAGTCAGTTATCTTGGTCGAACCTCAAAGTTGTTGCCATAGCGCTTAGAACGGCGCAGAGCAGGATGGTGACAGAGGAGCTGCACTTCAAGGCAGGCAGTGTATGGCAGATGGGAGCCCACAAGCTCTAGTTACCACTTTGCACCCTCTTCTGATTTGCTCCTCTGTGGGAATGACCTAACAACCCTTGTGTCTCCTTCTGACACTGAACTACTGTTGAACCTTCAATGGCGTTCTTTCAAACCTAACCTGTGATGATTTACTTGATATTTACAGATTAACTCTTAGCTACCCTATCCCCCACTCTCAGAATACCCACTTTCTTGTTTAATGAGAGCCTCTCTGCCAATTCAATATATTATCTATCCTGCACAGATACGACTAGTTAATTTCAGTAAAAAAAGTCAGCTACCTTTGTTGCACTGTTTTTAAAGGCGCATGTCCATGTCAGACATAGCCTGCACGCCAAGAGTCATTTGACAATTTGAATACCAGGTTTTACCAAGGTTCGCCTCTTAGGATAGTCTTCCTCCATACACCCTTGCAGACTCTTTAAAAATAACTACGTACATGCGTTCCAGACAGCTATAAAAATGAGATTCGCTCCAATCTCCTGTAACAGCATTTGGACGTTTGCCCGTCTCCTGCTGCAAACAGCCTGATGAACCATTGAACAATGATTTAGATTGAAGCCTCGAAACAGAATCGCAATCCATTATTGGGACGTGTGCAGACACATGCTTCAAGCACACAAAAGGTGATGGGAGGAATCCTTGCAAGGAGTCTAACCACAGGCAGTCACTAGGGTAGCACTCCTACGCGTCGTTCTTTTGCTGAACATGCCATCTTAGTTTGGAACCAGCCTTATGCAAATTGGTCTTTACCCGGTTTTCAGTCGGAACAGTTCAGTCTGACCTTCCAGGCCGGGACCTCCCCGAACTGAAACACAAGCAACCCAAGACCGGTTTTCCCTGATTAAGGCTCTTCAGTTGGGTGTAGCTCGGATCCAGCGTCACAGTGAACACCGGACCCAATTCTGGGCATACCCTTTGCCCCTTTGGGTATTACATTAAACACGCAAAAGGCGATCATAGGAATGCATGCAATAAGTCTAACCACTGGCAATCACTTAGGAAAGCATTCCAACCCATCGTCCCTTTGACAACCATATCATCTCAGTTTGGACTCAGCCATATGCAAATGCTGTGTCATGTATAAAGACTTTATAAAGCGCATGGTTACCCAAAGGTGTCTTGGCGTTGACTGGACCCAAGCATGCTGAAGATGGCGCATTAATTATTTAAAAAACAGGTCTTGATCTCTTTCCTAAAATCAGGCAGTGATGGAATGGCTCAAATCAATCTTGACCCTGCTTAAGTCAGGCACATGCTACTTCACTTGTCAGCACACTTCTCGGAGGTATTTTACCCCTAAAAACATTGCTACAATCAGAGCGGTTCTGCAGCTTATATGCGCTCTCTTTGTCATCTAACTTCCTTAGGACAGTACCGTGCTTAAACCGCAGCAATAAGATTACTGACATAGGACTGGAGCACACATTCTGCTCTTGCACAGGGCAGCACATGCTTTCCGTAGACGGAACAGGCAACTCCTCGGATGAAGTGAGCAGCAGCATGCAAAGTGCCTAAACAAAACACCAATACTAGGAGGCTACACAAACAGAAGCGGTGCACTAGCAAATGTCAGTGCCTATGATGATGAACATTGAGGATACCCTGCCCAATTCTTCCTGAACATAGATAGCCTGCTTGCTCGACCACATAATTTACTTGCCAATTTTACATAGCAGAATGATTGTGAGAAAGTCCAAGCACTTTTGATCATCATGTCCCTATATATTTGTTGGTGGCTATCCCCACTTGAGATATATCAGAATACTCTAGCTAAAACACCATACTTGGGCTCAATATTTCACAGATTGATCGTGAGAAAACATTCTCAGGTATGCCATTTGCAAAGTCCAGCCAACATGTTTAACTCTTCATGCAAGTTATTACATTTCCCATCATAAGCTTTCATAGCAGCAATCGTAGCCGGGCCAACAAACTCAGCAAGAACGCGTTTGTTATTTAGTGGGCCATACCGCCTTTAAAGTGTGTGGGGGGGAGGGGTATCGCAATAAAACAGCCCAAGATCAAGGTTACCCAGAAAATGCAAGTTCTTTGGCTCTGCTGCCTATTCATATTGAGTTCATTGTGCCACTAGTGTACAGCTGTGGCACAGTGAAAACGAATACCGGTCACAAAATAATTTAATAAAAAACAGGTACAGTAAGTAAAATATATTGTCATCCCTTCCCATTAATGTTAAAATCACAAACTTCTAAGGATGCATGTAGTGAATATATTTAACAATTTCCATAAAGAAGAGTTAGAAGCAGCAGGCAGGATTTTAGGCCTTCTTTATTTCACATGTAATTTATTCAGACTTTAAACTTTGTGTTTTCGATGGAGATAATTCCAAAGGCACTCATTTTCCACCCAGCAGCCTACAACTACATTTATGAATGATGTGGGACACACCCACCTTTACTGGCGGTCTGTCTCCTCAATGGGAACATTCCTCTCACAATTGCCCCCTCCAGAATGCTATCACCAGCCTTGCAAAATACAAAGGCCTTGTAGCCCAGCAGAAAGCTCTTTGCCGCCACCCTCCAAGCAATAGCAGTGTGGAGTCAGTCTTGCATCGGCTGCAGCCTCTGCGTAGCCTCTCACATAGCCACTTGGATTCCAGGCTTCCAGATACACACAGTGCACCTGCACAGGAACACTTTGATGGTAGACAAAGACCTGGGAGATGAGTTGATACAACTGCTGAAATAAAATAAGGGACAATCCAGGGGTGCAGTCACCAGGTTCTGGAGTGCACAGCATCCCTGTGAGAACACCTAACTGGTTACTGACCATGGTAATGGTAGAAGAGCTGGGTTGTAGCTGAACACCTATTGCCCTCAGGCTGCAGGCACTGCAACAAACCACTGCAGATCCAGTTCAACAGAACGATGCAAAGTAATTGTAAATAAATAGATAAATCCCTCATTATTCGTGTGTGCAGAGCGCTTTCGAATTGTATGCGTGCAGAACGTTTTGCACCACCAAAGATGACAAACTTTATGAGAACAAAATCATCATTTTGCATAAAAAATGAAAATGGGAAAAAAAAAATTCTAAAGAACAGCCACGCTGAAGGCAATTATGATTGCGCGAATCTTCCCCGTTAACCTTCAAATGCAATTTCAGGTTTGGCTGTCAAGCGACACGTTCTTGCTGAATACAGCCTAAAATGAATTAAAGGCACACTTCCAGGGGGGCGCACTTTTTGCTCAGGTGATACGGAGGCGACAGGCACAGACATTGTTTTGCTTCCCAGAGTCAACTGCAGTACAATAAATAACCACGTTAGCCAAGCGAGAGCCCGGAAGCAATTCAGGCTCAGCGCGTTCTAGATCACCCCGGATGCTATTCAACAACAACTGAGAAAAATCCGTTTTGCGCAAAGACCACTGCACGCGCAAGCACTGCAAACACCCTTAATGAGCGCGAGGTGGCCCTTTGAATTATTACCCATTACAAATTCCTGCAGCATCCGCTGCCTCATAACAGAAAAGGAACTGTTCCCTGATCCTGAAGCAATAAATAACGAAAGGAGGGTGAGAAAGCACCACTCGGCAGACAGATTTCTAAACAATGTCTGCATCACTGCAGTCCACTGGACTTTGCATGTTTTATTCATTGAGCCATCACTTGGCCCCTAGACGGACATTTCGCTGGTGTTGTAGATGTGTATCCATCCGTGTGCCGTTGTGTGAAGGAGCGGCGTGGATTGTGTTAAGTTAAGTGGTCACCTAGTGCATGGATCTCAGCTTGTTGCTATGTAATTCTGCCCGCTGTGCTATACAATCACAGGCGCCTAATTCCACGTCGACTCCTACTAAGGTTTCCTTTGCATTTCGTCAGAACCTCCTCTACAATCTAGATACCCGTGCGGTTGCCTACAGGTGGAACCGAGATTTGGGAGGGAGGGGGGCAAGCCAAACCGAGACCAATTTTTTTTGTGTGTAAAAGGCCGCTTTATTGAAACAGGTGCATATCACAATTTATTAACACTGGCAACTGCCTTACAAAACTAAAACCTCACTATACATAGATTACCTGACCCTTGTTTCCCCCCACCCCTACGATCCCCACATAAAAAACCCCACCCTGCCAAATACAAAATAACATTACATAACAACCATATTACACAATCTTACACAATATTGCATTTACAAATCCTATCCTCCAATGACCCAAAACCCCTACCTGCCTTTGTGCAAGTGTAACTAACAAACCTCTAGTCTAAATGTATTCTACCTGGTTACCCTTTCCCTGCCCCTGCTCACAAACTGCCAACACTTAACTAAAATCTTCAGCCAATCTTCGCCAACTTTCAACAACCCTGCCAGCACCTGTTCAAAGCAACGAATATACAACTTAGTCAAAACCCAAATGAACCTGTTTCAATAACCGCCTATGGAAAAAAAAAAATACCTAAGCAAATCACCCAAAAACCCCAAAAACGAGGGAGGGCTAGTGGGAAAAAAAGGTAACACTACAGCGCTCCCAGCCACCAGGTCACCAAACCTAAAATGGTGGCTGGGAAGGCGCGAAAACTGCCCTTAAACCCCTTTGACTACAAATAAAATTGGGCTCCAATTAGGATAATCCTAATGAAGCCCAAAATCCACAAAATGGCCGCTACTCGGCCGGCCCCTCCCAATCTGCCTAGGGGGCAGACCTCGCAGTGCTCGGCTGCCCCCCAAACCCCCCTTCCCACAGCTATATTCGCAAGCTGTAATGGCTTCTCTCAATTTTTTAATACTCTGGGATTTTGATCTTAAGGGTATTGCAATAAAAGTTATAAAAACAAAACCGATAGGCATGATACTGCGCAAGCCACGGACAACTTCAAAATCCCACAGTTGGAAAGGAAAAATGTGTATTTTTGTCTGCAGTAGTGTCACCATGTTAATCATCAATGCCTTCTCTCCAGTGAGTTTGTCTTCAATTTCTCATCACAATTATCGGGCTCTGTGCTCATAAACTTGTTTATGACAGAAAAACCTGAAATTCTCTTTTGAGCACTAAGGCGTCTCTGGAACCCAGCAACTAGTAGCAGACAGAATTGGGCGCTCCCCCTCTTCCTGCACCTATGGTGAGAAACCTAGGTGTGAAATTTGATTCTAATCATTAATTTGAGCCTCAAATCAAGGGTATCTCTGCTACCTGTTTTGCCACTCTTAGGTCACTAAAAGGGATGCTCCGCCTTATTCCGGAATACTTTTGCAAGACCATGCCTTGGTTACATCCAAACTGGACTATGTGAATAGCTTGTATTTGGGTTTGGCAACATACTCAATTCAACACTTACAAACAATTCAGAACTCTGCTGTTCGCTTAATCTTTAGGATTCCTCCATGAGTTTTAGTGTTCCGTCACCTATGCCAGCTTCACTCCCTCCCAGTCATCAAGAGGATACAATTTAAGGCTCTCATTTTTGCTTTTAGGGCCTTTACGCAAAAAGATCCCATCTTAGGAGAAGATTTAAGCCCTACTGTCAAGTCAGATCCCTGAGATCTAATAATCCCAAACTGCTTCAACTGCCTTGCATTCGGAATGCTAGAAGAGGCGGCAGATCTTTTATCTCTCTCACTTCCATACTGTGGAATGCTCTTCCTCTCAGTTTGTAGTGCAGCACAGTGCAGCTCCTTTAAATCAGTCTTCAGACAGAATCTTAAAACTCTGTTTCTTTACTTCTGTCTAGAGGACATTTTGCCTTTGGCTACCAATCTTTCCCTTTTTCTGACCACTACCACTAGTGCAGGGACGCCTCTTTGAATTAGCGTGCGCTCTACAAGTGGCTGGTATTGTACTGTAATATACAGTACAATACAGCAATGGCACCAGATGTTGGTCCACACGGTCTGGATCCTTGCCACATTTTCACGACCATTGATTATCGCCATAATTCATTTTACACTCAATATATTTTAAACTAAACTATTTTATGTGGATTGTCTGAAAATCAGGCATAGATTTGGCTGGCTTGGTACATCCCTGGGTGGCTATCAATTATACTATATCCCTTTAAGATGGAAAATACCAGCATCACATACATGTGAAACGTGTAACAATATTAACAAAAAATTCAGCAGTTGCAAAAAAAAGCCATCCCTTAAACCTTAGACCTAGAATATAAATTAACATACCCACAAGCCCACTTCTTTCTGCAATACCGGCTACAGTGGTTGTTTGAAACATTATTCTCCCACCTACAATGAACAAAATAATGCCACTGAGCAGTCAGATTTTTTCCTTTGCTTTTCAATTGCGCAAATGCTCTATATAATACCCAATCAAAAAACTCTCACAACGTACCCAACAATCAAGTCCATTTTCATAGTAGTGCATCATGGTGATGACCCTAGATAGAACCTTACTAGATCTTTTAATATTCCTGTCCAAATCCACGAGGAAGATAATTTAAAAAACTTGGTGCGGTTCCACTTTCCCCATCCTTCTTTGAAGCTTTATCTGGGGCCTTTCTCAATTAATAGCCAACATCTATGTTGCTTGACTTGGAGGTGTGCATAAGGCATAGATCTGAAGCTCACAAATAACCCCAAGTAATATGCACAACTTCTTAAACATATTGCCAATAACTGGAATTATGTGAGTCAACAGCGCCGCATTTTCCGCGTAGGTATGGATTTGCCGAATTGCCACATAACCCATTATCTGCTGCTTAATTTTCCCATTTCAACTAGAAAAATTTTTTTTTTTTGCTAAAAGTGCTCAAAAGTTACTAGAAAAACAGTGACGTGTTTCCACGCAGTGAAACGCCCTTCACAAAGGTTGACTGGCGTCCTTTCAGTTGCTTATTGCTGCATTTCAGTTTTAAACGTTTACTAATGAGGTGATACAACTGTAATGTGTAAAAACTACAAAATAATGAAGTAATGCTATCACAAAATGTGATGCCTTACGTCACAGTTTGTTTTTTGGTGCTATATAATTTAGTCCAACTTGTACCATAATTTGGTCCTCTTCCGTCACAAAATGTCAGTGGCCCTGCTGGTAGGCAAGTAAACATGCAGGTCTAAATGAACTCTGCTAAATGGACTGGGTGGTTCTTAAATTAAAGCACCACAGCTTGCAAGTCATGATGGTATTAGCGATGGAACTTCTTTCAGAATTGTATCGTTTTCATTGAATGCTCTTTCAGACTCCATTGGTCCGTCTAAGGGAATTGTGATGGACATTTAATCGCTTTGCCCAGGCCTTTAGGTGCATTTCCTTGCATCTGGAGAAGTGTTAACTCGGCCATGAAAATAACTGGTACTTGGTACTAGAGGGACAGGCTACACCACAGAAGCAGCCTTACACAACAGTGGCAAAAAGAACAATTGATGGACAGAATGCAGAACAATGTCTCACATTCACCCCAGTACAGAGATCTGGGCATAAATCCACCGTTTTTTTGCTCACCATGTCATTTCAGTTTGAACCCAGCCATATGCAAATGAGTCTTGACCCTGTGCCTCATGGGAACAGTCCAGCCCGAACTGCCAGGTTCTCCCTGGACTGGAAACAAGCATCCTAGGACCGGTTTCGGGGTTTCACCCCTCATCAGCCAGGATAGCTGGATTCCAGTGGAATGGAGAGCACGGGACCCACGTCTGGGCATACCCGTCCCATTCGGGGTGACAAATGCAAAAAGAACACAGGCCTATACCGTTACTAATAACCTGGCAAGGTGGAATAACGGGACCCCTGTTTGTGCTTAGATCAGACACCCTCCTCCAATCCCAGCCACACAGCCCCAACAAAAAGGTATCCTGCCTAGGGTTTAACCTCAAACGTGTAGGGAACCACAGGTCAGGCACTCGAGTTTACCAAAAGGTGTGGAGGCGGCAGTGTCAGGGTGAACATGTCCTTGTAACACAAGCCTTGTTTTCAAGAATCCTGTGTTGAGCCTTGATGTGGATATGGTGACTTAGTTCTTGATGGTCCCTTGTCGCCATTAAATAATAACTATTGGAGAAAACACACCCCTGGCATCTGCTGGGACTTGATCTAGGTTCACATTTAAAACAAACTTCCGCTACCTCTGAACAACTCCAGAAACATCCCAGGCACTGCTGGCAGTAATCACTAACCCACCATTCCTTAAAAATGTTTCATCAAATTCCTGAGAATACAACAAGAACCACAGCTGTTGATTCCCCGCTTCTGCCCCTTCCAGTCACAAACGAGCCGGTAGGTAACGAACTATCAAGGCCAGTATTTCATAGGTGAGGTAAGACAGCAGCTGTGTAGGGGATATTTTGCCTACAGTAATCCTTGAGCCTTTTCCTGAACACTGCTTATCATATTTGCTTCTGACACTGCCCAGTCCTTTCATTAACTACACATTATTTGAAAAGATGTTTTGAAAGGAAAGAATATATTTAAAAGTAGAGTTATGGTAAACGTGAAAGAATATTTTGTTGCACCACGAGAACAGACCAGCGTTGTGCTTTGTCGAAATAAAAAATTGCCCTATCTTAATGTGTTTTTCTTTGATAAAAATTGATTCGTATGACGCGAGTCAAATATTCATGCGCACTAAATACCTATGGAACAATTACATATCTTTTTGGTTTGGACACATTTTTGTTAAGAGGTGAAAGTTGATTTCCATCCATTCGCTCTTTTGTACCCAGGCATGCCCAGTAGTTTAACATCCCTCTGCACCCAGAGCAATGCGGAAGGCAGGGGGAGACTGCCATGAGGGGCCGCCAAGAATGCGCGAGGAATGCAGACATCTGCATCGTAATTCCACGCCCTGCAGACGGTTTACCTGGGCGGCGGCGGCACCGTTTCACCTGAGGGGAGTCCAGAGGGAGCAGACAGATAAACCCACACCCGCCCCCCGCATTCCTGCTCTCAAGAAGCAGCTGCCAGCACGGGGGCGGGCACGCCGGGATCGTGCCCATCTCCCGTCACCTGGCGAGGCGAAGAGACAACTGCAGGAAAGCACAACGCGCTAATTACAGGGCCCGGAGAACAAACACCACACGGCATCTTTAACATAAAGACAAAGGGATCCTGTTAGCAAAACAAACCTAAGTCTGATTTCATTTATGGTGGGGGGCGGGTTGAGATGTCCCAGATTTAAAACAAAGAAAAGTTGAGGGGGGGGACACGTGTAACATTCCTAATGATTCTCTAGTCTTATACAGGCCGCGGTTAAGATTTGGTGCATTTAAAAATGCATGTAATCTTGATTTGTTTAGATCACTTGACGCTAGTGGTTACATTGTTTCGACAACCTCACAGTTTTTAGCTGATAAGGGATCAGCTTTAAAGAGACTGTGTTTTGACAAGTATCACACAGTTTGGTCAAGTCGAGTGGCAGGGATTTAGATTCTTGTTTCCTGGGACCACAGACAACAACTCAGCCCATAGGTCTGCATGCCTTCTGTCAAACATGAATTGCATTTGCTATACATACTTTACGAGTAGCATTGTTAAAACAGAATTAATCTTCCCTGTATTCCATGTACACCATGCACAAGCCTGCCAAGCTTTCACTTTAGTTAAATAAACTTTCTTTTGGGCCCAATCAGTAACCTGGTTACTCAGGAGTAAACTATTGGCTTAGGGTTACTGCCCGAGGCAGCTTCACATCCAAGCAAGGTCAGCGTGGTTTTGCCGCTTTCAGAATTTTTTTTTTTTTAAAGTGAAAACAGGTGTACTATAATAACTATTTTGTATTGGAGTTTTAAGGACTATCATGGCGCATTTATTTATTCTATAGAAAGGGGGCAAAAAGAGAAAAGGCCCACTATAACCTGCAAGTTCTTAAGCTGGTGTACAAGATAACAAAGCTATTGATGTTGCTTAATACCTTTCAACTAGAAAAAGGTCGCCTATGAGGTAGAATTCTTAAAATATTAAATTAGGTTTTTGTTCTCAATTGAGTACCTCAAGAGAAACATATGCGTCGTGGAAACGGGCAACGCGTTTACGTTAGCTGAAACATAATTTCCCTTCACAATTTTCATTACATTATACATAGTGCACATGGACCGACCAATCATTATATTTGCAGTTCCAATGAGTGACGCATACAGGAACAAAAATGGCCGCCCAGAGCCGTCAGGGGGATATGGGCAGAGGGGACATTATTGCCCAGTTCCCCCATATTTTCAGCCCCTGTGCACTTCAAGTAAAATCTCGTTACAGTTTTTGAAGCAAACCTGCCTGTGTTAATGCTAGCTAATGCTTTAAACCACCAGCCAGATACAGATGGCGACCCAAGATCTTTGTCCCAAACTTTGCAAGTACTTCGGACATGCCGGTGACTAACTAGGTAACATACATGATGTCCCTTTTAAACAAATGTCTAATTTTATTCTTCCCATTTTGGATTTTATCTAAATTGTGCAAATAATCGAGATTACTGGTTTCACTGTTTCACATGGCAACTCATACCCTTTCTGAAACTTCCACGATTTCATAAAACGTTGCACGGAATGTGGACAAATTGTCTACTGAAAAGAACGCGTGGAGCTATCCATCTTAACTCTGTCGCTCTGTCCATCAAGAGCACAATCAGCCCTTTCCCCTATAGCGAGAGAACATTTTCCTCGCTGTACATCAATTTTTGCTTTTTTTTGGGGGGGGGGGGGGGGTCTGTCATACTACTTTGATCTCTCCCACCACAAATCTTCGTCCAGGTCTAGTCGTCAAACACAGGGAACACTAAATTCACCAGATCTAAGGCCATAGACAGCGCCACTGGAATTATGCGACTGGGCAACCACAACATTTTTCGCATAAATATATAATTTCCGCACTTACTTCATCACCTGCTGCATAGTATGTGGATTTTAAACAAAAAATAATAATTTCTAGCTCAAACAGTCCAAAAGTTACTAAAACCCAGCAGCAATTTGCCACACAGAGGAAGGCCCTATGAAAAGCTTGACTTGCCACCTTCTATAGTTTGATGTTAAACTGGTACTAATGAGTTGCACCTAATGCCCAGAAAACATTAACAAGAGTATTGCAAAATAAATAACACTATCGCCAAATGTGCTGCATTACTCTGCACAATTTACCTTTTCTTGCCGCATAATTTACTGAACAATGCCGCATTCTTTTCTCATTCCCTGCCGCATAATTCCAGTGGCCCTGGCAATAGATCTAGTGACAGCTCAGCAGGCACAAGACTCATCTCTGCAGACAAGCAGAGTTATGTCTGTAGGATGTCAACATAAAAAAATGCTAGTTTATACATTTTCAAATGAGTCATTTTTCGAAAATGAGAAATAGAACTTTGAAGTTGAACAGTTTACTAATTTCCTAGATTGTTAAAAGATTACATTTTGCACTTCAAAAATGGGAGGCATTTCCTGGCAAATAAGATGACCAATAATCCGACAAATTCGATCCTTGGTCGGGCAGTCTCCAGCAGGCGATGGCGACCTGTTCACCACTACCTGACATGCAGGCAACTGAAACAAAGGCTAAACGGGCACGTCTGACCAGGGTCGTCGTCTGGTACTTGCAGTGCGGCGAGCAGGTGGCATGCACCTTTGATATTCCACGACAGAACGGGTTGATTTTCCCACTAGTCGTTGTTAAAAGGTAAAACTCCTCTTTCCAGCAGAGTTCTAATTAATGTGTAGGTTTCTCACTTGAGTTTTAGTTTTTCTTAGTGACAAAACCGCTTAGTAAATGATGGTAATATTTTTTTTCCCACATTTTACATCACCAGACTCAGAGGGTTGTACCGAGGTCTCATTTCAAGAGGTACAAAGACGAGCGTCTCTTTCTTTTAAGAAGTTACAAGCCACCAAGTTGCCCATGCTTCAAATAAAAAACAGAAGTGCTCATAATCATACATTTTTCATCCATTAAGAGCGTCTGTATTTGTGTTATAGGCATAAAAGTTTGCTTTGTGTTCAGCACGGAGGGGAGACCTCAGCTCACTCCTTCTGTGGCTCCCAAGTCCACGCCTCGGGTTCTCTCGCTTCCGCCGTCAGCAGACATGAGACGCTTGCTGAAACCAGTCCAAGCGGAGCCAAGTCTGCTCGCAGGATGGCCTCACCCGCACGGCCGGGGCTGGGTATCTTCAAGGCACGAAAGAATGTTATCTTCACCCAAGGACATAGACATCGCCCGGCCGGGGGTGAAGAAGAACGCCTACAATGGAAACACTGATGCAGTGGACTACCAGATTCATTGTTCGTCGCGCGGGATATTGAATCAGCACATTTCCCACACGTTTCCAAAGCAACACGTGTAAGAACGATATAATGAGGGTTCGGGTTTTTGAAGCATCCCCTCGGTGCCTTCAAAGCAACTGGACACAAATCTTCACTTGTTCTCCGTTGCCTTCCATTGCTGTCCTCTGATCACGGCAGCGGGTGAGTGCCCTGGCCCGTGGGCAAGCAGTCCCAAACCTTGCACCGGCCCTTTACAGTGGTGGAAACGTCTCGCTGGAAGCAGGGATGCTGTGATTGCTTAGTAGAAGGGCGGGAAGGAAAGCATGACCGTGTTAGAGTATCCTCAGCTCTTCTCCTGGCCGAGAAGCTGGGGTAGGAGGAGGGCCAGTGGAGCTGCGACCCGAGCCGCTCTGTGACCAGCATCTGTTATGTTATGTCGGGTATTTGTAGAGCGTGCGGCTACTCCCAAGAGTGTCCCGGCGCTAAAAGAACACGCACCCGAGCAACAGAAAGGTGAACCTAGGTACCAGACGACAAAAAGCTAGTTGAGCCGATTTAAAATTTAAATAGCCATGTCTTGAGCATTTTTCTAAAGGAAAGCAGATCCTGGGCCTGACGGAGAGGCAGGGGGTGGTTGTTCCATAGGCCGGAGGCAACCGCCTGAAAAGAGCGGCCTCCAACCCGCGCAAGTGCAATTTTCGGCACAAAAGTCAGGAGTTGAGATGAGGATCTCAAAGTACGTTGAGGGACATGGCGGGGGAACCTATGTCTTAAGTAAGGAGCTCCAATCTGATTAAAAGCTTTAAACACAAGAACCAGGGCTTTAAAATAAATTCTCTTTTGGACCGGCAGCCAATGCAGGGAGGACAGGAGAGGAGATGTCCGAGTGCTGGGGGGGCCAGGAATATGGCCCTAGCGGGCGCATTTTGAATCACCTGCAAACGGGAGATCAAATAGCTGGGAAAACCCAAATTCAAAGAATTCGCATAGTCCAAACGCGAGGTAACCAAAGCTTGGACTATGATTCTTCTGTGAGAGACAGAAAGCAAAGGTAAGAAGTTCCTCATCATTCTTAAAATCCCGAAACAAGTCCCTGCCACAGACTGAATCTGGGATTTCATAGAAAGCGAGGAGTCCATCTTGACTCCGAGATTCTTAACCACGGTCACGGACGACCCAGGGGGGGGGGGGGGGGGGGGGGGGGACAGATCCCGCGGCCACCAGTTATGCCAGGTCTCACAGGGGCGGTGGCCAAAGGAGATAATCTCGGATTTGTCAGGATTACATTTCATTTGATTATCCTTCAGCCACGAGAAAACTTCAGAAAGACAAGTATTTATTGCATGGGCGTCAAACCCGGCGCCCTTCGCACAGGTGAACAGCAGCTGAGTATCGTCTGCGTACGATACAATCTTTGCCCCGTGTTGTTCAGCGAGGCGAGCAATGGGGGTCATGTAAAGATTGAACAGAGTAGGGCTCAAAATAGAGCCCTGCGGGACCCCGACATTCAGAGGTGAAATGGCAGCAGCAAACGGAGCGGACCATACGGTTTGAAGACGATTACTGAGAAAGGACCTGATCCAACTCAGTGCCATGCCGCCTACGCCCCCCTCGGCTAGTCTTTGCACCAGTCTGTTATGGGGCACGGTGTTAAAAGCCGCGAAGAGGTCCAAAAGGACCAACACCGCGTTGCCTCCCCCATCTAACGTGGCTTTAATGGTCTCAGATATTTCTAAAAGGGCTGTTTCAGTACTGAAATTAGCCCTAAAACCCGACTGACTAGGGTGCAAGAGATGGTTAGTCTCAATGTATTCAGTGAGGATGGAGTTAACATATGTCTCCAAAACCTTTGCAAAAAAAGGAAGCAGCGATATGGGACGGTAGTTATCGGCTTCCTCCGGGTCCGCCGTGGTTTTTTTTAGCAAAGGGAGAATTCTGGCATGTTTCCAGCACAAAGGCATATATCCTTCCCGCAAGGCGTTATTTAAAATCCGATTCAACACCCTGGCAGGACAGAGGTCGCTGGTGAGCCCGATTTCAAGGACTTCATAATAGTTAGTGATTGGACCATGGGGATAGCAGGAAACTGCAAAAGGGAGAATTCAGAATTGACAGCAACGCTGGAAAAATCTAGGTCTGAAGTTAAGTCCGGCGACTGTATTTCAAATGAATTCTGAATCTTTTTAATTTTATCATAAAAGAAAGAAGCCATCATGTTAGTCCATAGCACAAACGGATGTCTGATGACTGCGGGGGAGGTAACATTTTCAACAATGTTATAAAGTTCTCTACTTTTATTACCGGCCTGGTCGATTTTTATTGAAAAGAAAAGTCTCTTTCCCTCGCGAACTTTCTGGTAGTGATCTCGTTTGGTTCAGTAAACTCCTGAAAACAAAACTATTTTTTTAAGCTGACTTTCTTAATTCTAAGTGCTTGTAAACTCAGAGCATCGGATAAGGGCTACATCCTCCTTGAATGGAGGCCCCCCTCCCCTCCCGAGCTCCTTCCCAGGCTGGACACTGTGGCCATCTTGTTGCATCTGAAGTGACTTGAAAGGTTACACAGAATTTACACGTAGAACAGTGTAAAACAACACAATAAATAAATGTGACGTGTGAGTTCTCAATTTAAGGAGGGGTGTGATTGTCAACAGGTATCATTTGCTTGAACGTCTACAACCCATATACCAAAAAAGAATCCTGGCATACTTGGCAAGCAAGGTCATTCACATATATTCTTGTGCCTTTATTGACAATTGTCATAAAAATAAAAAAAATGATAAGGAGTTTCTAACCTCAATATGGCAAACTGACCACGGTTCACATTCCCACAAACATAACTGATGCATCAAAAAGGACATCATAAGTAATCTTCAACCATTGACGGGTGAACAGATGCAAAGGGTTATGGTAGTTATGAACCTTGTTCACCTGAAAGGCTAATGATGCAATTATGAGGGCATGGACAATTGCACATCTCAACTCTTTAGCTTGGTTTGGGACAGCTAGTGTTCATTTTGGGCCCATTACCGGAAAGTAAAGAGCCATATATCCATTAATCCACAGACATATTCAATGATTCCTTGTTACGTGGCACTGAAGATGGAAGTTTCAGATGGAACTGGGAAATTTACTGGAATGATACTATGAAGTAGTACTGGATAGTTAAAGAGGTGGACTGCACCACAAGGATCTTCCTCCTTAATACACCAGATTGTTTTCTAATGTCCTCAATTGAGCTGTGCCACTGCCTAGGACAGTTACCTGTGAGAAAGATCAGTGCGCATACACACTGGCATTCTTTAGCTCTACTAGTATGTCATTCAGAGGGGAGTTTGGCATGGTCTCGGTTCTCAGTATCAGCCTTACCAAATAAACAACAGCTCTGTAGCAGGTCTGTAGTCACAATATCGCAGTCAGAAATATGGACTGATCAATATTATGTCCTAAATATTGTTAACAAAAAATATCTTTCTATAGTGTGTAGATTTTCTATCATCATCTCAAAGAGAGCAGTATTTCTGTGAGCGGTATTTAGGGTACAATATTTTGGTCAGGTGACATTTTGAGTAAGCTATTCTTGTACCACATCTCTAGGATGACATTGTGCAATGTGGGTTCGCAGTTGCTGGGTACCGTCCTTTTCCAACATCTTCATCCCAAGCGGAGGGTGTGAAATAGAGCTGACACTGTAAAGTATTGATTAATCCGGAGGGTGCTTCACAGAAAGCACAGCGACAACCATGTTTAGTGTTAAGAGGAAGATACCTTCCGAAAGAGCAGACTATCCTTCCCAAAAAGCAAAGCCAGGCAACAAGTGTTGTGGGGTTCATACTTTAAGTCTTGTAAGTTCTTAGAATGAGAGGATTTCATTTGCAACCACAGCAGCTTGTACAGCTCCTGACCTGGTGGGATCTGTAACAATGACATGGTACAGTGGACTTTATGGCAAACAGACTGAGATGCTTTGAAGTTTGAGATTGTGATATTAGTTTTCTGATAGTGATTCTACCTTTTGCACGTACAGACTCATTCAATCTTGTTTTAGTATCATCTAATATTGGGGGAAATTCTCTGGCTCTACTTTGTTTAGTATGAATTAGCATAAGCAGTGGTGAACTTCCCCTTCAAGGTCTGACGTATCCAGGAAAGGACATCATAACTGGGTGCTATGGGAATAGGAGTGTGGATCATTATGGTGCAGACAGACCTCAGTGGGAACGTCTCACTTGCATCTTCTGAATTAGTTATCTTTTAAAGACCGTGGAGCTTCAGGTTTCTGAACTTGCCCAATATGGAAGGGCAGCCAGAAGCTTGTGGTGTATGACCACGATTCTGAGGAGTGTGTCATGTGCACTGATAGCATCAAGCCTATATCCTGAGCCTTCTCTCTCATGGTCACTTCCTGACACTGGTGAATTGCATCTCTGCTTGAGGTCCTAATATCTTAGAGCCCCATGGACAGCTATGTTTCAGAAATGTACCAATGGCCAGGAAAAGCAGGATTGGCTTCGGGGCCCACATTAAATCAGGTAGTACGATGACTTCACCTAGAAGACTCTCGAAAGGGTCATCTTATTCACCTTAGGAAGAGTATATGCCGGTGTGGTATTCAGTCCTCTGTTCAAAGAGAACCAACCATGTTTCAAAGGATTCACTGGAGTGCTGGTAGTCATCCCTGGTAAACTAGACCTATTTCTGGACCACTGAGGGGTCTTATTCTCTTAAACTGACAACCACCCTGGGAGTAGGACACCCGATATGAGACTAGAGAGACTCGGAGGCCCACTGTGAGCAGCAAAACCATCTGACCTTTGCTGTACTGAGGGAGGAATCTGCAATGAAGCTCTCTAGGCAATGCACTTAGGCAAGTGACTGAGGCTCATTATCAGAGCCAGGAGTTCTCCAGATTCCCACATGTGGAGTTGCGGCAGATCACCCATTCGTTCACCAAAATAGCAGTGTGGATGAAGTTCCATATTTCCTTATTAGGGATATTTCCAGTTAATAATTTACTTACTCTGCTTCTTAACTGCACCACAGATTTGCAGTTAGTCTTTGCCCATGAAAAATCTGCCAGATCTGCTTGATGCCACCCATGTTACGAACTGGCCCTGCAGGTGGGAGACTCTTTGCAATACGCAGGGGATTTAAATTGTGTACGCCTATTAACCCGAATACCGCAGGAAGTGGAGTCCGTTCTTGGGTGGGAATCCACCTGGCAGAGGTGTCAAGGGTTGTATTTGTAAACAGCTGCACTGTGTATCTACTTCTCATGCCTATTCGTTATTTTCCCAGAGAAGAAATGCTCTGTGTTTCTCATTTGTGGAGCAGCCAAACACAATGCGTAAATGGATAAAGTGTAAATCGTGCCTTGTACAGTCTGCCCACGGATCCCAGCTTCCTCAGGACACCTATTGTCAATCTTTCTCTACATGTCCATTTTCCCATTTATAGTGGTGGGGTACTTTCATGTCACACATCCAGTGGCAGAGGGGGGTAGACAGGAAAATAACCTGTTTTTGTTCTGGCCCCTCAAAACACACTCAGGATGCCGATCCATCACTAACTCGGACAGTTAACCTTAGAGGGGTGTGATACAGTGGCAACCATTTAACAAGCCTCTATTCCCCTTTAATCTATCTATCACAGGTAATGCACTCTCCTATTTGCTTTTGTACGTAACTACTATGCACCCATTCTAGTGGTTTTGCAGTGAACCCCTTTGCTGCCTCTTGGCAACTTTCTCTAAACATACGGTTAGCTTAAAAGTGAAAATTTTAAAACATGGAATGGGGGAATTTTTCTTATGTGTATAAGCTGTCTAAATCCTGAGCCCGAGCAAGATGGCGGCTAACCCCACTGCTCCGCACCCATCTCTGTAGTGTCAGTGCTTTGGAGTGCAGTCGCCCCAGCAGACGCCCAAAGCAAATCCACGGATGCAAACTAAGCACTGGGGGTTGAGAAGTGGTGAAAATCCAGGCATTCGCTGCCCGACTAGTCCGGATTGGACTCCTTGCCGCTCTCCTGCAAGGAAAACAAATATAACGGCTCCCAGAAACTATGCGCCTTGTGGAACGCCCCGTGGTCACACACATAAGCGATTGTACGGTAGGAGGCACAATGTGCTAACCCCAACGGGGGACTTTCTTGGAGAAAACACTAACTAGCCTGCATAGCCGGGTGGAGAAGTGTTTGTGCCTGCGATCCAAAGGAGCTGCTCGATCCATGGCCGCATAATCAAGATCATCCGTGGCTGCTCCCTACAGCCTACAACTCATGTCACTGTAATAGTGCGCGCAGAGAGCCCTCCCAAAGAGATTGCCGACCCTGTATCCTGCTACCACTTACACAAGCCTGCAACCAGTAGACAAGTCACTGGGCACGTGCAAAACACTCCGCTACATGGACTGGCCAGATGCTAGAATGCAAAATGGTGGCTCTAATTACCTCCACACTCCGTGAAGCGCCCCACTATTGCACACAGCAACGATAAATGGATAGGAGGCACAATGCACTGTATCCATAATGGCTCACTTGTCTATCACTGCATGTACCTGGGTCCCAGATGTGCCGACCACCCTTAGCCACACAATCGCTTTCGGCTATTACCCCCGTCTACGACCTACAGAAAGTTTTGTACCACGAGCATAGAGTGCCCTCCTACTGCGGCCCTGGTACCTGTTCCCCTCAGCCACTTACCACACTTCTACACGTGATGATCTGGTTACTAAGCACAGGTGAGGCACTTCTGATCTGCTGACAATGCATGGCTATCCGCTACAGCCCACATCCATGCCACCAATTTTTAACGGCCTCATGTTGAACCATGCCACACATTAAGGGATCCGATTAGTGGCTATATTCAACATCACACACTGCGAAGAACTCTGAATCTTAACGTCATATGCAGTATTAACAGCATCACCACAAGGAAAAACAAAATGGCGTATTCGCCCACCCCTGCACACTGAGGCCTACCCTATGTCCAAGGATTACTGAAGCCATCCGTTCATTGCTTACAAATGCTTTGCCGACCACGGTTGTGAGGGCTGAGAATGATCCAAATAAATAGTGCTCTAAATAGTTCAACCTTGAGTTTAGCAACCTCAACTTAAACAGATCTTGGGGAACGGTGCAGCTACACTCAACATACCATGCCACATTAATTGTCTAACTAAACAGAATCTGGCTCCACAAGAACTGAAGACCTTGCGCTCCCACACCACTAAGTGAGCAACATTGATCCTGTAAACAACGTGTGTGGATACACAACTACGAAGCATCCCTTTGAGTCCACTACAGCTGCCACAATGGCAGATCACAAAGGCAAAGACATCGGAAACAATAAAGACAACAAATATACACTAAAATGGACCAAGACGGAATCCGGGGCCAGCCTGGATATGATACTACCGTGACTCGGAGCCTTATATGACTTTGCCCAAAAAACAAAAGTAAACACAGATTCCGTGCATCACGACCATCAAGCCTTAAGGAACGACTTTCAAAATATGGCATGCAGAAGCAAGGATTGGCACACTGGAGGAATCTGCATCTTCTGAGAAGACAAGAGTGGATTCAGTTACCGACAAAATCAAATCCCTGATGAAGACATCTTTCAGTTGGAGGATCGGAAGTGCAGAAGTAATCTGCACATAATCGGGCTACCAGAACAGGCGGAAGACTAAGCAAATTCATGTGTCGAATTTTTGGAGGCCTGGATACCCTGCACACTGGGAATCACATTTGACAGAGACTTTGAGATAGAACAGGCTCAGACTCGCGATGGGCAAGCCCCACTCTAACCCTCTTAATTTGTGCCCTAGAGTCATGATATTTAGACAGCTACGATATTGCCACTCAGAAGGCACGCTTGAACATATGGGGAAAGCTCAACACATCCACTGGAACAAAGCCAGAATCAATATTGCACAGGACTATTCAAAGGACACAATGACCATCAGGAAATTCCCTGTTTGATACTTGGGGCCAACCAGGATTAGCAGTGCTGGAACTGTTGTAATGCACTGGTATCTCTTTAAACCATGTCGGATATGTAAGATGTGTATGCATGTCTCATAGCATGAATGCAATACTTCATTTCTGTGGAAATGTTTGATGATCTCAGTATAATGACTGATTGATGTCTTAGTTCAAACTGCTGAGGTTTTTAGCCCACATTTTATTGTTGTTTTGGGTCTATATAGGCCAGTATCTGACACGTCCCACATGTCCATCTGGACAATGGTCAGGGGTGGAGTTTGGCCACATAGTCCCTCTCACCTGCACTACCCACACTGACCTCTACCACTTAACGTGCCCTTTCAGTCCAACAATGGATGACTCAATAGGTCCCTACCAACTCAGTGAGTGAACCCCACCACACTCTTATACTGATTAATACCCTCAGCATACCACAAAGTTCTAAAATGCATCCTCAGTAGCCAACTCTGTTTAACTCCATCTCACATCAAACCACCAACCATAACTGTCTTAAGGTTCAACCTTTAGCTACCACACCTACATTTTATCTCCATAAAACTGGTCTCCTCACCCTGATAGTGGTCAGACACCCGACATCCCTACATCCTTCCCATCCCAACAGTCCTTCGCCATGATCCATTCCACACATCATCTGTGCACATTAGTACTCCTGTGACTTCCCTAAGTAGGGCCCTCTCTCTCTGATTGCTACCAACCAGCTACCCTGCAGAGGCTGTGTGTTCCACGTAGAATAAGGGAGGGGGAATGCATCTTATACGCATTCCAGGGAATGGGTGGAGGATGGGTAGGGGATGGGACTGTTGATTTAGTTATAGTTTTACTTGTATGTTTTATTACACCAGCTCTTCTCCATTTTCTCCATCTCTTCTACTCTATCTTTTTCCCCTCTCCCCGGTCCTTCCACTATCTCCCTCAGTTACCTGGACGAGCCTTCGACATTCAATGTCTCAATACACACAATACCTTACCCCAGGGCACCACACACAATAATGGTCCAAGCTTGCAACCGCTTACTAAACAACCCAGTCAAACTGAAGGCACCTCCTCTTCTCTCTCACCCGCAGGTTTTTCCACCCCAAAACATCCACCCAATGACCCAAGAGACCACGCTTATTCATCATGGCTCTCCTCAAACATACTCTCACTAAACACAAAGAGGCTTAACCAACCTGTAAAATGTAGAGTAGTGCTAGATTATTGTAACAAACTGAATGGGGATATCATCCTCTTACAAGAGACCCACCTGAAATCTATTCACGACTCAAAATTCTACAGCACATGGATTGCAGACATTGGCCTCTCCCCAGCCCTAAAAAAACAATGGGGTGGCAACACTAATATGTAAAAAAAAAAAAGCTGATATCCCAGTCATATCATACACTTATAACCAATCATGCAGATCGCTAGTCTCTAAGATGAAAAAAAGAGATCTAGTGTTCTTCATTGTAAACGTCTACATGTTGAATAACCATGCTACTGGTTTCCGGAGGGACCTAGACAAACCGCTCTCATATCTTTCAGACAACCTAGGCTGTTATCTTAGAGATTTTAACTTGCCTATGGACGGTAGCCTAGACAGAGTCAATTCACACATTTATAGGCACTAAAGCTCACAAACAAATGAAAATTTCGCCCCATCACTCATTTTCACAAATAGATATTATGGTGAGCAACTCCCTACTCCACCTCTCCCCCCGAAAATCGAACAGAGAGTGATCTCTGATCACACGTGTGTCCATCCAAATAACATTCTATGTTATTCTCGAAAAGTGGTGCTTGAATGATGATCTCATAGATTACCCCAATAATTGAAGGGAGATTGTGACGACCATTGAAAACGTCGTCAAAGAAAACCTCCTAAACAACACATCCCCTACAATCTGATGGAATGCCCTCAAATCCACATGAAGAGAAACACTGATTCACATTGTGTCCCTAAAAAAAACAAGACTATATCCAAGCGCTTCAAAGAACTAGACTCGAATATCCAAAGACTAAACTCCCAACTTGGACATTCTAAAGGTTCATCTCTACTATATAAATTGTGTGCAGCACAGTATAAATACAACAAAATCCTTAGCCAGAGTGCCCAGAAATGGAACAAAATGGTCAATGCAGGCAGGCTTTGCAACAACAACAACATAGAGGGGAATTCGCTAGCCAACTACTTAAAATAAACAAAAAACAAATCCCTCATATCAGCCATAAAAAGTCCAGAAGGGGTGGCTACCACATTGACAGAAGGTATACTAGACTCCTTTAAAGCATTTTATGGGGAACTCTAGAACTCCAACACGCCCACCTCCATAACGAAGATTGACGATCTCAAATCCTGCCATCTCCCTAAAATACCACAACAGGACTCTCTCGCCATCAATAAACCCATCACAAAATTTGAAATTATTTTGCCAATACACTCCCTTAAAACTGTGAAAGCCCCAGGCCTAGACGTCTACTCTGCAAATTTTATGAAAAAATTGCGAACAAAGTGACAGGTCCCCTTTACGCAGTTTTCCAACAGTATGCCTCATCGGGCTACATTACTGGCTCAGCCACTGAATCTACTATTGTGGTGATAACAAAGGAAGGGAGAGATCACTTAAACGTCAAACATTATACACAGATCTCCTTTATCAATATCGACTGCAAGATCTACACAAAGATTGCGGCCCTCAGACTGGAGTTGGTCATCCAAACCCTGATGCCAAGCTCCCAAACCGGTTTACTCAAGACAGACCCAGACGGGCAATATCAGAACATTCTGCTGTGTCTTAGAAGGAGTCAAACTATCCCATTCACCAACAGCAGCCCTAGCACTTGATGCAGAAAATGCCTTTGCCAAGGTTCCTTGGCCTTTTTTACATGCCACATTACACAGATAACACCTGGAGAATTAATTTATCTGCATGATTATGGCCCTGTACTCAGGCCCCACGGCAAGATTTCGGGGCAACGCCCACCTACCCCAACCCTTCACTCTCGTCAAGGATGTCCGCGCTCACCTCTTCTCTTCCTAGTCGTCATTGAACCGTTAATCTCCACCTTTTGAGAAAACCCAGGGATCACAGGCATTAACTACTCAGGCAGAGACGTGGTAGCTGCTTATGCAGACAACGTATTGTTATTTACCAAGGACGTCCCACAAGCCATATCAATCATCATTGAAGAAATAGAAAAACATTAACAAGTAGCACACTATTCCCTGAATGAAGATAAAAACTAAGGTATTCCACCTAAACATTCACTGTACATCTGCTGTAATCGGTGACCTTGGTCTAAAGTGGCAACCGACAGCCATCAAATACCTGGGCATATGTTTTGACTTTGATCTTAAACTCTCTGTTGCAGTTAATGAACAAACAGCAAAAAACACTTACCACAATAAAGGAACTTCTCAACATCTGGTCCCCGAAAAATATCACATGGTGGGAGCGAGTGGGAACAGTGAAGATGATGATAGCCACCCTGATTAACTAGCATGCTTCGCTCCTTCAACTTTAAGTCATCACCTCCAAATTCATATGGAAAGGTAAAAACCCAAGAATTTCTATGAAAATCTTGAAGAGGAACAAATCCTCTGGGGGATAAACATCCCAGACTATCCCCGCTAGCAAAGAGCAATCCTTATATCCCAGGTTGCAAGGTGGCTGCGATCACAGGAATCCAGCCACCTGTGACTCATTGAATCCAGCCTAACTGTACCACTACCCATTAGTTCTACCCTCACAATGCACAATTTCTCATAACTCCCTCTGTAACACTCCAGGCAAATAATAATGGTTGCGTCACTCCTAATCCTCGACAAATGCTTAGAACACAGATTACACGGCTCGTCCCTGGCCTCCCTTTGGTTCAACCTGACAATTAAATTTAAGGGGGAAGACGCTATTCTGGGATACATGGGCTCGACAAGGCATAAACCTCAAACATTTGGGATTGCGCATCAACCCTATCCTGTTCTCCACCTTGCAAATGAAATGTGATCTACCCAATACTGACTGTTACAAATTTTTAAGACTCAGAAGTGTGTTGAGTAAACGAAGACCCCTACATGAACCACACCGCCCTGGACTATTAGGCACCTTTAAAGGGAGAGGCCATACTGCCTCACATCTGTACAAACTGCTCAACACATCTAATTGTCAGGCTCTGAGATTATTTAACTGAAAACGGGAACCCCATACACGATCAGCAAGCTTTTCCACCTTCAATGAAACTATATTGAATTTAAAAAAACGGAAATCGTCCTCACAATCTACATTCTGGTCCTTCCACAAAACATACTGGACCCCAGCCAAACTACACAAACTGCGTCTGAGGGTCTCTAATACATGCTGCTTGTGAGGGGTCAGCCCAGGGTACCTATAACATATGTTTCTTAAATGCAAATTGTCCCTCCCACTATGGACAAAGATGCAAGACCTGCTACATCAGATCACAGGGCTTACAACAGATTGACTTCCTAGCAACTGTCTTGGGCCTACATGCCTACCCCGTTCCTCGAAACTCGACTACCACACTTCCGTGTTAGAGGACCTCCTCCTCTTCTTGAGCACCAAAACAGCTCTCTTAGACTGGAAGGCAACATCTCCAAGTGCCTTTGGTAAATATTGGAATTTACTATGGTCTGTCAGAGGACTAACAACACCCTACACACTAAACTTCACTGCACTTCTGGCCCCAGATGCCTTTGATAAATACTTACAGAGAACAAACATCGGTGAACTCCCCTCTTACATCACCTTACAGCCTTGGGTAATGCCTGGACTTTACCCCAACAGTCTCCTCACTCCTGCCTGACACTCTTGACAGGTGTGTTCCCCACCCAGTGGAGCTGATGTTTCTCACCTCTTTCTCTACTCGTATCTGCTTTCTTCTCTCTCTCTCTCTCTCTCTCTCTCTCTCCCTCCCTCCTGCCCCTATCCCTTAGGGTTCACTTCCTCCCCCGTATCCTCCTCCTCCCCCCTCATGAGCCAGCGGTCCTCTTCTGATGTACAAACCGGGCAGACAAGCTCAATTGGCACTGGCTAAGCCGGTCGGTCACTCGAAATAACTACCATGTTTGTTCCGTGGGCACTTGTTATGATATGTTATACTTCTGACGTATTGGCATATTGTCACCAGAAATAACATACAATTGATGACATTGCATTTCTCCTCTTTCCCGCAACTGTAGTGTACTGCTTATCTCCGTAACATGTTTCTTTGCCATTTTATATAAAATAAAAATATCTGAACATTAAAAATAAGAATGGAAAAGTAACCTAAAAAGAAAAAAAGCTGACATGGTCGTATGCCTCCTGATTTTCTCTGTATAGCCAATTTTTGCTATTAAACATGCTAGTGGAATTACAGAGTAAAACAAATGATTAGAGCTGACGAGTTAATAATGGTTGGACACAACAGAGCATACCACCTTGACGGGCGATAATGTACCATAAAAAACAACACAATGCACATAAAATCCCTCTAGGGAAGGAGAAGCAGGTGAAGCGACGAAACTGGTGTTGACTATGAACCTGCAAAAGGTAGCAAAGCCACCCCCCAAAGCAAAGTTTCAGAAGGGCAGTCCTGACCTAATGAAGATCTCAGCAATTATATCACATCTGTGCTGAATTGCTAAATGGGGTGTTTAACTAATTGCTTCAGTTTATCTTGATCAATACCTAACGTGTGTCGAAGAATGCCCATCTCATTATACTCTACTGCTGTCTGAATTCTTGAGTCAGATTTGCTACAAGGGGTGCCAAAATTTAAGACAAGACTAGGCTGGACTCTGTGTTGTCTTGATTAAAGAGACACAAGTCTTAACTTTGAGACTATTTTTAGAGACAAGTGTTACTAAATCCAAGTCATTGGGATCACAAAGCTTGTCAAAGTGAGAGAGGGAACAGGAACAAACGAAGGATGAACAGAGATGGACTGTGCAGGTTCCCTGGATGTTTCACTACTGCAGACACAAAATATAATAGGAAACCAAGGCAATTCTTTTGTACTGGCATCCAACATTTCAATTCGTTCTGCGTGTGTCGAGATTCTGGGGTGAATAGGCGTCACAATGGTATGTATGAGAGGTGTATTAAAGAAGTAGAGGACCACGGGTAATAAGCATTTGCTATTATTCAGTTTATCATGATAGTCACCTTATCCGTTTTTAAGTTACTGAGATAAAATTCAAAGAAACATTTCTGAAATGGAAGTAAACTACAACTGTACAAAAGAAGCCCACCCTAAAATCTGGAATTCTTCAGTTTTTAATGTTTCCTAAAATAGGCCTTTTGGTCTTGTCCCACTTTGTATGTGACTGTAGTTTAATGGGAACGGTACAAATCTCAATAGCAGCAGCACAACGAAAATCCTGAAAATCCCTGCTCTTAAATAAGACTGAAGTGCCAACCATTGTAGACTCCACATTATTAGGAATGAAGGCGGTGTTGTATCAGGTTCCTGTTTGCCAGAACAAAGCACCAAGGCTTTGGCAAATGCAACATAAACCCAAGTAGCATTCCATTGCCCCACCATAATGGAATGTATACTCTTTGCTAGAAGCTACAAACAGCACGGTCAATTACGGCTCTAGCATTGAGCCTAAGTGGTGGCAGCACTCTATGTCTCGTCAATACGGCCAAATCAGCAGTATTTCCAAATGCACACACCACTAAGAAAGCCTGATCCCAGCTGACCTTACGCCCCAGAGTCAAGTACCTAGCTTTAAAAGGAGACCTCAAGACTGCCATCCAGGCACTAGTCCTACCCCAGCTCAACAGTCATGGTCAGTGTCCCAAAGTCTCATCTAGAATGAATGCGGAATGACCTAGGAGAGTTCGGTCCCATTAAAGGTTGCCAAAAGTACAAGAGAAGCAAAGCCACCACTCTTATAACTCCAAACATCTCATTAAAAGTCATGCTGAAACATCTACAAGGCCTTAAACACCTATAATCTACTATATCCAGCCACCAAGGTCAAGTCCACCAGTTGAAAACACATCGTCCTGCAGCGCCACCAAACTGTACCAAGAAATGGAGGAAAGACAGGCCAAGAAGCCAGGGTTCACCTGCTTTGTGCTGATGATGGGCATCACTTATGAATCTGACAGGCTCCATCCATGCCCCACTTCATCTGTCGAAGTAACACCTCATAGTATTGTAACCACCTCGTACATGGACAACCGTGAAAATATCATTGTTATTTCCCAGCCACAGCCCAATAGTATTCCTCTTTCCTTCTTTTTATCTCATCGTTAACTCTTATTTTAATTCTTGTATAGCCCAAATCTGTCACACATGCATTCTAAGTGTACCCACGCTCCCGATCCTACCCCTTCAAACCCCTATTCTCCCCAACCTTCAATTTCTTCTTTTTAGTAGAAATCATACAAACATGTACCCCTTCATTCAAGTTACTGCAACCATTGTCTGCTTATTCTCCAGCTCATTTCTGTACCCTTATCCCCCACTCACAACCACCTTGTAAGATCATATTCTCTGCAGTGCCCTATGGCTTTGTAGCTACACTTGTACTATTCAAATCACATGCAATTCCAGTTTGATAGAGGGATTGGCAATATTAACAAAAAGGAAAAAATAGTTTACATATTACTTCTATCATACATAGGCATTAAAATCCATGGGCCACTGCGAAGCATAGAAAACAAGTTGCACTAAATATGTGCCTTTCAAAAAACTAACCAAATATGGAGACATCCACCCCCTAACATATTTTAGCAGTTTATGGCCTGTAAATTTACCATAAAAAAATCATGGGGCTGATTATGATGAGTGTCGGAAAGCCTCCGACCTCGGGTCAGAGGCTTTCCGACACTCATCATTGGTTTCAATTCCAACTGGCTGATTATGTTACAGCCGGTCGGAACTGAAACCGGCTGGTCATTCCAGGCTGCCTTGCGATGGGCTCCAGGAGCCTGTCTTCCAGTTGAAGACTGGTCCGTAATCCAAATGGAGGGAGTTTCTGCCTTCTGGATGATGATGCACGGTTTCCGGAAGGGTTTCCATTGCGGCCTTCCCAACATGAAAAACCTCTCAGAAAGCATGTTTGGGGGCCCCTAGCAGGGCCCCTTCTATTTTCAGCCTCCGGTTGGGGGCCGAGGGGACACTATAGGTGCCCCCTTGTTGTTCCCTGCACCTTGTGGCAGGCGGTGTGCAGGGATGAACACAGACTCCCTTTCCTCTATGGGAGCTTGTGTTTCGGCCAGTTTATGGCCGTAACACAAGCTCCCATATAGGAATGAGAGTATGCGACTGCACTATGTGCGGTCACATCGTAATTAGTCGGTCAGTTCAGTTTCTGCAAGCCATCGAAATAAGCCCTATTGTGTCTGAAGATCTTGTTGGGATTCCATGTGAGTACTAAGGAAAATTATAGAGCTCAATTGTTAGCATGGAAGTGCATCTTTGTGGTTTTCACTTTCCTACCATTTAATGCCCAAGCTGCTAAAGATAGCAAATGAGACCACTTTACAAAATATGCCAAGATAGCACCGTCGTGAGCATTTTTGGGCCTCAAAAGTGTTGACTATTGGAGCCACATACTGGAATAACTCCTTCCTGGCTACCCATAGTACAAACTCAGACTCACGCTTCTTTCTGGTGGACAATGTCAGGTACATTACAGATGTGCGCCAAAACAAAGGTCAGTTAGTAGAGATGAATATTGTACTTTCAAAGGAAAACTTTCTAGACCGCATTAGAATGTGGCACTTCAGCCCTCATCTCTTAGCCTAAAGCAAGTAGTTTCTGCCAAGCAGAAGCAATCTTGCATATTATGGCACACACAATATTTGTCTGGCCTGCTTTTCTTCTGCCCTTCACTTCCATTTTGTCCCTTTTGGATTAACCCACAAATATTTCCACTGAGCATGCAAAGGCTAAGAAAGTTAAGGAGCCCTAATGCAATGCATACAAAGCCCCATTCCCAATGGGGACCAATCTTAACCGTGGTCACTTTCACTATATTGTTCTGCACAATGAAGAGAATACCGAGTCAACGGGTTTGCCACTAACCAGCGGTCTCGGAGTGGTAGTTGAGGGGCCCAGAAGAGCAGCCAGGCCAGTAGTAACATACCATAAATAACAAGCAAGCAAAACAATGTAAAACTACTCAAAGCAAACATAATGGAAACAAAAAACACATTTAAAATTGGACTTCACCCCTAACCGCTCCATGTGAACTTATCTTACCTAAGGACTGGTAGAGTTCGGTCATTTTGGGATGATCCCAGCAGGTTGTTTGGTTCTCATGGCTGAAACACAAAAAGGGAAAGAGAAATTAAGGTGAGGTGCACAGGACACAGATCACTAGTAGTCAAGACATTTGGAAGCGTGGCACAAAACTTGACACAGTGTGAGATATTCCTCCTGTGATCACGCCCATTTCACCCAAAGCAATGGATAATTCCCTCACCCCTACTTTCTGGAATTATTTGTTTCTGTCTTCTCCTGCATACTCAAAGAGATGGTCTGCAAGCCAGAAAACATGCATGCGCCAGAGAAACTCATCTCCTAACTGCAAATAATAGATTTGGGAAACATCATTTAAAAGACACTAAAACATACCCACGCTGAACATTCTCTGAAGCTTCAAACACAAAGTGCTTTCATTTCACAAAAGATGCTATTTTGGGGGGATTCTGGAACGAGGCTTTAAACTCATCCTCTTCCAATGAGAGCTCAGAGTTCAATTTTTAAAGGGAGGAACGCAGCAGCATGGATGTCAGTCAAGCAAATACTTTAAAATAAGTCTTCAATTTTACAACCTCCTTTCGCCCACACATTCGTGTTTTAGTAACATTTCATCCAGACTGAAAAAGGGGTAGCATGTAAGGAAACAATAAGACAGCTGTATTCTAACGTTTAATAGCCTTTAATTATTGCCTGTGCATTTTATGCTCGAAGAGTTTCAATCTACTAATGAAAGTACCGCCACGTATTTGCAAATAAATAGCCCTCCTATCTATAGATGCAAATGTGTAAAGACTCATATGTTTTTATCCCATCGCTTTTCAATTGGCAATATAAAATCGCTGTAGAGCCCACTGCCTACAGGCTAGTACGGACTTAGGCCACTGAAAGAGTGAAGAAGATGACATAATACCACCATTGAGGCAACCAACCAATAACGTAGCAGACTTTGACACGTTTTATTTTGCAGAGGCTCAACACTGCAGGGGGCTGCATGGAGATGGTATAAGATAACGAACGATCTGTGTTGCCCATTTTGGCAGGCTCCTGCTATTGTAATGAAGAATTTGTGGCAGACAAATATTGATTGTACACCGTAAGAAAGCAGCAGTAACAATATTCTTGAACCATAAAAAGGGGTGGAAGCGAACTCTCACGCATAATCTAGTCCTCCACTGCCACATAATTTCAGGGGGCATGAAATGAGGGTACAGGTAAAGTATGAGTTTTAGATTCTTGAATGGCAATCATACGTTTTGAGTATATTAAATGTAAAGTTTTGAAATACACAAAATTCCTGGTGCACTATTGGGAAGCTACAACACTCACCATTATAGCACTACACAAACACCTAAGCTTTTTTGTTGAGTAATTGTAGCAGATGTACATTTACACATACATAATTACTTAGAAAAATAGCATTTGCACTTAAGCTATTGGGTTTTTTTTCTCCACAGAGAAAATATTTCCTCCTCCCCCGTCAAAAAACATCTTGTATACAACCCATCAATTTTGAAGATGTTTCCACCCCCTTCTGAAGTGACCGTACAAAGGCCTGCAAGCACACAGTCCTGAAATTTGCTGGTGTTCATATACATTTCATGCTATCCCTCTCCCCCCTTACCGGGAACGCCCACTGACTGCCTCCATGAAAAGGTTTACTGATGTGCAAAATGACATCATGGTGGTATGATTGTGTGTGAAAGTAAATCCATTTGCGAGTGTAAATTCAGACGCCGAGAATACCGGAGGTGAACTTCAACTCTCAAATCAAGCTTGGATGTGCACCCAATTTCAATTTAGGTACACTCACAGCTTTATGAATGGGGTGCAAAATGACAGATCATCCAATTAAATTTGATTGGGCAAGGAGAACCTGGCAGGATGCAAATGTGCTTATCATCGAACTAGCTACTTGGTTCTAGGAAGATGTACCATATGCCAATATCTCTCACTGACATGGTACTGTTTCAACCAAATGAGCACAGTAACAGATACATAATTATTAATTTTCTTTTTGATGCATGCCATACCAGAGCAAGATTGCGGGAAAGTAAGTCATGTAGAATATGGTCAGGTTGCTTGTGCGCCCAAACACAAGAGAAATTATTTAAAAACTCAATACATGGAAAACTATTGGTTACAGAGTAAAAAAAAGTCTGCAAATGTTAAAGGACGGAATCAGGAATACACACTTAACAAAAAAAATAAGATGAACAAAGATGCGTATGAAGAGGATTCTGGGTAGCCCTTCATTCTATGGTTATGTATAGCTCGTTGCTCCATTATAAAACGGGAACCATTCCAATGTTTTTTTAGTTTGTTGTTCCATCGAAAGAGGGAACAAACCACATCTAATTTGTTATTTCTTGTAGCCAAAAAGTGACAGTCCGGCCTAAACTACAAAGTCACGCCTCTCTGTGATCGATCCCAGAGTAGAGAGCCCAGTGGCAGAGTAAAAGGATCTTGAATCTGACAAAAGTGGTAGTAAGTAGCAGGAGGTAGTGTGAAAACAAACATCTCTAGGTATGATCAATGTTACGGTTAGCTATGCCTCTGCCTGCCACCATCACACATGGAGCTATAGGTGAAAAACGCAGCACTAGGACAACAAACAAGGCAAATGCATTTACTATATTTCTGCTTCTTGTCTAACATGGAAGTGGGAAAATAGATTTTGCCCTGAACACAGTTTCCTGTTTTCACGTATCCTTTATTTACCCTGATGAAAATAGCGGTGGAAATCGATTTGTCAATTTTCTTTGGCACAGGGGCTTAGTGCCTGTATACAGACCCTGACAGGCTAGACGCTGCTCTACTGTAACCAACTATGTATCGATGTATTGTTAGGTTTCATGTCGTGGCAAACAGGTTGCCTTTCAATCCAGTGGGTGAGAATTCACAAACGGTAGACCAACAGAGCCTCACAGTAGAGAACTTACTGTGCGGGTGTAGGTTGCTGTGAAAATAACACGTTGCAAGCTGAAGCATAAGACCTTTAGCTAACAGACAACAGAGACAAAATTATAAACATATGTAATGATATAAGGGATAAAGGCCCCCCTGCTGTACATTATGAGGATACTGCAAGTCACTGAGGAGTTCCATAACCAGGAACAAGTCTGATGCGGAGATCGTTTATAAGGTTATGGAACTCCGAGGTGACTTGCAATATTCTTATCATGTGTGCCAGGGGGTACTTTATCGTCAGTGGTTAATTTGCACACAAAAAAAAATGAAAAGAGGGGGTCTTTTAAGAGGAGGCAGCTTCGACCAGTCCATTTCTTCTGTAATAGTCCATTTCTTCTGTAATAGCCCATTTCTTCTGTAATACTGCCTAACACAGAACCAACAAACCCTACAAATGGTGAAGGACACGTGGCCTAACTTCCAGATCTGCTGACTTTGGAGTTGGGGAACCAGTATATTAGCATGAAAATCGGTCCATTGGTGAAAATTTGTCGCACAGACAGTTATCAATACAAAAACACTGGTGCAAAAGGTATACTTGGTAAAAAAAGATGATATTCTTCCTTGCAAAATTGCTCTGCAAAATGCACACTTACACAGACTTGTATGCGTTCGTTTTCAGCACGGAATTATGACACATAAGAAAGTAGTGTGAATAACACTGTATTGGCTGGGTGCTGTTAACAAGAACATTATCTTGCTAGGAAGAGAAAAAACTTGATAAAGGAAAAATGGGAAAGTTTGTTGAAGTGTGTAAATTGTGAACTGCACAACCCTCCTCATTATTTCTAGACTCAGCTGCGTTCATTTCGCCAGCCTACCTCCTTGCTCCTCCTTTTGTCATTTTTTCAAAGCCTTTGACACTTGTTCATACTTTATTCATTTTAATCCATTTCCTCGCCCTTTCTCTCTTATCGCTCTCCTCCTTTCACCCATCTCCAACCATCTTCACTTCATTTATCTCCTCCTATTCTTCCCCTTCCGACTTCGGAGCTGGAAACCGGGTTCGAATCTCGGCATCAGCTTGACATCCTGTGATTCTGGGCAAATCACTTAATCTCCCCGTGCCCACCAAAAATGAATGTGTTCTTAACTGGTGCTGAAACACCAGTGTTGATGATTAAGTGCCGGTGCTGAGCACCAGAAACCACTGGCTCAAAGTAAGCACTGTTTTATCGTATATAATAAATGGTCACATCAAAACCTTTCCCACAAACCACTTAAAACCTTGGCGCACAGCTCTTTGATATGAAAGAGCGAGCATGTTTGTAAACATGAAGAATAAGTACAAAATTAAACACAACAAAAACCTGTTAGATATTTGTTGCAAACAAATTTTAGAAACAGTTGAAAACAAATTAGTAAAATAGGCCACAGTAGCCTGGTGTGTGTAGAAACATGCAGAATGGTTTTAGCTTTTCTCTAAGGAGTGCACAAAGTAAACATTCTGTCTGCTTGCCCTTGTAAGCCATTGAAATAAAGCAAAAGAAAGAAAAGCAACATTCCATTTTCCTTGCTTTAAACAGCTGCTTCAGTTATGCTCCATGGCCCGACCTGCCTTTCACCTCAGCTGCTGGTTCTGGCAGCAGGCATGGGGAGGTCAGAATTCCGATGTAATAATTTAGAATAGTCAAGTTCCGAAGTCTTTTCTTCATAATCCGCGACTGAATGCATCACAAATCTCCGATTATAAAGAAATTAGCAAAGACTGCTTTTTACACAGGGATTACAGAATCCCATCTATTATAAATAAATTAGAGACATGCATTTATACAGCGACTTCAGAATCCAATGTATTATAATAGTAACTTCCATCCCTGGGCTTGCACAATAGGACACATCTGAATGATTTGAGAGATTGTAAGGTAAGTAGGGGACTACCAACTGTCTGATCTCTTCTGCCATGAGGTAGGGTGGGCCACTGAAGAAGATACAGCCGCACCACTTATCGGTTTGTTCCCATTTCCTTCATTAGATTTTCTCACATGGCAGAAACCTCTATAAACGTCTTGTCCTCCCTGCTGCCTCTCCAATAACACCCGCTCCTCTTCTCTCCAGGTGACCATATTCTCCCACCATAAGTGCAGTTTATTGTCCCTTTCGGAGGAAGTTAGTGGGCAACAGGGTACTCACTACCGACTATGCAATACGACCGAAAAGTGAAGTTAAATTATTTCGTAAACGTAGATAAGTAACGAAAATTTAAGTGAGTTGAATTATGAGCCTATGTTGTGGTCTCAATCAGGCAGATGAGACAATGATGATGAAATATCTGAGACATTTCTTAAAAAGAAATAAAACAAACACGCACCACTGCTTATATTTATGACACTCCAGCGAAAGCCTGGGCCATCTCATAACTATTTGAAGAGTAATCGTTAGTCAAGATTCATATGGACAGGCGAACAATTCTGTTAAGAACTGGCAAACCCAAAGAGAATCAGATAAAATGACGACAAAAGGTGGACAGAACAAGGGCGGGTCCTCCGTTCTAGAAGAGGAGCGTCGCCTCACTAAAATGACCCCAGAGATGGAAAAATAAAACAGCAAAGAAGTTAATTCATTGCCATTTTATTTTTTGTCACCCGGTCCTGAAAGGAGGGTCAGGATAGGGGTGGGGCTGCTTCTGAATCGCAGCAGGGAGGAGGGTGGGCTGTCTTCTACACTTGTTGCGCATGTCTCTTTGACAACATGCGCACGTTAAACCTCTCTAACCCAGCTGTCTTGACAGCTGCTTTAGATAAAGTAAAAGCCTCCAGTGCTCGTGAGCGCTGATAGAGGCCACTCCCACCAATCCTGGTGCTACTCTGACGCTGTGAGAGCAGCACAAGGATTGGTTAAGAGAGTTACATAGGAAGACGACGGATGACGCAGCAGCAACCACGGCATGTACAATTTTATTTTATTTACTTAATTGTTTCATTATAAAAACCACCCACCACCCATTGGCCACCCCTCCACTCGCCAAAGTTAGCAGCCACCACTGGGACAGAAGAGGATTGAATTAAATAGACTGAAAGGCGAGACCAACCAAAACACCTTGTACTACCGTTTTGTTTTATGCAAGGAGGGCAGTTAGTCCTCTAGTTTGTGCATAAAAAATAAAAAAAAAACACCCAAAGTATTGAGGATCAAACCATAATGCCACATGATGCTGCAAAATAAAACCTCTCTAAAAATCACTTACAACCCGCTCTTCCAGCTCTTTTAAACAGTGTTCAGCCGAAAATCTATTTATTAGAAGCAAATCTCAAACTGCAAGCAATCACACAAGGGCTTCTTTGTTTGACTGGCTCAAGCAGAAATTTAGAAGAAGATAATTTTACTTGCACCAGAAGAGAACAATTCCAAAGAACCTCAAATCATCCGAATGCAGTTAACACACTTCGAGAATTTGAAAAAAATTAAAATCTGCTTTACTTGTTAATAACAGATCCCCAGATAACCATTATATTGGAAAACCCTAATGATCCGAGCCGTTGAAAAGTAGGTGCTGTTCACAGAGCTATTAACTATTGGATGATTTATAAATACACCTTAAACTCAACGACTCAAAAACTGAGATTTTAACTTGTGAAGATAAGAAAAAATTTGATCTTTTAACAACCTACCCTGAATATGAGCACCACAGGGCCTCAAAAGAATTAAGAAACCTAGAAATGAACATGGACTTAGACAAGCCATGAAAACTAAAGTTAACCAATTACCAAAATCCACAATTCATGTCATACACACACAGTGATGCGAGTGAATGAATAGGTTTATTGTTTAGAATCACTTAAAATCCTCACAATTATTACAATCTCACCGAAATCTTTTTCAAAACTCCTGATAAACTATACTTTGCGTTTGTTACAATATTGTCTTCATCTATTTAAAACACCTGATAAAAGATACACGGTTTCATTCTAGATATTGAAATACGACTACAACATTTTTACTAATCAGGACATTACATTTCCAACATTATATTAATTAGTGCACCCCAGTGATTGTGGGTGTTTTATAGATGTAGCAGTCATTTAAAAAATCTTTTTATAACCACAGCATGAATGAGCTCCGAGTCCTTTAATATGCCTGGTGCTGACATATGGAGGTGCGTGTTCCCATATCTGTAATTACCACAAAAGATCCAGTCAACTAATTCTCTTGTCGTGGCCGGATCAAGCCAATTGTTTGTACCACCGAGCATCAACTTCAACTACGAGGTGCCGCAAAAGAATTCAAAATGTAGTGGCAAGAAAACTCCTATATATTCACCTACAACACCGTAGCTCTCCTATCTTGAGGTCTTCACTGCCTCCTTTTCCCGAAGATAGTTTTCCAGATTACTCTGCATTACCCACAAGGTAATGAATGGAAGTGTCAAATTTTCCTTCAGACTAAGCTCAAATAATAAGCTTGGAAAAGGAAACTGCATTCCAGATGTAAATATATTGACAATAACAAACTGTTGGCAGTATTCTATGCCACCAAGACAGAATTGTGTGCATCCTATCCAACAAAAATAAGCATCTAATTCTCACAACTGAAATAACTTGAAACCTAACTCCGGGATTTGTGCTTCGTTAATACACAATCTGCATCTGGCAGGATGCTTGCTTGTGATCTATAAATGTTATTTGGCTAGCACATTAATTATGAATGAGCTACACATAAATGTACCCATCTGAACCTCAGTAACTTAGCCTAAAACAACTGTGTACTATAGTCTTATAGCCCGCTACAGATAGCTCAGTCAGTTGTTAAATACCTTGAACCAGATTTATAGGCCCTAACTGTAGGTAGGGGTCGATAACAAGATAGAAGCCCTTCAACAACCAATATAACCTTTGGCATATTAGAACATTCCACCCACTAACACGGCAGGACAGGCCAGCCAGGAAAGCAGGCATTCCTACGGGTGGCTGGAGCCCTAGGAGGCTGGTTTTGACACTTTGAGGCCAGCTTTGGCCTCCAGGAGTGGTGGTGCACATTAAGTGATCCCAGTGGCAACTTGAAAGAGTTGCTCTAGTTCTAGCACACATTAGCGTGTCTGCACAAGGGGACCGAATTTATCATTTTTGCCAGGGCTGTCTTAAGCTCCCAGTCCGGCCCTGCGAAAGAATGCTACACATAAAATTTGAGAAACAGAAAACCAAACATTGGACTATTGGAGCAAGTGGACTACACCAGTCATCATAGGCCTTGGGCCAATCCATCTTCTTCATAGGAGCTCCCAACGTTCCAATGTTCTAATAAAGCTTAAACAAGCATACACATCAGCCTAGTGGGCAGAGTTATATTACTCTTATATCAAAGCTCCTTCCTCACAATTAACAGCAAGTAGATCTGTGCAGGAATAATATGACAACAAGGTCACTAGCGTCACGACAAGGACACTAGTATGCACTACAAGGTTACTAATCGCTTCAAGTACAATAATAACTCAGTGGCGTGAAATTAGCATCGATTAACGGTATTTACATAAATCTGCAGAAATGTGTATGGGAATAACATTATAAATTGCAAGACACTGAATGGAAACAGCTCGCTTAATTTTAGGCTTGACAAAATCGCTAACAAAGGGATTTCATGGAGTAGCACTTCAGTGCTTTGTCAGGGGGCGGAAGCACTAAATAAATGCCAATGAAATACAACATCATATAGCATTCATGACTAGCAAATACAACACTGCTTCTAATTGGTTATTCATTCATTCATTCAGGAATCTCTGAGCAGGGGTGAGGGAGAATTGTCAACAAAAATTTGTGAAAAAACTTACACAACTCACATGACTAGTATCGATTGTAGGACTCTGACTCTCTTTTTAAGCAGTTCCTTCAATTTTTTTATTGCAACGACAAAGCCTCACTGTGTGAACGGTTTGTCTAGGACTGTAGAAATAACTGCATTTTACCATACTTGAAGGGCAAGATGAATATTCATTTTGTTGTCAAATATTCATAAAATGCCTACAAAGTTGTGTTTGGTTTAAAAGAGATTGGTTTACCCTTGTTGGAGAAAGTAGCCACTTTAAAGAAGGGTCTACAGCCCGTAACAATGTTATACTGGAAAGCGGCAGCCTTGAATAACGGTGTTTAAAATAGTAGTAATGAACACCAACAATGTGCAAATGAATGATGGACCTGTTGGGAAGCTAATAATGTTAATACCCGACAACAGCCCCACCAAAGCACCCACATCCGGCCGGATTCTTAACCTTATCCTCCCCCGTAAGCAGCAGCCTGAATGGTCAAGCCAGCTCATTAAGAAACATAGACCAGTCCACAACCCATTCTAATAAAGCTTTGGGTCCAGCACCTCAACACCTAATCTCCAGTCTCCCTGAAAGTCTGCTCAGAAGTTTTTCTTCAGCTGGATTGGAACATGTTTTTTGAGCCAGAAATTTAAGTGGAAGTTAAGGGTTTGATATTTCTGCCAATAGGTCAAGGAGGAATTCATACTTTGAGGCTCCTTTGAAAAGGTATGACGAGAGAATAAGTGGAGTGGGTTCCACGCGTGGATTTACAGCAGATAATACAGCAAGTCATTGGCACTACATCCTTGCTGCTGTTAGAATAACATTGGCAAAGGCAATAGGTTTTCACACCAACACTAAATCTATTGGCTTTGTCAATGTTTTTTTACATGTTGCACAGCAGCATTAGCTGCTGTGCAACATGACCAAGTTAAAAAATGCTATAGCGAAGCCAGCGTAGACCATGTCATAGTGCTTTTTTTCCTTTAAGCCATGTTGCACAACAGCCCGCGCTGCTGTGCAACATGTAAAAAAACAAATAATAATAAATAAATAAAATAAGCAGTGGCAGGGTGTTTGAGGGGGTTTGTTCAATACATCAGAGAACAGGAGATGGGTGGGGTGGGGTGGGGGGGGGGGTGAAACACAATGCTGGTTGGGGGTGGAAACGTGGGTGGGATGGTGAGTTACTTTTGAACATACACTCAATAACAATGCATGTCCAAAAGTTACATAAGATGATCTGCAGGATCCTGCGGCCAGAGGAAGGACACTGGCCACAGGAAGCTATAGTTGATCCATGCTCCATGGCACCGATGAAGAGTCAAAGCCCAGGTGGAATCTAGAGGCAAAAAGGAAGCGCTGACCAATGGAAAGCATAGAAACGTGAGTGACGTGAGAGCCAAACATGGTAAGTAAAGGTAAGCAATGGACAGGCATTAAATCCCCTTCTATGTTTTTTTTTTAATTTTTTTTTTTTTTTTTTTAAGTACAATAGCTTTTGTTGACACTGCATGCACACTGTAGGCGAAACCTAAAAAATAGACCGGATCTGTCCACAATGCCCATGTCTGATCTCAGCCCAATAAATCTCCCCATCATCGCTGTACATTATGCAGGCTGACTCTTAAGTGCAAGTGAGCCCAATACTGTTTTAGCAGAGCATATAATGGCTGAGAACTGGTTATCAGGACTCAAGACCACAGCAGAAGCCAGAATCTGAGGAGGCCAAAAAACAAGAATTTTAAGAGAAACGCAGTGAAAGCACCATGGACAAAGGAGAACTGTTTAACTCAGCAAACTAATGAAATAAACATAAGAGGCTTGCCGAGGGATACTGGTCTAGCAACATGCACAATAATGTATGTGAGCACCTGATGCAATGTCGCTTTCATCTGGACGTCATTGCTTTTGAGAACATATACACTTCGTACAGAGGCATCATCTCCCTCAACAGTACAGCCTGTGCAATGAATAGGCATCCATTTTTAAAGGCCGAACACAAGCCCAGCATATGGCTTTTCGTATTAAACACGAGCTCAGCATATGGCTTTTTCACATTCAACATAACTTTGCGCATACAAAATTGTAGATTAGCTCGTTTAAATTACTTTTCTTGCCTAAAGATGTTAACCAGGAAGCATTTGCCACAAATTGTGAATTCACAGGCTACCCCCTGCTATTAGCACCACGCAAAGAAACTGATTACATGGGAAATTTGCTGCTGAAAAGATGCTCTCACGGCCCACTCCCACCTTCGGAAAACACATGCACAAATACATTTTACTTGGGCATCTTCAGATAACTTAAATGAAGAGTCTAACACAAGGACATTCATTATGCCAAACTCGCCCTACAGCAGTTCATCATTAGAGCTCAGAACCAATGAACTCGTAAACATGAAGGATTAGAGACTTGTAGATCCAAGACAGAGGAGAGTGGAATACGGGAATCGGATAGGATGCCAACTAACCCTTCTAACAAACATACCGGAGTGTCCGCTCACACAAGCGCAGCCACCTTTGTGTCAGGTGGTCTCAACTTGCACCTGGGATCATCCATTTCATTTGCAGACGGAAAGGTGATGAAGTAAGCCAGCCCCATCCTTTTATACTGAAAGAATGTAAGGTAAGCGTGTGCTCAAGCTACCATCCCTAAGTTCCAATGTGCATAGTTTGCTTGCTACTGCAAGTCAACACCATTATGCAGAAAGCCGGCCATTGCTTACGGCTCCTTTGGTACTCTCTACTCCACCGGCAGAGTCTTGTCCTTGCTCTGTGGTGTTGTTGTTGCATCTAACTATAGTAGCAGAAAATGTCTATGGTTACCTTGGAAAACCTGGTCCAGTGCAATGCTGCCACGACTAAATCTCGTCGTAAAATTCCTCCGCTTGGTTCCAAGAACAAAAGGTGCTTTATCGAGTTCAAAAGCCTGAATTGTACCTGTGCGTAACTATGTGAAGATTTTCTTCCAGTGCATTCCTCTTTTCCCTTCCTGTTCCCAGCATTGGGGTAATCCAGCATCACAACATATAGCGTAAAAACCCAAGTGTATGGGTTCAGCTACCTTCTCCTTAGACCTGGTTGTGAGGTCAACGGAAACAGCTGGGCTTGTACCACCCAGTGAGGGCCTACTACAGAGGCGTGGACTGGCGTTTTGAGTAGTAGGAGCTCCTGGCAGACACAAGAATAACTTTTTTTTTCATGTCAGGCACTGGGAAAGGCTAGGTTTGTCTGACCTATGCACAGTTATTTTGGAGGCGATTTCCAAACATAACACCTTAACTGACTTTTGCTTAGCTGCCAGGAGTGGGAGTGGAAGGAGGACTCTGAGATGCTCAGAATGCCCCTCTGTGGCCACTGACATTCAGAGAAGGAGGAGGGAGAGGCCTAAAGGACTACTCTGCCTCACACACACTCTACTGCCAGATAATCAAACACACATGGACACGCCATTACTGCTCGTCGTCGTTGTATGTATTATATTTATTGGGGACACATCGGTGCAAAAAGTTAAAAGTCAGGGATTCCCCCATTTAGATGGACCTATGGGAACTGCCACCTTGAGCGACAGTGTAAATGACAGTCACGCATGCGAGCGCCGGGTAAGACATTACCCTCGTGTTTGTTTCTCTCGAAGGACCACATTTCTTTGATTACAAGATCTATTTTTTAAGCATCGTGATGGGAGCGTCATACTGAAGGGAGGTCACCAGACCCAAGGACAGGTTGTTCAACATTATCAATGATGCAAACGATACACTCCTGTCACCAGAGTTCAGCATGAATCTGGCATTTACAAGCAGGTCTCTTGTGGCCGACTGTGCCAACTGCTCTGGTTCAGGCGGAGCTACACTTGATTTCTTTAGGGGGGAATATAGTTTATGGGTCTAGTTTAGCAACAACTCGCGGTCATATATTGCTATATAATGCTACAGATGGAACAAGCAGTATTCTCAGTTGACATTATAGGCGAAATGCTCTGAGGCCCTCAACACAATTGAACTCCAATGTTTCTGTGGTTTCTTTATGCTCTAGAATCGCAACGCAAGGGGACTCCCTTCAGAAAACCAAGGTACACACACCTTACTCCCAATGTACAGGAGCAGCTCTGCCATTCTGCTCAGCCTCCATTCAAGTATTCCTGGTGTGAGTAGGCTCATAAAACAAGCATTAGTAATGCATCGGTTTTGCCTATGTAATGAATAAAGAGCTGTTTTCAACAATAATTGTCCGGGAGAAGGAAAGAGCTCTCTGACAGATAATACAGAACTAGAGAGGATGTGGTGCAGTGGTCAGAGCTGGTGCCACCGTTCGAGTCTCGGCAGCGCCGCTCAACATCCTGTGATTCTATGCAAATCACTTAAATCTCTTTGGGTCATAAATTGTTATATAGATATGCTGCAATAGTGAAAGGCCAAACTTTATGAAAATATAGTTCCACCAAAGTGGATGTTAACAGTATTTCAGCGGCAGGAAACTGATAGGAGAAGCAAATGAGGAAAAAGCATTGGTAAATACCGGAAAATATGCTACAGCCAATAGAAATGGAGTAAAGGTAAGTGGCACGCACAGGAACCAATGAGAAGCCAGGATGTAAGTCCCTTTTAGGTTTATATTAAAAACAACAGATTTCTCAAGCACAGCGCAAGCGCTGTGTAGGTGAAACCTTAACAGCTAAAAGTACAATATATAGAGCTGCTTGAAAAAACAAGCATGGCACGAATGAGAAAGGCTATTCTTTAACTATACTGCTGTCTATCCTGAGTTCTCAGATCTCTGAGTACTATATGAGGAAAAGTGAATATGTATGGATCGCAAAAAAGGTGCACAAACAGAAGCTGAGCACTAGTGCGTAGGTACAGATTATGAAAAGGAGCCTGGCACGTATTATTGTAGCAAAAAAATGAACCTAATGCATAAACATGATTACATGAAATCGTATTTGAAAGAGACAAATGTGCAAAAGGGACAGAGTACTATCTCCTGCAAAGGTGTACTGCCACCATCCCTGCATTGTGCCCCCATACTAAAGAGTGAAGTCCTAAGCATCGCGAGGAAGCGTGGTGCAAACGCGCACTGCACGCATTTGTTGGCAGAGCATCTCCTACAAGAATACCGCACAGAGGATGCATCGAACAATACTCAATAGCAGATGCTAAGAAAAGCCCAGAGTGACTCATTAGACGATGGTTCAAGCAGTCACGTCGAACATTATACAGCATTATACAGACTCAGCTGGTAAGAGGAGTAGACGGGCATTGGGAGCCGCTTAGAGAAGGACCTCAGGGAAGTGGAAGCCCTCTCGGTGTCCAGAGGGAGATAGTCTGTGCAACGTGTTTTGGGTCAGATGATAGACGTGTTTCAACTCATTAGTCAACTGGGGCCGGATTCACAATGTTACCTGATCATGAGGCCTTCTGACGGCAATCCAAGAGCAATAATCTGCACTTCCGGTCACCGAATGGCGCATATCTCGCGGGATAGAGCCAGGGACTTCATACAACTGACGCCAGAGTTCAAGGGCAGACAGGGTTCCACATTCAAGAGGCATTCATCACGCTGCAGGTTTCTTTCAGTCAGGGTTACCTTGGACATTACGGACATACTAAACTATTCCAGTGCGCTGCTTCCCCTACTGGTTGTGCCCTCTCAATGGTTCCAGCTCGAGCGACCGCCGAACTGTGCCTTCGCACCTCAATGGATTCCCACCCCTAAGTCACTTTCATCGCTTGAACATTCTCAGCAGAGAACTGCTCGACAGGAGAGCGATGAATGAAACCTGTGTCCTTTTAATCAAAGGCGATTACTGTGTAACGATGTTTGCATCATAAAAGCATTAAAAGTAGCCCAGGTTGCAAGATCCCACCTGCTGCCTCGCAGTAACCACAAAATGACAAGGAGATCATTAATTCAGCTTTATCTTCTCAGTTGGAAAGCCAAACAGGCGCTCAAAATAATACACCGGAACTCCCCCAGGCAAGCACGGAGACAGATACGCCTACAGACATTGCAAAGTTTTTTTTTTTTTATTTCTTTTCTCATTATTGCCCGGCTCATTTTATATTTTAAGCAATATTACAGATCATATGACTGTATTAAAATGCATTAACTGTTAAGCCTTATCTAGATTTCCTGCATGTATATTGCTGTTGGAAGTATAGCAGACGTGAATTTGGATGACGCTGAATTTTTATAATAGCAGCCATTAAACAAAATATTGCTTTTATTGCAATTTGGAATTCGGTGAATCTGTCCCCAGATCGTTGCCTGTCCGTATTAATTTTAGTGGGAGCGGCTGTCCTCAGTAGTAACAGCTGCCACAGTGAAGGTGGGTTTCGATTTTTTTAACGGCTAGGGCGCTCGACCTCGGACCTGGGGAACTGGGTTCGAGTCTCGGTAATGACGCTAAACATCCTGTGATTCTGGGCAAATCACTTAATCTCCCCGTGCCTAATCAAAATACAAAAAGAAATGAATGTGTGTCCTCATGTAACGTAACTGGTGCTATGTAAAGCGCTCTGATACCCGATTGGATTTGGGTCAAGTTCGCGCTATATAAGACTCTCCAAAAAATATATATATATATACCTCTCAGACTGAGCCCTTTAGGGAAGCCACCATAAAGACACACGAACACAAATATTAGGTTTAGAGTGTGATTTTTATAGGGTGCTCTGCTGTTGCACTTAGTCACAAATTCCAGAAACATGGAGGAGGAAGTCAAGGGGATGCCCCTTGATGATAAAGAGTGCAGCCATTTAACAGAGACTGAAAGAGATTGCTGGGGCTGGCAACATTCATGACTGTGAAAGCATAAAATACCAATAAATGTAGAGGACTGTATAAAATAAAAATACAAATTCTCCCAGGTTCCTTTGGCGCTAAACCCCTTCGCACTCCATCTGAGGCCTGGAGTTTTATGATAGGCCGGAAGCCAGGCATTTACAGCCTTTTCTACCTGCCCACTTGAACTTGTATGATCCCGCCACAAAGAGGGGCACGTTTACAGGTTAGCCTTTCAGAAGCACAAATACTCTGCCTCCTGTAAAAGTCCCCTTTATTCGGTAACCACCAGAGAGATGTTTTACGATCTCCGCGCTAAGAGCTCTCCAGCCAGGGCTTTGTGTTCAGATGGCTCTATTTTAGTCCAAAACGAGGTCACAGACATCGAGGGCTGGCAGTCACCCTACTCGACGCACGAAAGGCGCCTGTCACCCTGGAGTTCACTGTCGATCTGCTGAAAAAAAGGATGGAGAGAACATGTCTGCAAGCAAGACTCGCAGAGGCCGTGCACTGCTCGCAGACCCTTCGCTGTCCCCTCCTCGTCGATGGACCACTTCAGAGCACACCACAAAACATCCGCAGAGATGTTCTCAAATGTAAAATGAGATTCATGGCCGTAATGCAGTTCTGCTTCCATTCTGTATGGTTCAAAGGGCTGGATAGCCATATCAGACACAGGTCGAAGGGGGTCCTGCGCGTACTGTGCACAATGTAAATGTAAATTTGATACTTGTATAGCGCACTACTCACCCGCAAGGGTCTCAAGGCGCTTGTACGAATACCGCTGTGGAACCCATCCTGGCTTTCCCTGTGAGGCGTCCACTCCTGGGCACCCCCAAGGTGGAGGCCAGGCATCCTTAGCGTTGTGGGGGCCGTTGTGGAGATTAAGCAAGCTATGGCCCAGAGTTGCAGAGTGGGACTTCATGATTGGAATAGGCACCGAGGCGAGAATTATCAGGTCTGTGGAATTTTTGAGCCCAAGACCCGCCGAGGCGGGGAATTGAACCCTGGTGCCGGGCTAGACCTCTGCATCAGGGTCTGCCGCTCTAATCATTGAGCCACACTTCTCACAATGTTCGCATAAACACCACACAAGTAAATACAGACTAGCATAAGAAAAGCCAGCTTTTCGGTGGAGTGAGCAGTGAAAGGCACTGCACATTAAATAACCACCCACAAAGTACTAACTTTTGGGGTATTCACAGACACACAGGGGTACATTTTTCCACACTTAAACCGCCCACCAAATGTACACCCAAATGGCTCAGGGGTAAGCGGTGAATAAACTGTTGGAAAGTCCAGCAATCTGTACAGATTCAATAGGATTTGTGTAGGAAGTCAGTATCATTTGCAGTCAACATAATCATATAACAGAATAAACTACAGTAACGAATATGAAGCGGATCACAACCCTACTCACGGATAGGGTATGCAAGTGTGGAAATAAGACAGCATGTGCAATGTCTCCATACGAAGCCGGGGATGCACGCAAGTGTGTAAATAAGACCGCATGTGCAATGTCTCCATACGAAGCCGGGGATGCACGCAAGTGTGGAAATAAGACAGCATGTGCAATGTCTCCATACGAAGCCGGGGATGCACTCAAACACCCAAGCAGTATTAAAGGACGCACATGACTAAGTGTGCACTACACATGGTGCACTTCACATATGGGCCTCCCTGCTCCAAACCGATACTATGCATGCTGATTTGTGGGGGGCTTTGCAACGCGTCTGTGTGCCCTAAATAACTGCAGAAGTCCCTGCAAGTGTGATCCGAGCAAAATTGCATCCTTGCAAGACAGAAAAAAAAAAGTGATATGACCTCCATCCCACAGAAACAGAGCTCTGCCCTCCCCATCCTTGTCAACATGCAATAATAAAAGGTTTCCTCCCAACACGACTCCCATCATGATGGCGCTCCAATTACCTAGTTTTTAATACAAAACATCCAGTCCTTTTCACTTCACTGCCCATCATGTAGCTTTACACAGGCTATATAAGGCACACTATGCCAATATCGCCCACGCGGAACACTGGGTGAACATCAAACTCCATGCTTCACCAGCTAAGAAGATATGATGACAGTACGGTTATCCCAGCAATTTCACTTCTAAAGTAATAACTACATGGTTTATTGAGCCAGCGTTTGTATGCGAACACTGTTTCTTCGGCCATCTAGGCTCAAACAAGAAACATGCTCCATCTACTTACCATACTTCTCAGTTCATCCTCCTTGGACCCGCCTTCAACCTCCAAACAAGCAAAATAAAAGACAGTGGCTCAAAAAGCAGGGTTGTGGCGGCTTATAGGTCAATCCGGCAATCTCCGAAGGGCTGGTCTGACAGGACAGTGTTTGGGCTGGTTTTTTAACTGCTTGTGGGCCTCTTTATGGTCTAGTGGGCGTTTTTTCCCTCTGATATTACCACAAACTTTGCCTGCAGCAGATACAAATGCATGCTGGTGCCCATATCTTGGAATACACATAGACAGTTTAACATTACAGATTCAAAACTGCTCGGATTTGCAAATATTGGACATTTCGTTTTTTAGTTAACTGGTTCACTAAAAGAGACGCTTTTAGTTTGGTACCTGGGCCTATTTTCTGTCCCGGTCTGACCGTATTAAAAAAAAAAAAAAAAAAAAAAATCACACTCAAGCTCCATTACATTTTTCATTTCAACTGGTTTCGGTGGAATCACCCTAGAAAAAACACTCCATCTTATCTTCTCCTTGTAGACTTAAAAGGTTGGAGGTATAAACTACCCACTTCCATTTACTCCCCCCCCCCTCCTTTTATTCAAGATCCTGAATTATTCCTGCCCTTTCATACAGCGCTATGGTGCTTCCAGCATGACTGCAAAAAAAGCTAAGAGTCCATAATCCTGCAATGTTTGGCTTAATGAGTTGTTTTCCAGGCTCGCTTGATCATCACCATTTTAAGGTTTGAAAAAAGTCAATCAAGAATCGGCGCACAAAACGGAGGCCACTCTAACTAGGCAGAAGCCCAGCTATGGACCCCTTTCTACTCAAGGTACCTGGAATTATGCGATTCTGCGACCGCTGAGCTTTTCCGCATAATTATTGATTTGCCACATAATCCATTAAATACGGCACAATTTACAGATTTTACCCAAAAAATAGATAGTGGCTTAAACAGATCAAATGTTACTAATAATATGATTACACGTGTTCCAGGGCAATGTGAGTCCTTCGCAAAAGCTGACTGTCATCTTTCAGTTGCCTATTGATATATTTGAGTGCGAAAATGGTACTAATGAGGAATTTTTCCCCTGACAGTGTTACCATGCATAATTTAGTCAATCCTGCTGCATAATTTTGTCCCCCATCCGTAAAAAGTTGATTATCCCCCTTATTAAAAATAAAGGATTTAGACAAGTCAAACCTGCTCTTTTGTACCTCCAGCTGCTGGGTACTACCTGGGAGATATTTAATATAACTAATTTCCTGGCAATTTCAATGAGATTAAGGAAAAAAATCATGTGGCTATAGTGCAGAAAACGACTAATTCATGAATTTTGATCAAGTGTTATATATATTATTTTTAATATATTTGTAATGTCTATTTTAAATGTTCTTTATAATGTATGCATTGTTTTTGGTGTATGATGCTTTTATGGTTTTTGCTATGAACCGAATAAAGTAACCATTACTGACTGACTGATCCCGTCCTGCCTCATAATTCCAGTGGCTTTGCCTATACTGCCAGGGACTGTGGACACTGGGTCACTCTGGTGCATGGTTCAATTCCAGCCCCAGCAGGTGCTTGTGGGTCATCACTGAGTGGGCTGGATGTTCCTGGTGTGGACTTCGAGTGCTCGGGGGGAGTGAGGAGTAGGCGGTAACGGGCCCTGCTGCAAGTTAGTCTTCCTCTTTTCCTCTCCCCACCCATGACAAGTGCTGCATGCTGCTCAAGGGAACTTTGTTTCCCACCCGCCCAGCTCTCTTTACTTGGTTGGTTGGTGAGGCGTTACTTGTATTGGTAGATTTTCCTAGTTGCGGGCTGTATGTAAAGGCGCTGCTTGACAGCGACCCTGGGTCCACAGGATGGGTGAGAGGCTGAGTCTAGGACAGTGTGTCTTGGACAGTTGCCCTGGGTGAGCACAAAAAAACAGGTTCCCGGGCCGATCGTCTTGAGCACTTATATTAGGATTCAGTTGTTGTCTTCAGTGTTTGCAGGAAATTGCGTCTGGCACCCTGAATATTAAATTATGTTCGAGAAAATGTCAATGCTAATGTTTCAATTTGAATTGATAATTTTTGGATTTCATTTTATTGGAGTTTGTAATAAACAGGGTGCAATGTTGATCCACATAAGAGTTAGGAGTGTATGCTTCGGGCAGGGAGACTGTATTAAGCCTCACCTGATCAGCTGTCTGGGCCGGTACAATCGGTGAATGCGGCAACCGGTCGTCTGTGTATACATTTAACAGAGGCGTAGCTTGGTCAGTAAGATTGAGGCGCGAGTTTAGATTTCCCAACAATCGCGCTGGCACATAATGTTCAAATACATTATAGGACAAGCAGGGTGCACCAGTGGGGCTTAAGGGGCAGCGGAGAGGGATGGGGATTGGTAGAAGTACGAAGTGAGAGAAAGCACATTATTTTGTGAAATAACCAAGTCTTTCCAAAGAGAGGGAGAGAGTGTGGCCGTTTGTGTGTAGGTGAAAGGTCCTAGTGAAATCCGACAGACACCTCACCATGCCCGACTGAAGGCACCGGGGCCCAACTATTTATCACAAAATACATTTATTGGGGAGGAGGGAGAGGGGAGATGCAACACCCCAAATACCGGCCTGAAGCTACGGCCCTGACATTTAATCAAGTTTTTCTGTATCCCAATCAGCCGCGTACAAAGGCCAACAGCAGCAAAGCGACCCCGGACAAAGAGTGAGAACACTAAACCCAAACAATGTGCTTATCTTGTAGGATTAGGTAGGGGGGGGGGGGTGCTTCTAGTACATTATATCCCAAATCCAGTTAGAATAAAGAGAGGGCACCACATGAGGTAAGTGTACTAGAGGGTGTGAGGACTAAGGGGAGGAGGTTGGGGGAGTGGAGTAAGGGGGGGGGCAGTGCCAAATCAAATCAGTTGCATAGACTGCTGTTTAAAGCAGGCTATGAGGGACTGTTTCTACCTGGACCCAAAACAGGCTGCAGGCCTGCCAACTTTGAAAAAATCTTCTGTGTGTGAGGGGGCGGGGCCTGATGAAGGGGCTGGACTTTCAGGGCCTAGCCTGAGCGCCATGAAGGAACATTAGATTAGGGGAGCTTGGAGAGACAGCGCTTTGTGCTTGAACCGCCTCTCCTACAACGCCCAAAAGTACAAATATAAGACTCCTGAAGAGCAGTCGCAGGGAGGCTGCAATATCCATACGATCTGCACTGTGCACATCCTCCATGCATGACCTGGAAACCAACACTGTGCCAGGGTTCCCAGCTCACCCCGTGCTCACCGTGTGAGATCAGCTCTTCATCAGGTGACTCCGACGACAGGTGCTATGGAGTGACATGGTGGCACTGTGCTTGTGAGCAGGACTGAGGAAATGTGGCATCGCCTGGTATGGCAAGGTGGTTGCTGGATATTTATCAATCCATAACATGTGATATGGGGCCCATTTTGTAGCACAAAGAAGCCTGCTAAAAGGCAGTCCTGGGTAAACCAACCATTTATCCAGCAATGGAACAAAACAAATAACGAACTCTCACCGCGTGCTATCTGGAGTACTGCGGTCTTTGTACTACGGTAAACAACCGGTGCTAACAGTAATCAGATTACTTTACCGCATCTCAGAATGGAGCAAAACCGAGTCAAGTTTGTGGCCTGCTGGCTCTAACAAGATATCAGTCGCTGGATATTCACTGAGGTAGATAGCACTTCCAAGGGCAGAATGCCTGCCTCAGGGAGGTTTCTCCCTACTCCTTGGTAAATGCGTGTTTCGGTGGGGAGAGGGGTTCGAGGGGCTAAGCCTCAAGTGTTAAATATAACCCATAGGTTCAATATTTTGTGGGCATTCAAAAAGGCCCCAGTGGCATTTCTCATCCCCAATATGTGCCTTAAAATACATCGAACGTTTATTTCACATTAAATATGCAATTATTGTGAGGAAGTTCTCAAAACTCTCCAATAATTTAATGGAGCGAATTGGTCTGGATTGATTTCTCCTTAAAAAATGTTTTCTAACTGGAGAAAAAACGGGTAAGAAATAAAAACTGGCACCACACACTAACCCATTTAAAAAGCGCCCCTGCACGTGAGGCGTAAGCATGCATTTTGTGGGCAGACTTTATAACAAGTGTGGGCAACACCATTAAGCAGAGCAACCTACTAATTTAATTCATTTACAAACGCATTCCACGGCAGTCTGTAAACTCCGAAAAAATGAGCAAATCTATGGAAGACAAAAAGCATAAATTTACTCTGGGTAGATGTGCTCATTTCCATGTGAATCGAGTCCTCTTTGATTAACCTATGAACTGCTTCTGTTGTATCTCACATATAAGCTCCATGCCTGCGGAATGCAAAGCCGCAGACACCCTTTGTGCACCTCTGAATTCCGCCTCGAGCACGGGTTTTCTCGAGGGAAGGGAAGGCTATGCCTGCTTAATGATGAAGACAACTGGCAGCTAAGGGTAAAATTGTAAGGGAGAACAAGCAGTGGCAAATCCAATAGGGCTGGCGTTGGTGCGGACCTTTTGATTATGCGAACGCTTGTTTTGTACGAAGGCACGCATTGTACAAAAACAAACATTCTCTAAAAGGTGTTTTTTTTATGTAAAAAAGCGCTCATTGCACCAGTAGTCCCTGGCACTGAAAATGACTACATATTTATTATGCGGATGCTCACACTGCAAACACAGAGTGCAAGTCACTCAGTCAGGTAAGCCAATGACCAGTGGACCGACCCTGTGCCCCAAGCTGAATGGTGTGGATGGCAGAAGCAAAATGTGAATGACACTGCAGAAGACCACTGAGAAAAGAGGGCGAATTGAAAGTCCTGTAAGCCCGTACAGTATACGCAACAACAACAACAAAAAGGTCATGGCTGACACCAGACCCAATAATGAGAACTTTAAAGTCTTTCATCTGGAAATTCAGGGGCATAGTGTGAGGGTTCGCAAAGGTCAAAACTAGCAAAAAGGTTATGTTCAAGTGTTTAGTATCAGATATCAGTCCCTGACATATATTGCTGCAGCCGACCACGTCATCAGGGCAGTTAATGGCACTGGGGCCATCTATGAAGTTGCGCTGTGTTCATATATCTATCCCAAAGGACTGCCCTCGAATGCTGAAAGCTTGAAGGGGCTGGTGTGGGAGAGGAAATACTCGCAGACTGAAACAGCTAAACACATAGATTTACATTAAAAAAAGAGAGGGGAGAGTATGTGAGTGAAAACGCCCCAGCGCTGGGAAGCCCCGTTGCTGGGGCAGCCATGCGCTTTAAATACCATAACATAACATTGAGTGAGACAGTGAGAGTAGGTCTGAATGAGAAAGTCAAAGAGATCCTGCTCTGTCAAAATCATTTTAATCTAGGTGGTGTCACCAGCTACAGGGCACTGGGTGTGCTGCCCAGGCTACAGCACAACTTGAATTGCACAGGTCCACCTGATCTGCCAGCACAGTCGTCACACCATAACCAGGCAGTTGCGGACAGGCTCATTGTGGTACATCATACCCACCAGTTTTCAACACGTCAAACGTGCATCATACTGCCGAGTTTTCCAACCCATTCCACCATAGCCCAGTAGTGCCACCAGAGTGGCAGAAATGTACTACCACCACCCATCTCAAAGTAATGCCATTTCTCATGAACTCGAAATCTAGCTACAGCAGTGCACCACACCTCTTCTCCTCAAACTCTTCTACAGGTCTCCCACTGGCAACCTCCACAGAATCTTTTAATAGAGTGTTAAAATGTATTTCTATGAGGATTCAATGGAAAAAAATCCAAAAACAAATACATCGATAGAGTTACAGTGTTCAGAGTATGAACGCACAGCACACGGGCTAATGTTGGGCAGGTGGCGGAGTGCATTTCACTCCATACTAGACGTACTATGGAAAGTAACTGACTAGTGTCATAAGTTTGTGGATTAGAACATCTGTGAGGTACATCCTTAAAATTAACCCAAAGGAACATACATGTGGGATAAATCACAGCTAGGCAGAAATGTGCAAGCAAACCTGATACAACCTGAGGTGAAGGTGCGGTACAGAGCAAGGTGGCTGAGGCAGAAATTCAATCTTTAAGAAAAAGGGTAGGAGCATGCATTGTTGTGGTTGTGTAGGACTCCTACTGAATTGTGAACCAGAACTATATCACATAGAATGTACACTTATAGAGAAGGCAGTCTAAGGAAGAGATTAGATCAGGGGTCTCCAACCTTCTATAACAAAAGCTACATATGTTCAATGAAAATCACCCCAAGCTATTAATATTCTTGGTGTTGTGTAATAGCACATCACACATGTTACATCAGTGGGTCCTCCATGCAAGATTACCAACAGTGGTCACCTTGGGGCACCAGATAGGGTTGCCAGCAGTAATGTAAGGAAGGCTTTATCAGTATATAATGCCTTTACGTACCCAATGTACAACAGTCATATCCGCTATACCCCTAGGTAATATTAGTAATCCTTCTCTCCAACGCTACATGATTTATCACTCAACCGTCAACTTTAAATAGATTTTGAAAATTCAACCATGTTTCTCCAAACATCAGCTTATGAGTACTGAAAAAAAACACACATTTTGGTCTCGAATATAGCTATTTTAATTCTGGCATACATATATCAATTCAACCAATCAAAGGTTTCTAATTTATTAGGCTGGTCTGCTTACAGGAGAGCTACTTACATATAGCTGGAGAGATACTAGTAGCTCACGAGCAACTCGTTGGAAAAGCCTGAGTAGATGAACCCTACAGGTAATCACCACTCTACAATGGATGAGCATTTCCAGGCATTGGAGGTCTCCCACAAGATACCGAGATATGGTGAAGACAATGTCTCACCCAACGACTCCCGACAGAGCACATAGAACAGAACTATACAGTTGACTGTTTTTTGGTGTGCTTTACACTTCGGAACAAAAAGAAGGCTCAGCCCACAGTGAATGATCTGCATATAATCATTTAGCTGTAGAGCGGATGCATAGGTGATGTTAAGTGACACTCTATTGTGTCGGGCGACTGTGCCCAGGGGTTCTCTCAACAGACCACATTGGCAGCCTGTCTGTTTTCCCATGCAGGAGGATGAGCACTCCATTCCCTTGATCATTGCCCTCGAGGCGATCAATCAGGACTAGATCCCCTTCCTGTGAGTGGATCTTTGGACGATTCATGCTGGGATCAGTGGGCCCCTGTATACCTGATGACATTTTGGAACGAGTGCTTTTCAATATGGACTTCAATGCTTGTTTATCCTTACGGCTCAGAGAGTTAAGCATTCACCATGGACATTTAGTGTGAGCTGCAGGAATAAAGGTCAATCCCTTCAAGATCAACTCAGCATCTCAGCATTCCATGGGTGGCAAATTGATTATTCTTATCAACTTCTTATAAGAGTAACGCATGTTAGCCTAGAAGTGTCAGAGAAGCATTATTGAGAGCTGCATAAAAGACAAGTCCTTAGTATTGTACATGGCCAACAGTATTCCATAAACTGATCAAGTCATACATTTTTGATGACCTCATTCAACACAGATTGTGTCATTCAACTGTGATTAGTCCCTGATCGTGCAGGAGGGAGTGTACTCAAGTGAGCTTACTGACACATGACTAACTTTGTAAGAGGTCCAGTTGACGGCACTGATGATGTCTTGAGGCGAACTGTGATCCGTTTCAGGTATCGGAAAGCAAGCGATGCAAGTCCACCGCTCATGCGACTTCTCAAATCTATTAATATTTTAAGCTGCATTTATCTACCACCTCTCTTCTGGGAAAAGGGTATAGGCACGACCACCCTTTTGTTATGTGTCCCTCTGTACTCACATACCCACGCAGCTCAGTTGGTGGAACAATAGTAATTAACATTCTATTTTTTTTTTATGTTTAATTTTGTGCTGGCCGTTTTTCCTTTTAAACCTTATGCTGAGTTTGCAGTTACCTTCAGTGAGTTTGACTCTTAGAAAGGATGTTGTTACTCACTAGGAAACAGTGAGCGAACAAGTCATGATTTTTTAACCTTAATCGCATGTAGCCCAGATATGCAACTAGGGTCTGTAACACCCATCCTCCACATCATGGGTACCTTCTGTTCATGGCCATGCTTGGAATTTTCAAATTAGGAGTATCCCTTTGCATTAAATTTGAGCAAACTCTGGTAGACCCTCTCGCTACTTTACCTACCCATGTCCTATCCCAAGGCATAGACAACCCCGATTAATTTAAAGGTGGAATCTCCTTTGAAGCGTTAATCCCAATCTTCCCATTTATGTTTAAAGAAACTGGATTTGGGGACAACAAGCTCACTACATTTTAGGTTTGTTGAGCCAAAACTCCTTATCAGACCTCATACAAAATGCTAAGCCTTCAGCAATGTTAAGCTTGTCTGCAGTGCCTGCCCTAAATCAGATTGACCGGCAGAAAGAAAATTTGGTGTTTGTTGTGGGGGCTGGGGGTTGTTGCGGTGTGACGGCCAGAGGTGTGAGGAAGACAGGAGGATGGTAGGGAGTTGATGGGGTAGTAACAATTACACTGAGGTACATTAAGGGCAGATTGCAAAGTCTTGAGCGAGTCCAGATCGAGACCAAGTGGGACGGACGAGCTGCTGTTTGCATAACATTGTCAGGCAGCTACCTGCAGCATCACTCAGTATATTCGCGCCCCAGACCTGGGCCCAGCTCACCCATGTCCAAGGCAGGCCCTGCCTGTCTGCTGGACAGACTGTTGCGGTCTTGAGCTCACTACCAAACATGCAAATTAGGCTTAAAGCTAGAGAAAGGCGAAGCACGGATTCACAAAGGCAGGACTACGGATCGTTCCATACAGAGATCTAGCTCACAACAGAAAAAGGTTTACCAAGTGTACAGATTTTTCCACAGCTCTCACAGGCAGGGACGAGTATGGGTGTTCCCAGGGACGTTAAAAATCACAGTACCTCTCACACTTAATATACGTCTAAGTGATGCTTTCAGCACCACCTATGACCTAGACAAAGGTGATGCTGAAAGGATGGAAAACAGCATTGAGCCTACCTAGACATTAAGCCGCTTAAGGGAAAATTGGGCTTCACATGGAAAAAAAAAATCCAGGTAAACAAACTGTAAAATTTCAAATTTTCTCCAACTGTGCACCTGCATAAATTTTGTTATTAGGGTATCCGGCTCACATAAAGTGTTACGATATGTGGGTGCATGCTAGAGAAACTAGTACTACTATTCCCCAGTGCATGCTGTGGTTAGGTGACTATGCACAGGAGAAAGAAATCTCCATTAATAATAGGCAGAGGCCTACACCTAAAGAGTTACTCAACTTCTATAAGAATCTGCCCAAGAGTTGACAGTCAGGTTTACAAAAAGAGCCTGCCACTCTGCTGCCCAAGGAATGACACATTTTTGGAGAAGTCACTTCTAAGCAGAATCCTCGATCTGTGGGAATCCAAAAAACCCTAGTTTTAGCACAGAATCATCTTAGACAAGGAAAGTAGTAAAATGTGCTAGGTCCGATTCAAAAGGTGGCAGAGTTGCGTGACTGAAAGTTCCTGAGATCGTGAAAATGCCCTTCCATCTATCACCAGTTTACACGAGTCAGTTGAGGTGTGAAGGACCTTAACCAAATAATAGAATATTTTGGGGATATGTGACGGACGGGAGTTTCCCATGACTGCCCATGGAGGGCCGACTTCATTGGATCATACTAGTGCTACCTGTATCCAGTGCTCACGTAGAGGTCCAAGAAAAAATAAAATATTTAAAAATTACAGGAACCGAACATATCCCAAATTCTAAATCAAATATGGACTAGTGGGTCATAGCCACCTAGAAGCTGGGAATGATGTCTAGCAAATGAGCTTGATCAAAAGCCACATTACTTGCTGAACTGATAAATGCCACTCCTATCTGGCGATGAATCATAGACAGTAATGAACAAGATTCCAACAAAAGGCATTCGGCACGTAAAAGTGGATCATTGAAAAGTGGCATCACGCCACATTGGATAATGCTTGGGCAAATTTTTACTGAATACATATTTTGCTGCCACAAGAATCAGTTCTGCACAGAACAGGTGTGCTGAATTTTTTGCTAGAGTGTACTCGGGCTTTACCTTTCGGAAGGTGATGCAGGGATTTATGCACAATATTAATCAAAGTAGCTTGTTTTTTACAAAGCATACCATACTGTAGTTTTGAGTATCTAAGTAATGTAAAAGACATAATTTGATGTTAACCTGTTACGATCAATCAAATGCAATTTTCAAGGAAGGTTATGCGGAGGGTTGTCATTTCGTAGCCATTAGGTTATCATCTAGGTTTTTCAGCACTTCTTAAGTCAGACTTTCAGCTGAGACATAAGACAGTCTTACTGTGCGCATCCAACAATTTCCTGCAGCTCATGGTTGGGCCATTTTCCCCACCCATTAATTAATCAATAATTGAGACATCAACAAAGTTCAAAGCTCGTGCACATTTTAGCCCCCCTCAATATGGAAGATTATGGAAAAAGAGCTCTCAACGTGGCCAGTGCATCTTCTAAATGACCCTTCTTTCTTGGAACTTTTTACAAAGAAAACAAGGTCCCATTCAATTATGGATGGGTATAGTGTCACAATGTTCCAGTCAAAAATTGGAGTATATACGTTATTCAATCGAAAAATAAATGTGATTTAATACAAATACTACGAAACACAAATGGTATGTGGTGGAATAGGTGAGCAACCCGTGAATTGGTTAAAAGGAAAATCAGCCTATCCAGACCTACCAGCACATTGCCCCTACGGAATATGCATCATTAATTGTTTTCCCTTCTAATGGATTACGGGCAGAGGATCTCTTTCGCCCCCTCCTTGCTGTCCACGCACAGCAAACTTTCCCAGGCATCCTATCCATTGGTTAGTCCTGAAGAGATCCCACCACTTCTTTGGGGATCGAAACGTCGTCGACTCACATCTCTAAACTCTTTACTATACGTTGTATTTTATATTTGAGTATGAGATGCTAACTAATTGTGACTTTCTATATTTTCTACTTTACAAACACAAAAAGTCACATTTTAAGTCACTTGCCTGCGGTAAGGAAATCGGCTGATTTCCTTTTAACCAATTCACGGGTTGCTCACCTATTCCACCACATACCATTTGTGTTTCTCAGTATTTGTATTAAATCACATTTATTTTTCGATTGAATAACGTATATACTCCAATTTTTGACTGGAAAATTGTGACACTATACCCATCCATAATTGAATGGGACCTTGTTTTCTTTGTAAAAATTATCTACCCTTGGTCCCATCGGACCCATAGGGTTTCCTGGTCTCTACTTATACCTTCTTTCTTGGAAGGCCAAAGGAGTAATGTTAATTGTTCATCTATTCAATGTATTTTATTTCCAGTCCTGGGAAATATAAGGGATGGGGGACCATCATCTAGTATCGTGGTGTATGCAAAAGCCACATACGTCCTCCACTATCGGGAAAATGTCTGCAAACCTTATACCCTTGCCGTCTGCCCAAGAGGTGATAGAGCAAAACGTATTTAAAGTCTAGCCAAACTGGTTGGAAATACTGGGCTGTCCGGAAGTTGCTATAGCCTGGGGCAAAATAAGTTTACACGCCTACTTGATTAATATACTTTAAGCTTCCTTTATGCCCCAGGTGTGGTATGCTAGCTTTTTGACTATAGCCTTATCAGACTATTGAAGATCGCTGCAGTAATTGAGCGCGTTTTCTTTCACTTCCCTATGGGATATTTCCAGTTCTACAAGTGTGAGACCTAGAGTAATTGAGATAATGTATGGCATATCTCAATTGGCAGCTACAACAATCAACACAGAAAAACCGTGTCTGCCATTGCAACTGTGCTAATATTCAGAGGCAGCGTTGGAGCGTCAAAGACACAGAGTATTGCCCCACCTAGCATCACTGCTCTCTGTGTGGTGCAGTTTTCTTAAAACGGGAGCACATTTAAACCCACCAAACCTTCAATCTATCCTGAAAGTGACCTTCGCCCCGATCAGTGAAAAAACAATTTTCCTAGGAGATAAATTTCTAGCGATTCCCTGGGGTACCTAATATCTGGAACCTCCACCAGACACACAACCACCCACTGTGCAGCATGATTTGTGGTAGGTTCGAATCCGGACCATTTTTCACTATGAATAGATGAAAAAACAGAATGAGACGAGGGTTCACGTATAGACAATTACCAGTACACAGCCGGGAGCAGGAGTGTGATCCAGGCAAATAAAAACACCTCCCAAGCTGCAGCTTCTGACAAGCTTGGATGACCGTAGACAATGTGAGACTGGCTTCTGCTGGTACTTTAAATGCATAACACAAGAAGGATGCAGGTTTTTCTGCTCCAGTATTTAAAAAAAAAATCATTGTTGCTTCTTCCTGCACACGATCAACTCTTGGAAAGTTATCATCAATTCCACGCACAATCACAGCTCAAGGAAAGGTTAGACTCCAGCGAGACTTTGCCTCATAAGCTGCTCTGTCATTTTCAAAGGCCATTTAATTGTGAGCGCTGGGATACCTCGGGGGAGGGAGGGGTGGGAGAGAGAGAATGATAGGCCTGGTGGGGGTTGGGTTAGGAGCGCTCTGCTGAAAAAAGAAAGAAAAAAAACATACAAAGTAGAAATGTCAACTCAGCAGTTCGTCACAGTATTAGCCACACTTGAAAATTGCCAAATCTTTAAGCAAAAAACACGGGATGGCAGCAAACAAAGAATGAGCAATTGTTACATGTGGGGCTTGAAGAGTCCAATATCTAAAGAGTTTTGAGAATGAAAATCCGTGAGAACTAAGTGGAGTTGACATTTAAAGTAAAGGCTGAGACCCTTCTGGGCTGCATTGAAAGGATATTGAAAAATCTATAAACAAAGCCATGGGGCCCACATTTCACATGGAGTGTGTACTTCACATAGGTATGTGTCACGTAGCACAGCATAATCACTGCAGCACAATAGCCTTTAGAGGCAAAGTAAACAGCAAATATGTTTGAAGGAACCATACACACATTTTCTGTGGTTTGCAATGCCGATTACACACATTTGATAACTGATAAAGGAACTTGAATCAAATACTGCGAGAGTCGTTGGCTTGAACCTTAAATTGCAGAATCCCACTAAATGGCAGGTATAATCGCCATCCGATAGTGCAGAAACATGTTCCTTCCAATGGCCACTGCACTTAATATGCATTAGCCAAGGTATTCTCCTACTGGTTTCTTTCACAAACGTGCCATTCGCTTTCAAAGAATTGGCCTTAATGTGTCAGGAAATTCCACACGTGCCTCCCTGATCATGCCCGGCACTCAGGTTATTGATGGTGCCCTTCTATGCTTCAATCTCTTAGATCACGGGTCGGCTTTGTACGTGTAAGTCACAAATGAAAAGCCGCACATTAGGCTTAGGCCGGATCAGGGCTGTCCATGCCCTTACAGCAGGCCAGCAAGACACGCCGTCCTCTACAATGCGAAGCTCATTCCTTCTCTAACATTTCAATCTCATCTCAAAAACTCCCAATCTACAGCCTGTCCTCCTCCCTGGATATCATTTCTGTCGTTTATTCACATTGTGCTCCAATAAAAAAAATGGTTGCCCTGTAACTAACATCAGTATCTATTTACACAGTGTAGGTCACAAACTGAGTTCTCGATTGATGTTTTAAACAGTTCTCCTTATGCAACTCAACAGAAGTCTGCGCCTGGACCGCGCCCAGTGCCAGAACCCCTGGCCCCCGCGAACACCAGGACGCCCGTCTCCGCTACGACCCCAGCACCCTCCACATACTCAACGGACGAGCTCGCATCTGCTGCCTGGCCGCCCCGAAGCGCACCCAAGGGCCCTTCTCCTGCCAGAACTGCAGCTTCACCAGCATCCGGCCCAACAACCCTCCGACCAGGAAAGAACCCAACCACCTCAGCTGCATCCTTCTCAACGCACCCGCTCTGCCCGCAAACACGCCTTCGAACTCTGGGACCTGCTCGACTCAACCTTCCCAGACATCGCCTTCCTGACAGAGACCTGGATGAACCCCTCCTCGGCACCCGACATCGCCATAGCCATCTCGGACAGCTGCAAGATCACCCGCAGGGACCACACCAACGGAATAGGAGGAGGAATCGCCATCGTCCACAGGAACACCCTCAGAGTCTCGACCAACACCGACGACATTCAGCACCGCCGAACACCTGCACTTCCAGATCCACACCGACCCCAACACCACCCTCAGAGGAACCCTCGTCTACAGACCCCCCGGGCCCAGACCACAGTTCAGCAACTCCATCGCCGACTGCGTCAGAACACATGCCCTCGCCTCCACGGACTACATCCTCCTCGGGGACCTGAACTTCCACCTCGAGAACAACGACGACACCAACTCCACCACCCTGATCGACAACCTCGGACTCAGACAACTCGTCACAACACCCACCCACTCCGCCGGCCACACGCTTGACCCCATCTTCTCCGCAAGCTCCCACGTCACCTTCAGCCACACCACCGTACTCCACTGGACCAACCATCGCTGCATCCACTTCACCTTCCGGAAACCCACCATGCACCACCGCACCCAACAGATGCACCATCGCTGCTGGAGCAAAGTCACCGAAGACCAGCTAACCACCACCCTCGTACGCCACCCGAAGACACCATCACCTCATCAGTTCCGCCAAAAGGGCATCCTTCAAAGACCGCCTAGACAACAATGCACACAACAGCAAGGAGCTCTTCAACATCGTGAAGGAACTCTCCAACCCCAGCTCCAACACCAACGACCTCCCACTTTCGCAAGACCTGTGCGACTCGCTTGCCACCTTCCTCTACCGCTAGATCGCAGACATCCACGACAGCTTCAACGCCACAACCGCCCCGACTACCACTGAGGCACCCACCCCCACGACCACCACCCGCACCAACCACCTGCTCTCCTGGACCAACATCAACGACACCATCAAGATCATGAACACCTTCCACTCCGGATCTCCGTCAGACCCTTGCCCACACCACATCTTCAACAAAGCCAGCACCGCCATCGCACCCCATCTCCGGAAAGCCATCAACATCTCCTTCAAGACAGCAACCTTCCCGGACAGCTGGAAGCACGCAGAGATAGACGCCTTACTCAAGAAACCCAAGGTGGCCGCCAAGGACCTCAAAAACTTCCGGCCCATCTCCCTGCTCCCGTTCCCGGCGAAGGTCATCGAGAAGATCGTCAGACAACTGACCTGCTACCTCGAGGAAAACATCATCCTGGACCCGTCCCAGTCTGGGTTCTGCAGCAACCACAGCACCAAAACTGCCCTCATTGCCGCCACCGACGATATCAGAACCTTGCTAGACAACGGAGAAACCGCGGCCCTCATCCTCCTGGACCTGTCAGCCGCCTTCGAAACAGTCTGCCATCGCACACTACGAACGCGCCTCCACAAGGCCGGGATCCAAGAGAAGGCCATGGACTGGACCACCTCCTTCCTCTCCAGCATAACACAGAGCGTCCGCCTCCCCCCCTTCCACTCTGAAGCCACTGAGATCATCTGCGGCGTACCGCAGGGCTCATCCCTCAGCCCAACGCTGTTCAACATCTACATGGCACCGCTCGCCCACGTCACCCGACTCCACGACCTCAACATCATCTCCTACGCCGATGACACCCAACTGATCCTCTCCTTCAGCAAGGACCGCCAAAACCAACCTCCACGAAGGAATAAAAGCCGTCGCCGAATGGATGAGGAACAGTCGACTGAAGCTGAACTCGGACAAGACGGAGGTCCTCACCCTCGGATCCACCCCTTCGGCCTAGGACGACTCCTGGTGGCCGACAGCACTGGGAACAGCTCCTACACCCACCGACCACGCATGCAACCTAAGGATCATCCTCGACTCCACCCTCTCCATGACTAAGCAGGTCAACGCAGTCTCTTCCTCCTGCTTCAACATCCTCCGCATGATCTACAAGTGGATCCCCACCGAAACAAGAAGAAAGGTCACCCAGGCCCTCGTCAGCAGCAGGCTGGACTACAGAAACACCCTCTACGCAGGAGCCTCAGCCAAACTCCTGAAAAGGCTTCAACGCCTCCAGAACGCCTCTGCACGCCTGATCCTCTACATCCCTCGTCGCAGCCACATCACACCCTACCTGAGAGACCTGCACTGGCTCCCCGTCAGCAAGAGGATAACCTTCAAGCTCCTCACCCACGCACACAAGGCACTCCACAACACCGGACCAGCGTACCTCAACGAACGACTCAGCTTCTACACCCCCACCCGCCAGCTATGCTCCACCGACCTCGCCACAGTCCCCTGCATCCGAAGAGCAACCTCCGGCGGCAGATCGTACTCCCACCTTGCCGCAAAGACCTGGAACACCCTCCCCATCCACCTACGGCAGACCCAAGACCTGCTGACCTCCAGAAGACTCCTCAAGACCTGGCTTTTCGAGCAGTAGCAGCATTCCCCGACCCTCACGGGTAAGTAATGCGCTTTACAAATGGAATGATTGATTGAAGTCAGAGAGTTCGGCAGGGTGGGAGGCTGACAAGGCCCTGCTAGGATTGCAGTTTGTGATTTGTAGTTATACACACACATGCACACCAAAAAAAAACATATCTGTAGAAGGTGCTCAAATTGGTGACTAATAACATCTCACCCTTAAACACGCCAAGCTGTCACCCCCTCTCACTTGACTGTTCAACATCCAAGTAACACCACACTTTCTTCTGTAGAGTTGCACAGCAAGAATCGACAGTGACAACTAACCCTAGAAGCATTTCGCAAGAAAGGATGGATCCAAACATCACACTATTTGATCAGCATGCACTTTCAACTACTCAAGCAAAATATTCCCCAGCTACACCAGGGGCAGGGGCTTAAATAACTTTAGACCTTTCATTCCAGAGGTGATGGTATGAACACTATTACTAACAAAGTACTTGACAAGTGTGTGATACTATTTGGAAGAAAGGCGCACACAGAAACAAAAGGGCTTAAGAGAACAGTATTGCCTACTTGCTCCTAACTATGTCCCTGGCAACACAGGGCTGCACGAATGTCATGTGTGTAAAGAATTGAGTTCAAGCTTCAGGAAAAGGAGCATGAAGGTCTTCTATAGCCAAACACAGAAAAAGTGATGGGAGGAATGCTTGCAAATAGTCTTACCATGGGCAATCGCCCGGGTAGCCTCCCAAACCATCTTTTGTCCACCATGCCAAATCAGGTTAGACCCAGCATTACCCAAATCAGTCTTAGTCCTACGCCACTAAGAACGGGCAGGCCTGAACTGCCAATCCAGGTCTTCTCCAAACCCAATACCAGTTTGGGTCTTATTGGCCTTTTCAGTTAGGTGCAGCTTAGCTCCAATGGTGCATTGAGGACGGGACCCAGGCCTGAGCATACCCTTGGTCACTTAGGGTGCTGTATCAAACACACAGAAAATGTGGTTCAAGGTTGAGGAAAACGAGAACAGAGGTCTTTCGTGGACAACTCATGTTTCAGTGAAAGATTCCAAACGTTATCCACTGGAACGACGTTGTGCTTTAATTCTGCCCTATTTCTAGGGTCGAGCACACGTGGGAAGGATGCGGTTCTATCGAGTCCAAAATCTGGGACAGACTTACTTTTTGCCCATGTAGCATTTAAGGGCGTTTGTCCTTTTGGATGGTCCTTAAATCCCTGTTGCTTTGTTAAATTTCTCTTTATGACAAGCCTGTGGTTATTTTAACGTTTTCCCTGCTGATGACTATGGCGACATCACACATCTTCCCTAGCAGTACCAGCTGGGGCAATAAGACCCCAACCTGCCATGCACAGGTGAGAGCAGCGTATTCCAAAGACATTGCACCTGCACTCTCCAAACCGGAAGGAACACACTGCTCAATGTCTTCTGGGATCTGCTTTTAATCCTGTTGCCTCAGCTTGAACGGACTCATTGGATTTTTAGTTTCCAATCCCACATTTTCGGGAAAGGAAAGGTGAACACCTCCTGTTCTTGGCAGCTCCGCCTCGGCTTGCCCTCCCCCTCCCCTCCCCTCTCGCGCCGTAAGGCTGTGTAGAGAGTGCACAGGCATTCCTTCCGGCTGCCTTTGTCCCCGACCTCCGCTCCCACCTTTGTGCCCGAGACCAGCAGGGAGTGCTTCCTTTGTCCCCTGTGTACCCGCGTGCTTATGGGAAAAGCGTATTTGCTGATCTGAATGTGTATGGGCGCTGTGCCCCCCACTTAGCCCAGATAGCTTGTAACTCTCCCTCCATTATGCATAAAGTGGCCCCCTCACTCCCAACGCCATGCGACCGGGGTGGGGGGGCTCATTCTATAAAATAAAAATCAGAATACTTTACACGTACGGTTAGTGACTGTTTGCGTACATCAATAACGAGGTGAATGCCATTAAGCCTGTATAAATCATGAGCCGGCCGTGCATAAAAACATCTTTTTTTTTCCTGGGTAGCGAACCGCCCATGGCAGGTGCAAAATCACGTACGGAAAAAAGCCTTAATTATTCTACGTGAAGCCAGGCTGAGATGAGAGAATAATGCTGCATTTAATGAAATTTCACTTGCCGCTGCATATTTAAAAATAGAGCTTCCCTTGACAGTTATGTATTACTGTAAACATAGGAAATTAGGACACGTTTTGGAGAAGGGGGGAGTGTAACGTGCGCCGGCTGAGAGAGAAAGCAGAGCGCTGCGGAGGGGAGGCGGCAGTGAGAGCTGTGGAAGGCGCAGGGGGCGGGGGCAATCTCCGGTGAATTGTGAAAGATTACAGTGGTTCTTCATCTATAAACCCGCAGCGCGTTGAGCCTCGCACGGCGATGATTTCCCCTAAACCCTGGGATCAGCCGCTTTGAGAAGCTGGCCCTTCTTTTCATGAATTCGCTCACGCGGACGCCGCCCGTGTGGGATTACTTTGCAGCGCCCGGTTAATTAAAAGTTGGTAACGTGGAAACTGTTGGACCGGAGTGCACCGGGTTATTTGCAAAGCAGGGGGGGGACCCCACTGCTTGTGCCACTGCAATGTACATTTTATTTACGTGCTGCATGTAGTCTGTTGTGGTCACCTAAGGATGCAGTCTGTGGTGGAGGAAAGGAGTGTTAATCAGCTGTCAAAAGACCCTCTCTAGCTGATTCATGCCCCCTAGCACGTTTGATTTTTGAGAGTATGCACCCAACCCCCATGTATTTCTGCATAAGAGGGTTCACGCTTTCACTCGGATCAAGTCCCTGTGGCCGCAGCTGGTACTGGGCACGAGGGCCCGCATGAAAGTGGAGCTCGGACACACGTTGGAGGAAGCACCATGCTCTTCAATGGCCCTCTAACTGGGCCCAGGGGAACGGTGCATGTTTCCATTCCACTACACGGAATGTTTACTTTACAGATAATTAGTTTCGACACATCAGTGATATGGCACCGCCGTTCGCTGCTCCCATCCTCGCGTGTTTTCTATCCAATAAGAGGGTCCCTGCGCTGTACGCAGTACAGTTACGCTGTTTTACACACACGTGTGTTTATTTAGAATCACTTCAAACTGTTTTTTTCCCCAGCCTTTTTTACCTTTTGTCGACTCACGTTTCCCAAAACAAAAATGAAGCCTCTTCACATTCCACCACACTGAGGACGGTGCCAAAGTTGGATTACAGGGGTGACCATGGCCGAAGACTTACTTCTAATGTTCGACACAAAGCACACTGCTTTTCAGTGGGCGCGCCTGTGGGGGTGGTGGCCGGAGGGAGAAGGGTGCGGGGGGTCAGTCCTCCTTGCTGACACTTTTTAGTGGACTATCTCCTCTGCAGAGATTTGTCGGTATTCTGAAGGTCACGGTGGGTTGAAGTCCAGCCATGTCCTCTTATTCCTGTGGTCGATAACAGGTGTAACTGCCACACACAAGTGAAGGCAACTTTTTGAGAGTGGTGCATCCAATCGCTTTTTAAACAGTCAGTAGCTCCTAATATCACCAACAACATCAGTCTAGCTAGAGTTATATGCTGGCTACCGAAGAACAAAAAACACCTGTTTAACCTCTTTACAAACAACTCGAAACACGTTTTCATGTTTACTTCACGAATGCGTGCATGTGGTCGCAAACAAGAAACGCTAGGTGTTTGGGGGGCCCGTTTCTTCGGTAAAAGCTGGTTCCAACTGCCTGATTTCTTCAGCTTAGTCAATAGATTATAATTTAAAAGAGCAAATCCCGCAGCGTATATTGAAGATGTGTGTGAGATCCGGCAATGGGGGCTCCTACGGGCACCCAGGGGTGAAGAGGACCCTCGGAGTACAGGTTGAACGTCAGCTGTTCGAGGAAAGGCAGGGTCAGGTACATGAAGGTGTGCTTTTCCGAAAACTCCCGAAAAAATCATCCTCGGAAAGAACCCCAGGGTGTCTGGAGGGGCAGCTGCGATGCTTAGGTGCCCCTCTGGGGGGGGCATCAGCAGCTCTTGCACTTGATAAATAAGCACCAGCATGTTCAGGGTGCTATCTCCACGCATGCACCCTGTCACGCTCATCTTGCCTCACATATACAAGCCCAGAGGCATCTCGCTGGGGGGAGGGGTGCGCATCTCGCTGGGGGGAGGGGGGGGTACAGCACCCGGAGGGGTCAAGGATTCCTAGTGAGCACCTATAGCAGTGACAGCTGTTGTCTCAAGCGGGTGACACCGACCGCTTCACCCGCAGACCAGGGCCCCACGGGCCGCTCCCTCCTTCCCACCTCCATGGAGCATCCGGTACTCACCCTCTCTTCTGCTCCCGCATGGCTGCAGGCGGAGCGGAGCAGCGGCTTCTTCGGGGAGCTCTGTGGTTCCCGCACCCAGGCGGCGGCGGTGGCAGCTCTGCGGAGAGGGCAGCGGCAGCGCCGGCTCTACCGGGCTGCTGGGAGGGGAAGGTGGGCGGCTGCGGGCTAGACAGGGCGGAGCCAGCGGGCTCGCTCCGCCCACACCTTCCAACTTGCCGCCTGCATGGCATCCAAAGGGGCTGGGGGCAGGGCAGCACCGGTGTGCCCCCTCTGCTGCCTGGCGCTCAGTGCCGCACGCATGGGGCGCTGAAGCCGCCGTCCAGCATCCGTGAGAGGCACCTGTGCCCACCGCAAACAGCATCTTTAAGACACGGCCTGCATGTGCCAAAAGGTCTTTTTCATCCCCACATATGCATGCCAATACCCGATTCAGCCGGGGGACTCCCGATTTATGTAGCTATAATGTCCTTATTTGGTTGGCTCCCGTTTAAAATTGTCTCTGCTTCAATAGATGTCAATAAGAGCATTACATTCTCGCAATTCTTTTTTTTTTTTTTTTAAATCACCCACTTTCCTCTTGTAAAATGTTGGCATGTACCGGTCGTGCCCCTTTAGCGGTGCCGCTGTAGTTTCTAGGACAAACACTTCTTCAGCTGATGTGGGCTGGACTGCGCTGGCGATGGGGCGTCAGTGACAAATTATTTTATGGTTCATTCCTAGGCTAAATTACATAAAAAGCATGGGAACAGTGTTCAAGTAATGATGTGAAGTGTATTCTACTTTATGAAAGGTGCGTTGGTTCAGGAGATCACTGTCTGTGTTTGTAACCAGTTACAGACCTGAATTCTGGTTAGTGCACTGAGGAATAGTAATGCGGTATTTATAGTGCTACGAGGTCCCATCATGCAACTGAAAGCACTGAACATGTAAGTCCTTATTAATAAAATAAAATAGGCTGTCACAAGATGGACAAAGAGATTTCGGCACATTTTTACTAACATTGCGCCAGCAGCCAGCGCAAAGTGTGAAGATGTGATATACTTTCAAACGCAAATCAGGATTTAAATTGCAAGGCTCTAAAATAATGCAAAGTAGCTCTGCACATTACTTTGCATCAAGGGGGTGTTCAATGGATGATACATGGGCATTCCCATGCAATCGCCATAGGTTTTTGTTGCAAATCTGTATCTACTAAAATGGTAGACTGGGATTTGCGCCCAAAAAGTTTGCGTCCTCCAGGCAAATATAACAGTGGAGCAACTTTAAAAAGTCACCAAATTTTCCCAACTTTGCATGTGTGTTGCACTTTACAGCACAGGTATAAAGAGGGATATGTAATAAAGCATAGTTTTTGTACTGGTACCAAACCAATGCTTGACATCACGCATCGCTGTGGCATATCCTATTACATGTGGCGCCGTTCTGCTGTTTCATGTAACGCGGAGCAGCAACTTATAGTGCTGCACTGCCTTGCATGAATAGTCAGTAAATCTGTCCTAGGTGTTTAACAAAGAACAAGTGCATTTTATAAATGTATATTTTTAGTAATATGCAACCAGACTGTACCTACTGCAGACTTTTCATATGGTTCCATTAGTGGGGTGCACGCCAGACTGTAGCTGAAACACCCTTCCATTATTTCACTAAAATATTAACTCTTTGTCTCCATGAAGCCTCAAATGATCCGCCATTGAAAGCCATGAACTGTCTCATAAGCAGCATTTCGGTTTGGTGATTAACCAACTGCACGCATTCGCATTTCTTTCAGGTAGCAACCCTGGTGACAAGACTTGTTTCTTCTTTCTGTCTGTCTCTACCTTGACCAAAACAGGAGAAACCCTCCCCTTCCCTTACAGAAAGAGGAACCTTAAGGTTGACATCATATGGTCTGGAACAGTTCTTTCGGAGGTGGAAGGCGAGTTTCTTGTCTTGGGCGGGGAGCGAAGGGACGCTTCGGCTGCAGCTGGCCCAGCGGGCGGCTAATGATAAGGCGCTGGATGCGGCTAGGGCATGGGGAGCGCTAGTGGAGGGGCTTCGCGCTTTGGAGCAGTTGGATGAGGAGGACGGGGATCCTGTAGACGTTGGCCGGGGTCTGGGACCCGGGGCGGGGCCCTCTGGGACCGCGGGGGAGACTGCATCGAATGAGGCCCCTTCAGCGTAGTTGGGAGGGGTCTGTGTCTGCACAAAGTATTGAGGTGCACATGGGTGGTCAGGGCGGGAGCATGAAGAGTTTATGGCGGGGGACATGGAGCCTCAGGTCCTTTGAGATTATTCCTGATGTCTTTTCCGTTGCTTAGAGCTGGGCTGTGTCGGACCTCGGGGTGCTTAATGTCTCAATTTACGGGGGTTGGAGGCGGGCACGCTGACAGGGGGGAGGGGTTAGAGAGGGTGGTAGGGGGGGAGTTAGTGTGGCAAATGTTGACGATCTGGTTTCTCCTGATCTGTGTATTGATGACTGGGTCTTATATAGGATACTATTGTAAGCAACATTGGTTTATTGGTTTGACGGTTGGAAAACCTCAATAAAATATTTTCACAAAAAAAAAAAAATATGGTCTGGAACAGTTGTTTTTTAACAGAAAGTGTGTTAACTGTTAATAGGAAATTATAAAAAGATTGGGAACGTTTTTCCCAATAGATCACACCCACTTTAACCACTGGGGTCACACAAAAGTCATATACATGTGGAGCAGGCCTTGTTTGATTTTCCAAGCTTCTTCTACTTGCTCTGCCTAGTCAGTCCACTTGCAAGTTTCCCATACAAGATATGGGCCACAACTATACACTGTACGTAGTGGAATTCCATTGTGCAATTCCATTCCGCACAATTAAAAGACGTCTGGACTTCCTGCACCAGATTTACTAGGAGCGGGAGCACCAATCCTAATTTTACCTGCCAGAAAATCTAGCAGGTAAAAGAACTGTGGGAAAAGGCAGCATTGTAGCCTGGACTACTTCCCTAACCCCTACACAAACCTCAGACAAGGCACAAGGGAGCATTACATTCTCCCCTTGTCTGCCTACATACTCTCCTACCTTTAACCTCCACACCACCTTCCCCTACACCAACCTTACAACACCCTCCTGCACATTTTTACCAATGCCCCCTGCACACTTTTACAACCTTCTCAGAGCAGCTGGTAAATGTGTTTTAAACCCCATGGAAAAGGGAATACTATACGGAGTACTTCTCTGTAAATCTGGGACCTCACAGTAATCCCCTGCTACGAGGGGTGTAACTTGTAATTGCATGGCATTAGTGGGTTGTCACTAGGCCAGAGGTGAAATTTAAATTATGCTGACGTAATCGCGTAGCTTTAGGAATTTTGCATTAAGCTTGTTACTCAAAATTCCAGAAATGACATCATTATGCTACTTCATATAATTATATTCCATTTGTGGTAAAAAGTTTGTGCGAAATGGACCAGTCATGGTTTAAAATTACCAAAAAATAACATGAACAGAATGCAAGCAGCTGTTGGTTTTTTTTGTGTGTATATTTCTTTGTCAACGTTTCCAATATTAGCACATATCATCACATACTTTGCAGTGATAGTCTCTACTCATACATACATTACATTAAATAGGATATAATTCTCACTGCTTCCGGTATTCTTAACTAGGAACCACCTGACAGATGGTCAGGAGTTCACCCCCTCTACCCCTTTCTCTCCTCCGCCACCCCTACACGTCTTCACAGATACGACAAAATAGGGACAAATAATATTGCCAGATAATCATCCTATTCAGCTTCCAAGTTGGGCAAACCTTGAAATCGACAGATTGGGGCCATCCTTTTGCCTTCATATTCTGGGAGGTCAGGGGCCTGTACCAGGATATTGACATTGCATTCAATGCCACCAAGACCTCTTGAGTTTTCTCATCATGCCTAATCATCTTCAAGTGTGCCTCTTCTGCCCCTGCCCACTCTACCATGTTGGTTACCAAGGTTCCCTGCAAGGGGGGCCACTCACCTATCCAATGTATGGCTATCTGTCTCTTTGCAGCTGTGAAGCCAAGCACGGCAAAACGTCTACTGAGCTTCTTTTTTGGGTTCTCTATAGAAGAGCCCTAACACACTTTTCTCAACTGGATGGCGAATCTCCCATCCCGACACACTCTTTAGGTGGGTGAAGACCTGCACCCAAAAGGCGTCCAAGGTAGGCCAGTACCACACCATATACAAAAACCCAGCCCCCTCCACCCCACATTTGGGGCATGCATGCCCCCGGGAGGGGTAGATAGCATGCAGTCTTTTTGGGGACAAGTAGGTAATATGAGCAATGTTGTATTGGATCAGCTTGAACCGAGTGCTGACTACTACTGTGCGCACCATTTCATGAATTTTAGACCAGTCTTTTGAGCTAAGGAGTACAGTAGTGTACTACTGCCACGTTCCCTCAATCTTGAGCTGCCGAAGCTGTCTATCAGCATGAAGGGGGAACAACCTTTACAACGCAACTTTTACAACGCACTACCTTTACAACGCATTTTTTACAACGCATAATCCATTACAACGCATGACATTACAACGCATGACACTACAACGCATTTTTGAAAACTACCTTTACAACGCATTCCATTACAACGCATACTACCATTACAACGCATACCATTACAACGCATAATATTACACTACACTATCCAACACTTACCCTACTGTTGCACCCCCTGGAGTTAGAATAGTAATTTTTACCCCTATACTATCCAACACTTACCCTACTGATGCACCCCCTGGAGTTAGAATAGTAATTTTTACCCCTATACTATCCAACACTTACCCTACTGTTGCACCCCCTGGAGTTAGAATAGTAATTTTTACCCCTATACTATCCAACACTTACCCTACTGTTGCACCCCCTGGAGTTAGAATAGTAATTTTTACCCCTATACTATCCAACACTTACCCTACTGTTACACCCCCTGGAGTTAGAATAGTAATTTTTACCCCTATACTATCCAACACTTACCCTACTGTTGCACCCCCTGGAGTTAGAATAGTAATTTTTACCCCTATACTATCCAACACTTACCCTACTGTTGCACCCCCTGGAGTTAGAATAGTAATTTTTACCCCTATACTATCCAACACTTACCCCACTGTTGCACCCCCTGGAGTTAGAATAGTAATTTTTACCCCTATACTATCCAACACTTACCCTACTGTTGCACCCCCTGGAGTTAGAAAAGTAACTTTTACCCCTATACTATCTAATACTTACCTTAAATGTAATTTAATATTATGCGTTGTAATGGTATGCGTTGTACAGGTAGTATGCGTTGTAATGGAAATGCGTTGTAAAGGTATTTTTTAAAAATGCGTTGTAGTGTCATGCGTTGTAATGTCATGCGTTGTAATGGATTATGCGTTGTAAAAAATGCGTTGTAAGTGCATGCGTTGTAAAAGTGTGCGTTGTAACGTCATACATCCGCATGAAGAGATCGATATTAATGGGAGATGAGCTTGCGTCCCTCTGCCCTTGTCAAAAGCATCACCATTGTCGGTGAGGGTTCGGACGCCTCCGGAAAAGTGGGTCACAATTGCCAGACTCCTGGAGCTATCTTGGCATATTGCAGGAACTGACCATGTCCTAAACTAGGGGTAGATAGCATGCAGTCTTTTTGGGGACAAGTAGGTAATATGAGCAATGTTGTATTGGATCAGCTTGAACCGAGTGCTGACTACTACTGTGCGCACCATTTCATGAATTTTAGACCAGTCTTTTGAGCTAAGGAGTACAGTAGTGTACTACTGCCACGTTCCCTCAATCTTGAGCTGCCGAAGCTGTCTATCAGCATGAAGGGGGAACAACCTTTACAACGCAACTTTTACAACGCACTACCTTTACAACGCATTTTTTACAACGCATAATCCATTACAACGCATGACATTACAACGCATGACACTACAACGCATTTTTGAAAACTACCTTTACAACGCATTCCATTACAACGCATACTACCATTACAACGCATACCATTACAACGCATAATATTACACTACACTATCCAACACTTACCCTACTGTTGCACCCCCTGGAGTTAGAATAGTAATTTTTACCCCTATACTATCCAACACTTACCCTACTGATGCACCCCCTGGAGTTAGAATAGTAATTTTTACCCCTATACTATCCAACACTTACCCTACTGTTGCACCCCCTGGAGTTAGAATAGTAATTTTTACCCCTATACTATCCAACACTTACCCTACTGTTGCACCCCCTGGAGTTAGAATAGTAATTTTTACCCCTATACTATCCAACACTTACCCTACTGTTACACCCCCTGGAGTTAGAATAGTAATTTTTACCCCTATACTATCCAACACTTACCCTACTGTTGCACCCCCTGGAGTTAGAATAGTAATTTTTACCCCTATACTATCCAACACTTACCCTACTGTTGCACCCCCTGGAGTTAGAATAGTAATTTTTACCCCTACACTATCCAACACTTACCCTACTGTTGCACCCCCTGGAGTTAGAATAGTAATTTTTACCCCTATACTATCCAACACTTACCCCACTGTTGCACCCCCTGGAGTTAGAATAGTAATTTTTACCCCTATACTATCCAACACTTACCCTACTGTTGCACCCCCTGGAGTTAGAAAAGTAACTTTTACCCCTATACTATCTAATACTTACCTTAAATGTAATTTAATATTATGCGTTGTAATGGTATGCGTTGTACAGGTAGTATGCGTTGTAATGGAAATGCGTTGTAAAGGTATTTTTTAAAAATGCGTTGTAGTGTCATGCGTTGTAATGTCATGCGTTGTAATGGATTATGCGTTGTAAAAAATGCGTTGTAAGTGCATGCGTTGTAAAAGTGTGCGTTGTAACGTCATACATCCGCATGAAGAGATCGATATTAATGGGAGATGAGCTTGCGTCCCTCTGCCCTTGTCAAAAGCATCACCATTGTCGGTGAGGGTTCGGACGCCTCCGGAAAAGTGGGTCACAATTGCCAGACTCCTGGAGCTATCTTGGCATATTGCAGGAACTGACCATGTCCTAAACTAAACATTTCTACAGCATCCCTGAGGGACACAAAGCATAGCTCGGGATACAAATCAGACAGCAAGTCAAGTCAAAAAACTTTATTTCGGCTATACAGCCATAAAAGCACAGTACATATTACAATTCACAAAATATAGTTAATTATTCTTACAAAAATAATGAAGTCAAGTAGAAATATTCAAAGCGTCAGTGAATTAATAAAGAATAGTATAATACATTCTTATTATAATATTAGCTATCGCCGCCTATCTACCCGACCCCCCCAAAATTGACATACATAATTATCAAAATATTTCAGGTCACCTTGATGGGAATTATAAAACTATTAAAACCTAATTCCATTTTTTTCCCTTTAAAAAAAAAAAGTAAATTAAAAGAAAAACATTAAAATTATTTTACCAAAACAAAAATGTTAATACAATTGTCTAAATGAAGCTATATGAGAACATAGGACAGTTACTTTATTAGCGGGTAAACAGCATCTAGTTACGACCCAGCTCTTTCCCCCTTTAAGATACCTCCATGTATACACCACATTGCAAATAGGAATTTTGAGGTAGCGACTACAAATAATGGAAGTGTTTCATATTTAAGTAGCCTAAAGACCTCGACATAGTTTCTAAGCCCCAGATTCCTACAGAGTTGGAGAATCCACTTTGATCTGGGCCTAATGTAAGCAGGACAAAAAAGCGTTACGTGGAGTTCTGTTTCTTCGGAGACAGAGCAACCAGGGCAGTCAGCCTTGGTTGCACCCCACCATTTATTTGTAAATGCACGGAGCGGTAACGTACCGTGCCTAAATTGTAGATACATTTTTTTTGCCATAAACGGTTGGATGCTATCCAGGGCCAATTCTAGTTTGTACTGCTGCTTAACATCCAGAAACCTTGATGTCAGGCAGCATGAACTCATGCTCTGGGTCAACAAGGCTAGTTTGTGTTCTTTAAATCAAGGACTAGGGACTTTTTCGGAATACTGGGGCATGTCTCTTCTGGAGTAACCCACATAATTGCCCACCCCAAAAAATGGCATACATTCCTAACATAAGACAGCCATGGTAGATTGGCTGCTCCCAGTATGAACATAACATCCCTCAATTCCTCCCTATAGATGACCAACTCGGGCGTGCTCCATATGCGATGCAAGAAGAGGAGGGGACGCAAGGCAATTATATCGGCAATAGGGCCAATACCCAAGTCCATCCTCAGTGGGATTAGGGGCGTACTTCTTGAAAGTCCCAGCAACTGCATAATAAAAATATTCTCTGTGACCGACAGAGTATAAAATGGGCTGTGTCCCCAGAGTTCAGCTCCATATAAAGAGGCTCCCCTCGCTTGGGTTTTATAGATTTCTGCCGGGGGGCCAACCACTTTCTGGGTGCCGTTTTTGTGAACTTTCAGTATGCCACCCATTGACTGTGTTAATTTCAGATTGGCCTTCTTGCTTTGAGTACCCCAATCCATCTTGTCATTAAGTGTGATACCCAGGTAATCAAATATGTGCACTCTCTCTAGGGACCTACCCTCCATTTGGGGATGCGGACAATTAGTGGTTTTGGCGTGGAAAACCATGTATTTCGTTTTCTGAACATTTATCTCCAAATTCCTATTCCTGAAAAATGCACTAAACTCATCCAATACACACGCTGCATACCCATTGATGATTTAGACAGGAGCAGCGTGTCATCCGCGAACATTAAAGCCGGTATTTTACGATTTGCTAACCTTGGTGAGTCTATATCCTTTACTGCCAAGAGGGTCTCGATTAAGCCATTTAGAAAGAGGGAAAAAAGGGTTGGCGCTAACAAGCATCCCTGCCTTACCCCCTTCTCCACAGGAAAGGGAGCAGTCAATTCTCCTTTCTTGCCATATCTTACCCTTACGTAAGTGCCTTCATGTAGGCGCTTCAATAATTGGCAAAGGTAGACCGGTGCTCCCATGTCATGGAGAAGTCCCCATAATTGATCACGCCGAACCATATCAAAGGCGGACTTAAGATCCACGAAGGTTAGATAAAGGCTACCGCCAGCCAAAATTACTGTTTTCCAATGGATTAATTGCAATCTAAAAATCTGATCGATGGTCGAGGTTTTAGACCTAAATCCCGCTTGTAGCAGAGTTAAAACATTCATCTCGTCCATCCAAGATTCCAATCGCCCCAGGAGAACACGTGCAAATCTCTTTTGTGAAACATCAATGAGGCTTATTGGCCGATAATTTACTGGATTAAGTGGGGAGCCTTTTTTAAAAATTGGGATAATTTCCGCACCAGCCCAAGTCGAAGGAAGTGCCATACCCTGGATGATAGCACTGAATAGTATCTGTAGATAAGGAGCCCACACCACCTTTCATTTCTGAACAGGTCACCAGGACAGACAGCATAATACATCCCCCTTCCTGCCATTTTTTACGGACATCATAGTAGTGTGCAAATGGGTAGATTAGCAGAAGTCAAGCTAAGGGGCGTACAGAGCTCTCTTTGGAACTTGCTTCACCACCCTCTCCCAGATTCGTTCCTGCAAACGAATCAAGTGCGGAAGGTCTATCGGTATACTTCTTCCTCACATCAGGAGCACCCCCAGCTGCTGGTCACCATGAGTACCTGCCATTAGGGACCTTTCGCAGTTGGGCTCCACATCCAACCAATTAAATGCATGCTGCAATTGTGCTGCAAAGTGATAGAGCTCAAGGTCTGGGACCTCCATACCCCCTTATACCACTCACGCTTCAGGGTCGACATCCCAACGCTGCAGCGTTTTCCCTGCCACAGAAGCTCCAAAAGTAATTTATTAGGGTCCCTTGAACACTGTCTGGGGAATTTCATAGAAAGCATTCTGCATAGCGTACGGGCACCATGGCAGTGCCATCATCTTTATAAGAGCAATTTTGCCCATCAGGGAGAGGTGTAGCATTCCCCAAAATGTAATAGTGAGTCGCAAATTCTCCAGCACTCTTCCCATATTCTTCCCATATTGAGGGCATAAAACTGGGATCATCAGTGTAACACATATGCCAAGGTATTTCACACTTTTAGTAGTCAAGGGCAAGCCAGCTCTTGGGAAGTGGGCCAGGGGACAACCCTCCAATTGCCCCAATAGAAACAGGACTGACTTGCTACGGTTGGGTTTTAAATTCCGACATTTCCTAAAATTCAGACATCACCGTTAAGAGTATCGGAGCTGACATGTCCGGCTGCCTCAGATAAATCATTACGTTATCCACATACAACAAAATCGTTGGCCCTACCGTGATGCCCAATCTCTTAAGCTCATATCAAAGTCTACAAATTAAAGGCTCTAGTGCTATAGCACAAAGCAATGGGGACAGGGGGCATCCCTGCCTCGCACCACGCTTCAAAAGTATGTCCATCGACACGTAATGCCCGGTACGCACCCTCACCACATTATTTGTCTATATTATCTGAACCCATTTAATAAAGCTTGGACCAAGCTCCATCCGTGCCGTGACCAGTCACAGGTAGTCCAAGGACACCAAATCAAAGGATTGCTAAATATCCAAAAAAGGAAGTGCACATAGATCCCCCTGCAGGCCCAGCAAATATAGAATGTGGGCCAAACAACGCAAATTACTTTGGGTATTTCTATGTGGAATAAAGCCGGACTGATCCTCATGGACCAGCTGGGGCAAATACGGGAGCAGACGGTGCGCCAGGAGGTGACTTACGAGCTTGATGTCAACATTTAACATGAAAATGGGTCTGTAAGAGCCCGGTACTAGAGGGTCCATACCTGTTTTCAGGATCACCGCCATCAATGCTCTCAATGAATGCAGAAGAGTGCCACTGTCAAGAGCCTCTACATACACCTTAAGTAACTTGTCCAGCAATTTATAAAATTTGTCCAGGATTTATAAAATTCGACTGGCAAACTGCAGCTTAGGGTGACTTTGTAGGCTTCAAGGTCATCAAGGCTCCCAGCAGTTCCTGTCTGAAGTTCAGAGCCTCCAGTTCCTCCCTTTCCACAAGGTCTTAGGACTGGAGTGGGAGCGCATCCAAATAAGCTGACAGCTCCTGCGGGGGCGCTACCCTCAAAGGCGCTGCATAACTCTCCGAAAGTGTTCCTCAAAGGCAGTATTAATGGTCTGTTGCGTGTGGCACTCACCACCCGACTCATCAGTAATAGCAAAGCGTACTTTCCCAATTAATCCTAAAGCTCACAAACCTTCATCTCTTGGAAAATTCCCTTCTTTCTTTACGGAGGGGTTCTCAGGTAGCACATCCCCCAAACATACTAGTTCCTGCTCCGACTGTGTGATACCAGCTTCTAGGACATGCCTCACCCCCACCACCGTGGCCATACAAACTCCCCTCACCACCACATTCATCCCACACCACTGCTCTGCTACGGGCTGTTTTCCAATCATCATCAAAATATTGTGTAAGTGCAGTAGGACCTGTATCCTGAAATACTGGATCCGTCAAGGTTTTGGCATTCAGCCTCCACTGCGTGACCCTCGGTGGTCGCCTATCTATGGATTAAGTGAGCACCAAGGGGGCATGATCCGAGATATATCTGGCCAAACACCGCACATTCACCACTCTGGGAGCTGCGGAAGCCTGAACAAAAAAGTCATCCAGGCGGGTGGCTGTCACATGCAACTTGACATCCACACGAGCGGAAACCCATCCAGGGCTCCATCTGCTGAACAATTAAGATCATCAGCAATTATGACCTCAGTGTCCGGGGACACCTTCAGTGCTTTTACCACCGATCCCAAAAACTCCTCATCATCAGTGTTGGGTGCGTATACATTGACCAGACAAGAGTCATGAGCCTCCAGCATCCCCTCTAAGATAGATAACATAGCGTCCCTCCTTGTCCTGGAGAACCCGGGTTGGTTTAAATGGCACCCCTGGAGCCAACCATTTCAAGACTCCCCGGCATAAACTGAGTAGGAGGTGGCAACCAGCCAGCCCCCCCCCCAATCGCTCCTTGTAAGTGGTGATACAATCCCCCCATGTATAGGTCTCTTGCAGGAGTGCGATCGCCACCCCATTCCTCTAATGGAATTGCTGCACTCTATTGCACTTCTGTGGACTATTTAGCCCTCGGACATTTCATGTCATGAACTTATACTTTGATTCCATATCAACCAGTCAGACACACCGAAGGGCTGGCCCTGGTCTGTTTCATTAGTATTGATCTTCAACCTTGCCCATTACGCCGCTTATCTGTGGATACCCTCCCCCCGAACTGCAAAACACATTGCAACACAAAGACTGAAGACATGTCAACAAACTGCAACAGCAAACCGTTTCCCATGAAATCTCCCTACCCTTGTGTGACGGAAAGGACCAGGAAGCCCAACAGGAGTACCCCGGGGGCACTGGGCCGAGTCGACTTGTGCTGACTCTAGTGACTGAAGAGGGGAGGAGCCTAAGGGGTCTAAAGGAGCCGGAAGCGGACACAGGTGGTGTGGAACGCCGAAGAAGGAATTATCCGAGTGGAGAACCACGAGAGGAGGAAGACAAGAGAACGCCTGAGGAAGAGACCGAGGGGAAGGATCCGAGGGGAGTACGGAACGACCTCGAGAAGACCCAGAGAAGAACTGGGAAGTACCCCGAGGAAGGCCCTACGGACGGGATCCCGTCATCGGGTCCTGTCTTCAGGCAAGTCATAGGGAAAACTGGGAGCACTAAAGTAGGGTGGTGGTACGCGCAGTCGAGCTTCTCTGGCCTCTAGGAGACCAGCCTGACAGCGAAAGAGGCAGCGTAAAACAAAGGGGGGAGGGGGAGCACTTTTTGGGACAGGCAAATTAAAGACAGGAACCAGCGAAGCCCAAATCCCACCTCCAACGGGAAATACCTGATAAAAAGGGGCCGGGAACGGTGAAAGCCCACCAAATAAAACGACCTGCAGCAGGGAACTCATAGTGGGGCTGGGAGAAGAAAGGGTAAAAGGGAAAACCAGAACAAGAGCACACGGGAAAGTGGAAGGGAAACAGGTACTGACCGTCTCCTATTTTCTTTTACAGAGGGGACGACCGGCAGGACAGCCCACGGGAAAGCGGCAGAGAGACGGCCACCCTTGAAAGGAGCAGACGTCGCCAGGAACACAAGCCCACGACAAAAGACCCTCCATTAACCGGGATACTCAATATCCCTCATCTGTAAAACCTCAATAAAGCCCGTGTACAATACTCCCCTGCCTCGTCTAATCTGTGGGGCGTGACACCTTGGGTTGTAGCCACTGCCCCTTCCTGGCCCAACTGATAGTCAGGAGGGTCGCAAACCCCACTTCTATCAACCACCTCACCCTCCCAACCTTTACCACTAACCCACGGAAAGGTAATAGGTGTTACGAAAGATCAGTTTGTGTAACTACTGACCGGGACCCGTACCTCTGTTGAACGTTAGCCCCAGCGCAGAGCTAGGCAATTCACATCTGCCTCCCCAGCCCGGGAGTTAATGAGCCACATCTTCATTTAACACAAAGAGTAATATAACAATAATAATAATGCCCCCTTCATGTCGACCTAGAAATAAGAAGGGTTAATTACGAGCCACCGCTTTCATTGACAGGCCTGTGTCAGCAACCAAGACCTCTAAAGAGACTTTCCTTTATTATGTTCCAGCACCACTTCCAGTGCACATACCATCACTTTGGGTCTCCGGAACAGTGTCTAATGGCGAGCAGGAGTTCTTTGTCTCCAGGAGTTCACATTCAGTCTGGAGTGTACCATCCATATTAACCAGGATCTGTCCCCCTGCACGATCCGCTCTACTGTTGGGGGGATTACAAATGACATTGGGACCTCCTTTTTTCTTTGCGCCTCTGTTCTTGCCACTCAAGGCTGTGTCTCCACATGGGAGGTCGATCGAATATAGCTACTCATGCGCCTCCTGGTCTCATAAACGAACACCGTGTCCTCATATTGAACTCGAAGCCGTGTGGGAAATATCAAACTGTATCTGATATCATGCTCTCAAAGCCAACTTTTGATTGGCAAAAAATTGCTACATACGTCTTGTACTTTCCGGGTGTGATGCAGGTATATTTGTACCCTAATAGCGAGGTGGTCCATGGACTTGGCCATGTTTTAAAATTATGCCACTATCGGAATACTTAAACAAATGGGCTCTAGTTGCCAGAGGAGGTGCTCCAGAGTGCGGTACCAGACCCAGTGCTCTAGTGAAACATTTGGACAGCCGTATCAGACGAAGGGCCGTAGTGAGCCAGTCCTCCAAAAATAAGTCAGCTGAGGGTTCCTCCACTTGTACTGGGAAACCAATTAAATGCAAATTATTTTGCTGGGACCTCCCCTCAGCATCTTTCTGACGCAGATCGATTTGTGGTGCACTGCACTTGAGCCCAGTCACTGCAATTTGCAAGTCTCGCACTGTGTTTTTTAGGACTGCAACATTCTCCTCAGTCGACGTCACCCTCTCTGCAACTTTGTGGAGGTCCGTGAGCACTAGATTGGTATCAATTGTCATTGAATCCATTTTTGATTCCAGAACAACAGCTGTTCCCTGTACCGCTTCTCTGCTCACTGATTGGGGCGGATCCACATGGTCAGCTGCAGGTGGGCCCGTCGAGAGACCGTATACTGCACTATCTTGTTGGCATGCCCTCCCCTCAGGGCTTTGTCCTTCACCATTTTGTTGTTAAGCAGACGTGGGGGATAGACTATTGCACTGCTGGATGAGGGAGAGAAAGCCCATCCCTGCAAGTCTTAAGACTCCTCTGCATAGGCCTCCCCTATCGGGTCTTCCAGGGTCAGACTTTACTTATCTCTGATGCCACCGGTGTGGTCACTTCCCCCTTAAATGTCAGTATGGAATTCACTTTTTCGCACAGCCTATGGGGGAGATGGAGCCACTGTTATAGGCCCCCAACAGTAACAAACACCACACTCAGTTAGGGACAGCATCTTCACAGCTTTAAAAGGGCAAAAATAACCTCAGAATCATGGAACCCCCCAGGAAATCTGGACAATTCTATGGGCCTAGCGATCCACATGCAGGCTACGCGATCAGTGCCTTTCCTCAGTTGTTGTCCCGTAGTGAGGCCCCCCTGCACTGAGGCCACTCACCGTATCAGTCCCCGACAGATTCGGGGCTTCATCCTAGCACCGGGACTCATACAGGTTTTAAGGAGGTGTCACCAACCATACAGCCAGGGCAAGAGTCGGGGGTACACACGGGTGGACGGTGTCCACCCACTACTTTCAGAGAGTGACCGCCGTCCACCCTGCCAAGAATTCGGGCCCCACTGAATAATGTACTGAACTTGTCCTGGTGTAATTTCCAAACACCGGGACACTCTCAGCAGCGCCTGCATGTTTTATGCTTTCCATCTGCAACAAGCATTGGCATAGCCAATAGTTCTCGCTTTTGGGACCTTATAAGTATTTAGTTATGCAGCACGATATCCTTGGTGCAACAACATCAACTGTTGCATGGCTAAACACTTATAAGGTCCCAAAGGCGAGACTTATTGGCTATGCCAATGCTTGTTTATTGTTTTGTTTACTCTTAAGCCATTCTGCATAGCATTGCTAAAAACCATTGACAAAGTCAAAAGGTCCCAGAGGCAAGAGCTAGTGGCTTTGCTAATGTTTTTTAAAAAAAATTGTTTTAGCCAAGTTGCTTTTAAACGTGACTTGGTTCTGTCCAAGACTCTTTTAGACTTTGTAAGCATATGCTTATGGTTGTATTATGTTAAACTGAGGCTTTGTGTTTTTTGCTTTCAATGTTCTGCTGTCCATTGATAGTGACAATATAAGATGATTTGCCTGCAGTCTCTAAAGCAAACAATCCTTGACAAAGCCAATAGGGCTCACCTTTATGACCTGATGTATTTGCCAATGTTTTTAACTACGCAATGGTGTGCAGCATGTAAATAATAAAAAAAATTCTATGATGCGGCTGCCCACATCATTTTGTAAGTGCGCATACCATATATATGCTTGCCTACAAAATGATGTGAAAGCAAAAGCATTTCTTTTTTTAAAGCGGCCCGGGTGGTGGAATTAACACGGGGGAAGGGTTGACTGCGAAGCAACCCAGGGAGGGTTGCAGGTGAATCCAATGCAATGCAAAAGCAACTGGCAGGGAGGGATAGAGTGGAAGACTAAAAGCAACACAGAGATTGGGGTAGAAAGCAACATCAAGGGCGTTTAAGAGGGGGGACGGGGGAGCACATAGCTGCCAAGTTTCCCATATCCATGCTTGATGTTATGCTTCAGTCCAGGTTTTTCCCCAATGCATCTTGGGACTTGTAGTCCTATTTTATAATAGAATAAAGAAGAATAAAAGTCCCAGAATTTAAGGATATAAACTGGACTGTGGCAGCACATTGTGCATGGACCTGGAAAACATGGCATGACGAGAAGCTATGGTGAGAAGCACACGAGTGAGCGCAAGAGGTAGGAGTGCGGGGCGAAGCAATCTGGTAACGGAGAACAAGGGGCGCAGTGGAGAGATATAGACAGGGGAGGTGGCACTAATGGAGTGCTTACTACCAAAGAAACAAGAGCGCAAACAAAACAAACATCTATTTCTTTACTTTTGCTACAATCGCGGCACCCGTGCTTTACTTTTAACATTGAAAGTAAAGCGCGGGTGCCGCGATTATAGCAAAAGTAAAGAAATAGATGTTCAATTTCTTTACTTTTGCTATAATCGCGGCACCCGCGCTTTACTTTTAACATTAAAAGTAAAGCGCGGGTGCCGCGATTATAGCAAAAGTAAAGAAATAGATGTTTTGTTCTATTTCTTTACTCTTGCTATAATCGCGGCACCCGTGCTTTACTTTTAAAGTAGGAAAAGGTAAAGCGCTGGTGCCGCGATTATACCAAAAGTATACAAATAGCTTTTTTTTAAAAAAAGTCTTTAGTTTTGCAGCAATCTGGTCGCGCGCATGAGGCTGACGAGGGAGTGGGAGAAGGGATGGGGTAGGGAATGGGATTAACGAAAGCTGTAAGTGATTAAAGACATCGCGCGGCGAGAAAGGCAGATGCCAGCTGTGCACGTCGCACGCGCCTGTGTGCATAACAGACAGCTGGTGGCCTGCAAAAGCCTGAGGTGGGTAGCACTTTGAAACCCGCTTACTAAATGTCTTGCCAGGTCAGCGCATGCGCTGGCTCAGGCGAGACCTAAAAAGCAACAACGTGCAAGTGGGGAGGGGGCTTTCTAAATTAAGACTCCTTATGGGCCCATAACAAAGGCTAAATTTGAGGGGTCATCGGGCTTCCTTTTGTGAGTCTCTTGGCTGGGAGCAGTCAGGAGCCTCACACCTGATGCAAATGGGAAACAAAGGCTCACACCTTGTTAACAATTCACACATACTTAAGGGAGGCAGCTTTTCACTTTGTTCAGTCCCTGTTAAGGAGATATGCATGCACTGTAAGAATATCAGATGTGTTGGTCTTTCCCAAGATTTACACAATGCAAATTGCATTCATATAGAGCTTACTTCCCTTGAGGAGGTGTTGAAATAATGTAAGTACCACTATTTTGTCTTGTATAGCCCTACTCATTCCAATGCAGGGTGTCAGAGTGTTTTACATCTACACATGCATATTACATGTACAATATATTATATGTTTGTAAATGAATGTACAGGATGTGTTACATAAAACTGGGGGATAGCAAGGTGTAGAAGTCACATATCATCTTCCATAGCTCACAGTGCTATTATCCTCGCAATGCGCTCAAACTTACACATGATAGACCTGCTAAACATATATCTGAAGGCTTTAGATCTGATGTCAGTTCTTGTGATACCACTTCATGTAAAGTCGTGGCTTGTGATGCCGCTTTCTATGATGTCAATTCCTGTGATGCCATGCATGATGTCTTGCGCAGTGCTTTAAATGGAAAAAAATAAGTGCAGGTACTCACCAAAAATAAGCAGTGGATTGTGGGTGGAGTTTGGGGAGGGGCAAGGGGCGGGGTTATGTTTTTTACCTTTCTAAGCTTTGTATGCAAAAAATATGCATGCATTGTAAAAATGTCTAACCATTTACATACTACTTACCTAAGTTTATGGTTACAAAACAAATGTTTATCAATAAATGGCACACTGACGAAACCGTACTAGTGCTGCAGTTTTTTTAAAAAGCATGAATGCATTGATTTAATCTAGAGGTCTGGGATTTTGTTTCATTCAAATCCCTTTCATTTAAATTGTTGATGTGCGAAGATTTGCGAGCGTTTAACACAGTGAGCATGCTAACAAGCTGCATGCCCTGAACAATGTGGCCCGCACTCTCGCCTATTAGGTTTTATGGATACCTTCCGACCCCCTCTGAAAGACACCCTGCAGCGATACTCCACCTTTCACTCCAGAGGCTTTTGAACCAGCGCAGCCCAGGCTTCAGCTCCGTTTGAAAGGCGCTTTCACCCATTGCAGGCCGTGCAGAAAGAGCTGCCAAGGATGGAGCTCAGGAGCGCGACACCAACCGCATCAAAACCGGGCCGTCATGAGTACCGGTACTCTCCTTTTCTGAGGAAAGGTCCCGGTACTCAAGGGGCGAAAATATAAAAGTGCCGGTACTCAGGTGAGTACCGGCCTATTTAAAGCACTGGTCTTGCGCCGTGATGTTATGCGCCGTGATGTTGCTCGCCATGATGTTGCACGCCGTGATGTTGTGCGCCATGATGTCACTTGCATACTGCCTAACTAGGTTAGTCCACCACTTCTTTTTTTAGGAGTTGTGCCCTGCATGCAGCCCACACCACTTCTCCACTTCGGCTTCTATGGCCCCACCGGGAAGCAGGGAGCATCCTCCTCCCTTCCCAGTCCGATGCTGCTACAGAGCACAAGTGGCGGGCTGGCACCGCAGCATCCCACGCAACTGCACACCCAGGCGCTTGAATCAAGCCCTCCCTTCAGTATCTTCATTCAGTATCCAAAGCACCGGGTCACCGCTCCTCCGCCGGGCCCTCCGTATGACTCCTCAGGACCGGCCCTCAGCCGTTCACAACGCTCCGGCTGCGCCGATTGGCCCTCACTTCCATTGGTCTCCAATCAGGCACTCAAATAGCTGCAGACAATCCCAGGTCTGGCAGGTTCTTCCTGGACTCCCAGGAGTCGAAGGGAATCACTGGGGCCCAGCACTCATCTGCAGTCGCCATGCAAATATGGGCACTTCTCCACCCCGGGTGGCGATGCAGGGCAGCAGGCCAGCCAGACTTTAGCCCCCACCTCCTCTTGCCGTCAGGACTCGGACACCGCCGCACTCCACTGCACTTCACAATTTTCTCAGCCACACTTCTAGGCCCTGCTCGAAGACCAACACCAACATTGGCCGAGTACGACAGCTTCCTCTTCAATGGTTTTCGGGCCCGTACTAGTGTCCAATCATCAGCAGGGCACCTATTTCCCGCCTCAGGTCGCCTCAGAAGCAGGGCTGACAGATTGTACTGGATACGGCAGGATAAAGCAGGATAACTGTGCCTGGGACAGGACCTTCACAGAGGCACGACTAGGCAGCCATCTTGTCCGGCCACGACACCCAAGCAGCTGTTAGTGGTGCTTTTGTTAAATGCATCCTCTTGCCAAAAATTAACGTGAGGACGCATTTTGCATTAAACGATAGCACCAAATGGTTGATTTGCATTGAGCATAATTTCACATGATTTTGCTGCAAATTCGCACAATTGTGTGACACCAAATTACACTAATTTCACTCACACTTCGTTGTTACTGCTTGTTACTCTAACCGCTGGAGTGAAATTTGCACCCTGCTGTACTGTGTGATTTTTAACCGGTGCCATGGTGTCCTACTTAAAGGGCCTTGGGATAGATTACCAGGGAAGTAAGGGCCAGTTATGGCATCACACCACATCTACAAATACCCTGGAGGTGTACTTCACCACACTTTAACATAAAAAGAAACTGAATAAAAAATTTATATTTTCTGTCATCAGGTTTAAGCAATGATTTTAATTAATGCCCCAAACCTTCAAAGCCTGTTCGTTCTCCTGATCCCAAGTAACTGTTGCCATTGCAAAGTGCATTGTGGGTGCTTTAGGCCACGTTGCACAGGAAAGTTCATCTGACATTTCACTTCCTTGACACTTTCCTTCCCTAGAGGCTGTTTTGAGGTTTATTGGAAGCACTCTTGAGCCTCCAAATCCCTGAGTTTGCACCTTCCTAGAGTAGATCCCTTGATTTCCGTAAACTTTCGTAGCCCCCTACTATGTGATTTGAACTGTATATTCAATGTCCACTCCATAGATGGCAGGTACTGGCTTATCTATCCTCACACATCTCTCCTACAACCATCAGTAACCTTGGCTACCCTTCTGTTTATAACACGGTTCCTGGCCTGTCCACACATCAAAACACTTCAGACACATTCCTGACTGCCTCCACATATTTATTTCCATCACTTAAAAATGAAGGCTTAAGCAACCTATCGCTCACTTATTTTCCCTTCAAATTCATACAGAGACATAGCAATAGAACTTATTAAAAGTATAAATCTGGTCCTAATCCATGACATAAAAAAACTTCCCACTTAGACACCACAGCAAAACACAAACAGGTCCTTGTCCCAGCTCCCCTTCGCAGCTTCCTCAAGTCTTCCTGCTGCCACTGTTGGGACGCTTGTGTGCCACTGTCATGGCCACCCGTCTCCCCGCTCACCACCGCACACCGCTCTAGCCTCAATTGTTTATTTTGATATTACTGCATTTATCTGTGCCCAGCTTATCATTTTTCCTTTCTGTTTAGCCGAGGTTCCACTGATTGTTACGTTCCATGTGTAATTGCTGTGCCCAGTTTGTCATTTCTTTACTGTTTAGCTAGACATTAGCCTTATTTGCTTTATTTACTTTGCAATATCCATTGTAACTTGTTGTCTTTCTATCCCGCAGTGAGCCAGCCGCCTCTCCGATCGCTTCCTGCTATTTTTGCCGTTTCGCTTCTACGGCCACCCAGTGCCCCTCCCTCCCCCAGGACCTACTTAATGAAGACAGCAGCGTGGCTGGGCCAACGGCAGGCCTCTCAGGACCTGGACCACACCAAGCACCCTAAACCATAACCCTCTGACCACCCACTGAAATTCCACCGCTGAGCTCCTGGACCCCAGAAGCCGCAACATCACCTCCTGCATCACTTCTCCTCGATCAACAGAAGGACCCTTCACTTGCTGCCACTGCCACTACACATGCAGCCTGAGACCTCCTGCGTGCACAGAGACCCTTGCCACACCCACCCCACTGACCGCGAACCTCCTGGAACTGGTCCAGTTCACCCTGCTCAACACTCAGTCCCTCTGCAAACACTCCACCAAAATCTGAGATACCATCACCACCCTCCCCCGACATGATTTTCATTACAGAGACCGGGCTCAACCCCTCCTCAACCCATTACATCACCACTGCTATGCCTGCCGGCTACAAGAGTATTTGCTGGGACCGCAACAATAAACAAGGAGGAGGCATTGCCATCATCCACAAGGCCACTCTCCGTTGCACCACCATCAAAGATGACGCCACACTGATCATGGAACACCTCAGCTTTGAAACTCTACACAAACGATAGGACACCCATCAGCGGCACCCTTGCATATAGACCATCAGGACTACGCCCAGGCTTCTAAGATGTAATTGCCAAATTCATTGCCCCACTAACTTTCGACTCAAAGCACTACATCCTCCTTGGTGACCTCTACTTCCACCTTGACGACCCTAAAGACGCCAACTCCACCAAGCTCCTGGAAAGCATGAGTAACATCAGCCTCACCCAACTAGTTACCGACCCCACACACAGCGCAGGAAAGATGCTGAAGCCTATCTTCACAACCAGTTATCTTCACAACCAGTGATACAGTCAAGTACAGCCATGCCAGAGAACTCACTTGGACCTACCACGTCATCGTACACTTCACCATCGCAGGAGCCGCAGGCACCTCCACTATGCCACCGAGCTCCTCTCACCACAGCTGGAGCAAAGTGACAGAGACCCAATGCCCACACTCAAAGATAACCTATGCCAACCCTCTGGTAGTTTGGTACACAGCAGTCAGGCTTATCTAAAGAGGCAATGTGCAAAGCATTTGTGCAACACATACACACCCACACACACACAGTAACACAATGGAGACACAACAAAAATACTGTGCACAGGTTTAGAAAAATAGATTATATTTTTATGAGTAAAACAAGACCAAAACAACAAAAATCCAACAAGTAGAATGGGAGTTATGAGTTTGTAAAAATTAAATAAAAAAGTAGTGCTTGGAAGTCAATAGTGCTAAGGGGTTACTTGAAGTCACACTGGCCCGGGAAAATCTACAGTTCTGGCCAACCGCAATGGAGGGCAGGCTGGCTATAAGACCCACGCAGGCTTTGCTGAAAAAGTACCTTGGATGAAGCAAACGTCGGTGTCAAAGACTCGCTGCACTGGTTTCGATTCACGCAGTTGGGTAGAAGCCTTACAGTCGAGTCCTGCATTGTCACCAAACCTCTTATGATGCAGACATTGCGTCATCATCGAACCTCACTGTCGGGTCCCGCTTCTTCGCTGAGCTGCGAAAGAATGTCCTCGATTCGGATCAGCGTCGGAGGGCCCTGCATCGGTTCCGATTGGCGCAATGGCATCACTGAGTCAATTTTGAAATCAAAACAGATGTAGAACCCACTTCTGAGGCCCAGGACTGAATTGGCATCTCAGGCAAGGGAGGACTCACAGCTAGCAGAGTCCAGCAGCAGAGTTGCTGGAAGTCTTTGATGACCCTGAGACTTCAGAACAGGGGGCAAGCCAGCAAGCCCTTTGAGTCACTCGGGGTTCAAGTGAGATGGGTCCAGTCCTTGTACTCAGCAGGGCAGAGATAAGCAGGCAGCAGGGCAGCTCAGCAAAGAAGAAAAGCAGTTCCTTCAGAACAGATAGTCAAGCAGAGTGGCAATCCTTGTAGCACAGCAATCTTTACTCCTAGCAGAGTTCTACACAGGTCCAGTAGTGTACAATTTTAGCCAGGTCAGAGCCCCAGTCCTTATACCCAAATGTGCCTTTGAAGTAGGGGTGACCTCAAAGCAGGCCCTTGAAGTGCACAGGTCGCCGGTCATCCCACTCCTGTCTGCCAGGATACCAGTAAGGGGTAACCAGCCCTTTGTGTAGGACACAGGACACTGCCTGTTCAGGTGTGTCCGCTCCACTCCTTCTTTCTGCCCAGGAAGCGCTATTAGAATGCAGATGAGTACTCTGTCACATCCACCCTGAATGTGTTTGTGGCTGACTAGAGGGAATTCACAACGTGTAGCTGTCACGCATTCCAGACGTGTATGGAGATAGGTTGCAAGGCACACAGAGCAGTAAGAGTAGATAAAAGTTGACTTTCTAAGAGGGGCATTTCTAAAACAGTAAGATAAATCTAACATTACCAGTAAAGAGAATGTATCATTACCATTGCAAAGACATGAAACATGATGCAGCTACTCTGTTCTTAACAGGAAGTACAGCTTAAAAGTGTTTGAATTAATTTCCAATGCTAGCCCATGAGATGAGTAGGCCTCGCAGTAATGAAAAATTAATTTAGCAGTTTTTCAGTACCAAGACATGTAAGACCGAAAAGTACCTTTTAGTTACATAACACCTGGCCCTTAGCCCTACCTAGGGACTACCTTAGTTATGACCTATGTGTAATAAGAGGCTATTTAAGGGTTGACAAGTGGTTTTAAATGCCAAGTTGAAGTGGTAGTGAACTGTACACACAGACCTCGCAGTGGTAGGCCTGAGACAGGTTTGAAAGGCTACTTGCATAAGTAGCACAACCAGTGCTGCAGCCCCACTAGTAGCATTTAAATTACAGGCCCTAGGTATACAGTATACCACTTTACAAGATACTTATAAGTAAACTAAAGATGCCAATCCTGTGTACACCAATGTCACCATGTTTAGAGGAGAAGCACATGCACTATAGCACTGGTTAGCAGTGGTAAAAGTACCCAGAGTCCTGAGGCCAACAAAAAGATACAGAGAGAAGTAGAGGTAAGGAGACAAAAAGTCTGGGGGAAACCCATCCTAACAGCAGCCATAACCTGCAGATCCACCAAACAAGCCAGTTGGTACACACCAGAAGCCAGGACCATCAAATGCAACCGCAAGAGACTAGAAAGATGGTGGTGCACCAGCATAGACCCCACAGACTGCCTACAAGTCAGTCCTCAACAATTTCCAGCCAACCTCAAGGACACAAAAAGTGAAGCCCTGACAGTCTGTTTTCGAAGCAAGTGGCAAACACAGCAAGGAACTCTTCAGCATTGCCACAGAGTTCTCCTGCCTGACAGCAACCGAGAACACAAACCGCCATTCCCAGGAACTCTGCAACACATTGGCGAACCAAGATAGCCGTCATCTACAACAACTTCGAACCCCAACCCACTGACCTTGACAACCCCCTCAAACCAACAGCAACTCGCTCACCACCTGGAATCTACTCACCACACAGAACACCTCAGCCCTCATGACCTCCATCCAATGTGAAGCACCCACGGAGCCCTGCCCCCACCACTTCTTCAAACTTGGAAACACTGAAATTAGTATTGAATTCACCTCCATTCTCAGCACATCCATCACCATGGCCACCTTAGCTGAAGGACGGAAAAAAAAGAGGTCAGACCCCTCCTGAAGAAACCCTCTGCAGAACCCAGCAAACTTAAGAATTACCGCCCCCCATTTCGCTGCTCCAGTTCCCTGTCCAAGTCCTTGGAAAGGCCATCAACCACCAGCTCACCGAACACCTAGAAAGAAACAACCTACTGAAAGCCTCCTACTCCAGCTTCTGTGCCAACCGCAGCACAGAGACCGCCCTGATTGCTTCTACCAACGCCATCAGAACCCTCCTCAACCAGGGTGAAACAGAGGCCCTGATCCTCCACAACCTCTCGGCTGCATTTAATACCATATTCCGCCACACCCTCATCAAAACACTCCACCACGTTGGCTTCCTCAAATGGATTGCATCCTTCATCACAGGATTCACCCAGAGAATCCGCCAACCACCCGTCACCTTGGAACCCAAAGCATCATCTGTGGTGTTCGCCAGGGCTCATCTCTGAGCTCCACCATGTTCAACACCTAAATGACACCCCTGGTCGACAACATCAGAACCCATGGACTGAATGTTATATCCTGCACAGACAACACGCAGTTCATCCTCTCACTCACTGAAAACACCGCCACCCCCAGAACAAACTTCCACAACGCCATGACGAGTGTCGCCGACTAGATGAGGACCAACTGCCTAAAGCTCAACACTAAGAACACAGAAGTACAGATTTTTGGGAAGAACACCTCTCCGTGGAATGACAACTGGTGGCCCTCCGAACTGGTGGCCCTCCGAACTAGGACCCATAGCGACTGACCACACCCTCAAGCTTGGCATCATCGTGGACGGCAAACTCACCATGAAGGGCTAGATCAAAGCAGTCTCCTCCCCCTGCTTCACACCCTCTGAATGCTCCAAATATTCTTCGGATGGATCCCTGTCAACACCAAAAAAAACATCACTCAAGCCCTCATCACCAACCTGCTTGACTACGGAAACTCGCTCCATGCCTGAATCACCGCACAACTCCTGAAGAGACTCCAGACTATACAGAACTCAGCAGCCAGACTAATCCTCAACCTCCCCAAATGGACCCACATCACCCCCACCATAGGAACCTCCACTGGCTCCCCCTCCACAACAGATGCCAGTTCAAGATGCTGACAATTTACCCTTGCACAGACACCCCGCATTGGCCGAAGCAACAGTGGAGGTCATTCCTTCTACCTAGCCACTATATCCTGGAACGACCTACCCCTTCGCCGGTGAACATCATTCTGTCTAGCAGATTACAGAAAGGGACTCAAGACCTGGCTTTTTGACTAAGACCAGCAAGAGGCTAGCGCTTCATTACCGTCAGTGGTGATTAGCCACGTTCAAAACATTTTGACTGGTTGATTGACAAAGTGTTCCATCTATGGCATTCCACAGAGTAGCATACCACCCCTCCACAAATGAGCTTCAGCACCTTAATAGGCCTATGAAGCACTGAAAAAATACAACTACAGTACAATACAGCCAACTCTGTCATAATAGTGGAAAAATAGAACGAGGAAAATCTTTAGTGACATAACCTGTCCCTCCCTTTCTATAACGCACAGACTTTACGTAGACCCGGATTCAAAGATGTTTTTTAAATTCCTATTGATGCGCAAAGGCATGCTTGCACATTGATCACAATTATGAATTGTGTATCAATTACCACACTCCACAGTTTTTCTCTTACAGATTTCATCTGAAAAACCCCAAGGAAATCTATCAGGATATAGTGCTAAGTCATGAATGCAAAATATACAGTAAATGTTGTGGTAAACATACGTTCCACATTTTAGGCTTCATTCTGAGATGGGTAAATCAGAAGTTAATTATGTTGCCCATTAAATACCCAACAACAGGGTAGCTTTAAATACCATTGCCACTAATCACCACTTAAGTTCTAAATAACTTTGAACCAAGGGTTCGGTCTCCATATGTGTTGTTTTGATTCTATCAAGATGATATCCATACATGCACACAGCTTATAATATATAACTCTCAGTTTGGGGTCACCAAGATCACCTAGTTTGCATATTTTGAACCTGCTGTAACCTAACAGTCTCTAATGAATCTCTACCGCTCTCTTTGCACCAACAATATAATTACATATTATAAACAGAAGTGTGTGTGGGGGGGGGTGTTTGTGTGTAAAGCAAAGGGACCCATCCATTCCCTCTATTTTCTTGCAGACACTAACTCTGTCTTTGTCTTGCACTATGGGAACATCGTAGAGAACAGCTAAAAAGATCTTGCACAGATATTCCAGATACACCAAAGACCGCCAGACTCGCCTTATATGTCAAATGCCCTGCCTACTATAACCATATAGACCTTTAAAGCCTTGTGAACAACAAGTAGATCTGTGAAGGGAGGATACGCCCATGGCCTCCACCCCACAGCCAGAGGACCATCGTCCTATTTAGAGAACCCCATATGCCTGGGCGTATTTTCTTTGTGGTGAGGCCATGCTGATGGGTGCCCCCTTCAGACACAGCAGGTTTGATGATTGGCACTATTTTTAAAGTACCCACTATCACATTGTTTTTGTGTTGAGAAAATAAAGTCTCTAAGCAGGAGTTTGTTTTCTCAATAAAAAACGCCATGTAGTAAACACCTCCTTCTAGGCATGAAATCTGGTACTTGCAGTAGTGTTGCTCCAGTTCTAAATTTAGAGCTAGAAGTACCCAAATGCGAAGAAAATACAACTTATATGGATTATTGGATCACCCAGGAACATTTGAGAGCTTTGGATATTGCTTTCTACCTGCAAATTGAGGATCTAGAAATATGGTATTTATTTGGACATATCTATGTATGTGTGTGTGTGTCTATATATATGAGAGAGAGAGGGTACGAAGCTGCGTAACTGGTAATCAAGTAGTATGGTTCAATATTGGCTATGAAGGGTTATGAGAAAACATCATAAGCCACAAGGCCAAAGACTGAGTGAATTGTAAATGTCTCCAGATACCCGACAATATGAAACCAGCCCAGCTAAGTTTCCCAGGTCTAGGCATGACTATCTGCTTCAGTACAGATTTTTCCTTTGAATTCTGGTACATATAGGGGCAGATGTAGGTAAAAACATGTGGTGGAATTGCGTGCTCTCTGCGTGTCTGCTGCTCCAGGATGGGGTGCAAGTCACGTATGAGGTCTAGGATGGATGTGGGGTGAAGCCTGTACCTGTCATGTATTTCCTCTTCTGTGAATTGGAAAAGGCTGATCCGTACTCTGTATATGCGTTCCTGTCGCCTGCTCATCCTCTGTGCTGCTGCTTGGATCCGCATCCGCCTCGCAATGACATAGAGGGCGGCCATTGTGTATGAACTGCTGCATTCTGGGGCTGTTTTTATGCAGTGCACCTGGTTACCACCGGCTTTGAGTTGGTGGTAATTTGCAACTCACGAATAGCGATTTTCCGAGAAATGGCTATTTGCGATTTTTCTTACATTGGTCTGTGAATTCTTTTTTTGCGATTTCGCATTTTGCGAGGCGCTATTTGGGAGTCGGTGGGTCTGATTCGCAAAATAAGGAATCGCTAACTGATTTAGCTTTTTTTAAGCGATTTCTTATTTTGCGCTTGCCTTTACATTCCACATGGGTCTGTTGCGATCGCAAACGTAGAAATTCTGCAAATTCCTGCGTTTGCGATCAGTATTTCGCTTCCTACATCTGGCCCATAGTCTTGGTTTTCATTTAAACCAGGACAAAAAGACCCAGTATGAAAAAAGAATAAAACTGGCCCGAAGCAGCAAGTCAGGCAAGGACGTGGAAAACTTGTCACCTATATTGACCATGGTCCGCATGTAATCTGTTGTGTATGTTCTTAAATTACACTCTTATTTTGGGGTTGTTACCTTGAAAAGGGTATTGTTTCACACAGGAAAATCTTTCTTGAGTGAGTAAGTGAAACATAGGATGAAACTGTTTTGTTGTCTACTGTATAAGTAAGAAGTGCACTTTATTATGTAGTTAGGAATGTAGAATTTTAGAAAAAAACATACTTTGCATTGTTAAAAACAAATCTAGTGCTCTAGTCACATCTAGCTCTCGAGCCACAAAGGTTTTGCTATGTCTTACTCATATAGTACTCCTGAGTACCATACCAGGAGTAAGCCAGAAATTCTACAAGAGTAAGTCACACTAATTCATACACCAGTCTATGTGAACCGGGCCGATTCTGTCTATCAAAGAGACATTGTTGAAGCTGTTTTCTACAAGGTGGAGCCAACAATGGACAATGATAGAAATTTAAATATTTAGGCTTTATTTACCATTCTTGAATAGAATGTTGATTAAACAAATGGACAATAGTGAGGGCTAGCGGAACGAGGCAATCCTCTGTAGCATTCATCATATAATTATGAATTTAATGCACTTGCCACTTAATTGCAGCATGATTTGCTAAATTCAATTTCTAATAGATTACAATAATATTACTAGAGAATGTGTTGCATAATGCTGCATATTGTGAATTTTCCTTTTGCATAATTTGATAACTGTGTTGCATATTCCTAGTGGCCCTGACACCAGTAACTTTCTGCAGAGTAGAGTGGTTTAAAGCCTGCCAATATAATGATAAAATCCATATTTCTCAAGGACTCATGATCATGTGCCCATTTGGTAGCTGCACTTTGAAGAAAACAGCCACTTGAAACTAAATAACGATGTAATCCACTAAATATATAACAATGAGCATGTCATATGGGCCTATATTGCCATGTTAGGGTTCAGGTGATACTTTCAAACCGCTCGGCATTTAAATTCATGGTTATGATGACACCAGACCGTCTTGCTGGCTATGTTGGTCCATGTTACTTGGTTACAGGTAATGTATTTTAAATCAAATAAGAAATAAAGAGATATAGTGTATACGGTAAAAGCAGATCTAAACTGAAACCATACATAAATACAACACCATTTTTGCATGGCGTCCAGCCTTAGAAAGCCTGTCGTTCATAAATATCACGGGCACAGCACAGTCCTGGTATGTGCGGTGCCTGCAATTGGAGGAAGTTCTGGCTTGATGTAGGGGGACCTGCTGCCATACTTCCCGCCAGAGGGAAGAACTATGTGCTTTAGGGTCAGTGCTGTTCAGCCTGATTGCATTGAGATCTGATGTATGTCTCCAGCAATGTTAAAATTGGGCTCCAGAACACCCTTACACAAATAACCTCTAAGCGGACTTGGGTCTGTATTTGCACCAAAGTGCAATTTCGTGTCCATTCTTAGCCGGTGCTTACTATCAGGGGTGGCTCCTCCACATGGGCGTCGGAGCATCGCCCACTGCGTTCTCGCAGTGCGAGAAACAAAAACGTAAAATGGTATTTATACCATTTTACGTTTCTGCTTCTCGTACTGCGAGAAAGCAGAAGAAGGGTATGCCTGGTTGGGTGCGGGCAGTTGGGCGGGTCAGGGAGGAGTGGCTAGCCCAATGTTATGGCCGCTGACTATTTGGTCGACCCCAAACCAGTCATGAGCACTCTGCGGTTTTCTCCATTTAGGCTGCATGCAGCCTGCATGGAGAAAACAACCTCCCTATAGACGCCTGTACGGACACAGCGTCCGAGCTAATCATAACGCTGCCATTGCAGTTTTAATTGGCTTAGGGGAGGAGAGGGAGGCTGCCTGCTTCTGCTTCCTGTGAGCAGAGAGAGAGCAGGAGACGCGACGCGGGAGTCTGGGACCGGAGGCGAAGGTAAGGTTTTTTTTCTATTTAAAAAATAATGAATTAACCCCCCCACTAGACCCCCGCCCCACGTGACCCCCCGCCCCCCAACCCGCGAGTCATGCCGGCTGTGACTGTTTACTATCACACACTGGCAAGTTCAACAAGCTAGGAACTGGGAGTTGAGTTAAAGCACTAAACAAGAGCAAGCACAAGTGGTACTTAGTTTATAATAGCAGTAGTGATAAAATGGTGCAATCAAAGTCTGCACCGATTTTAGCTTAACTGCCCGGGTCTAAATTACATGAAAGGTGCTTTTGGATAACATTGCCAAAAGCATGTGGAACGAAATTACCATGTGCATTTGGAAGCTGCCCACAATCATCTTTTGCCCTGTGATTAGGGAAGTATATTATTTAAGATGTTTCCGACAGAGATAGGTTCTAGATCATTTATTCTAGTATTTCGGCATACTTATTCTAATATATAATGTGGGAGTGAATATTTTATGTCTTTAGAATCTAGTCATAGCCTACACTGTCATCATAAGACAAATTCAAGTTAGTAAAGCATGAGCTTACTTTAGGCTGGGAGATCTCCCACTGGGTCAAAGACCGGAAGATTGTCCACGAATGCATTAGAAATAACGGTCTTAGTAGTAGCTTTTAACAGGGCCTACCTTGCAAAGGGCATGCCCATTATAAAACACAGTGATGAAATTAGTTTTCCAGGAAATATGGCGATTATGGAAGCCACTGTAGCTCTGATTTGCCTGGGTTTATCCAGTCTTGTGCCACTGATGTGCTTAATGCAGCAAACTTAGTTGGCTTCACTCAAACTGCACTCAAATTTCTTTTGAAAATAGTAAGGCAGGAGACGTCAAAACACTGCTCTTGGAAAGATAAGAAAATCTTACACTAGAATGTATTGTCTGCCGGGCTTCAAGGAGGTCTATGCTGACTTTACTTTAATGCTCTATTACGGAAGGAAATCAAGGGGGTTGCTATGTGTGCTCTTTTTGATTGTTGGCATTTCGAGGACAGTGTCATTGTTCACCTTCTGGCATAATGAAGCACAAGATCTGGTCATATGTTAATCTTAGGCCGTGATCTACATCTGGTTGTGTGTGTATATATATTTTACCCAATAGCGGTCACCACTGAGTAGTTATAGTTAGAACCGCTTTTCCATAGGAAAATCATTTTTTGGTTTGCTTATTGGTTTGATGCGGTTTGACGAATCTACATGGAACTTTCCCAAAAACGTTCTTTCACCTCAGCTTCTAACTGGAAAGTTTTGGGGTGATCCGTCAAGCGGGGGCTAAGAAGAAGGAGGGGTCCCAAAATGCAGTTTCCATATTCATTTTTCCATAGGAAAATTAGTTACAGCTACAGCCAAAACTGCTGAACAAATTTGGCTGAAAGCAAGATTTTGGTCCAGTAAACATGCTTTTTGTGATTTGGTGTAATTCTGTTGAATATATGTTTAGAGAAATTAAGGTTGTATATTTCATTTTGCAAAGGATCCACAGAGCTGAAAGATCTCAAGATGAGAACTGATTGGCTTGATGTGGTTGTAGCCATCTTAGGACTTGGGAACTTAGTCCCCTGTCCTAGATTTAAGTAAATAAAATGATGTAGGGGGACAGCGGGGTAGGCCTCCCTAGACCTTGTGAGGTGGTCCCAAAGGTCACCTCCAGGCCAAAACAGGATTTTTTTAACGCTGTTGCGGATCCAGAAGGATGCTCTGATCCATGTCCCTAATAAATAAATGGAGGTCTCCTGCCTTTCATTACAACCACCCCCTGGGGTGGGCCAGGGCCTGAGGGGGATGGCACATTTGTATCTTTTGGTGATGGGGAATGCTGCCCCCTCACTGAGCCACGGTGGGACCCTGGGACCCCATCCCCGGGGCAGATTTTTTTAATACGTGAAGGGGGTGGACAGCCCCCTCCCCAAGGCTCGGAGAGGACCAGGGGACCCTATTCCCTGGGGCCACTGTAATTTTATTTGGAGAGGGGGCAAGCGTGGGACCCCCTCCCTGAAGTTCAGCTCATCCATATCCCCCTTAGCACGATAGCAGTGTCACGGTTACCCAATCACCCAGACAATGCAGTTCCCTGCGTGGAAGAGTGAGGCATAACCTACCCACACTCTCCCAGGTAGGGAACAAAACTTTGCTTCCGCCCCGGCGGGAGCAATAGAATGGTGTCAGCACCCAGTATGGTGCTGGCCAGGGGCCTTTGGATGCGAGTTATAGTTACTTTAGGTCCTGAGTTATAATAACTTGACATATCTATAAATGGTGAGATTCAGTGGTTTTGCTACTTTAAAACAGTATGTTCTAACAGACATGTTCACCTAACTATAACATCTCTGTAATCCTTGTTTTTTTCAGTGAATTTCTATGGCTTTTTTAAATGCAAAGTTAGATATTATTCCAATACCTAACTATAACGTTTTTTAATCTTTGTTTTTTCACTGTCTATTTATATATATGTTCACTGAAAAACCAGGGCATTGCTTATGACCTCACATATTTCATCACTCATGAAATGTTCTATCACATCGTTGATAAGATCACTGATGATACTATTGATGACAGCACTGTGCATGGCTGGTGCGTGAGTTATAGTTTTTTTCAGTTGACTATAAGTGGTGAATTCCAATAATATATACATACTCAGCGGAATAAAAAAAGATTAAACTGAGGTTATAGGTAGGTAAAAAAATGTCAGTTTAAACGTAATAATTTAAATGAAAAGAAAACCTCTGGAATTCACGAGTTATAGTTAACTGAAGAAACTGTAACTCGCTCACTAGCCGTGAACAGTGTTGTCATCAATGATATGATCAGTGATGTTATCAATGATGTGAAATGTGAGGTCATAAGCAGTGCATGGCGATGGCATGAGTTATAGTATCTTCAGTTAACTATAACTAGTGAATTTCAGAGTTTTTTTGTTTAAAAAGGCATGTTTTAACTGGCTTTTCACTTAACTAAAACATCAATTTAACCTTTGATTTTTTTCATTGAATTGCTAAGGTTTTTCTTTAATGTAAAGTAGGATATTGTTACCAAATGTAACTATAATGTCAATGTAACCTTTGGAGGTGGCCAACCACCAGCCACGCACATGCCTGTGCCCAACTCCATGTGGCCGGCCAAACCCCCGCCCTGCACAGCCTTTTAAAAAATGATTTTCTTGACCAGCGAGATTCTTGCAACTGTCTCTCAGGAGCCAGACGATCCACCTGGGCTCCAGTGAGACTCTCACAGAAGCACAGGGGCTGCGTTTGCTCCATAGAGAGTTTCACAGGATCTAGGTGCTTTTAAAAAATTTGACCCAGGCAGTGGGAGGGTGTTGTGGGGGATTCGAGGTCCCTCATGAACATTCCCCACAAGGGCTAGGGAATCAGGGTTTAACTATCTCGTCCCCCTTACCTTAATTATTTTTAATTGTCAGGACACAGAGGACCATTCCCTGAGTCGTGTAATGGTGACCGCTAATCATACAAAGCGTTCTCGCAAGAGCTTCTTGCTCACATGAGAGAGAGATGGCCAATGTGGCGAGTTAGATATATCCATTATTCGAAGTTTCATGCCCACAGGTCTAACGGTTTCTTGTCTACTCAACCGTCCAGATATGTATACATTTTGAATCCTAATTTCTCAAAAACTACAAAACAAAGTTACATCAAATCACAAAAAGTACACTTTCAGGCTGAAGAGCTAGCTTTCTGCCAACTGTGCTGTAATTTCATTCAACCATTTTGGCTGTAGCACTGTCTAAAATTCCCAATGAAAGTGCATGGGGAAATGGTGTTTTGGGACCCCTCATTTTCTGGGCCCCTGCTTGACCCCAAAACATTCCAGAAATGAGCTAAGGTGAATGAGCTTTTTTTGTATAAAGTTTCATGAATATTCGGCAAAGGGCACCAAAGTTAAAAGCAAAGAAAGTTGCTGTCTGTCAATTAAATTGTTTTCAGCCATTTTGAGACTCAACTTCAGCCGAGTCCCTGAAAAAACATTAAAAAAAGAAAAGGGGACAGGGTAGGAATATCCTAACCCCTTTGCTCTGATACTGGGGTCCCAAAGGACCCTGCCTGGGCAAAAAAGCTTTTTAAAAAACATTTTTTGTCACAAAATTGCGAGGGGATCGACAAATCCGCAGAAAAATAAAAATAAAAAAATAAAACACAAGTGCACTTGTTTACATTATAGCTTCCAGGAGGACCAGGGGCATTGGGGGCATTTGTTTTTTAAAAGGAGGGGGGGCGCTTGGGCCCCCTCCCCAGGGCTAGTGTTTATATTTAGCGGACGCTGCCCATCTCCCCGGGGCTAATGATAAACCTTTGCAGGGGGACTGCACGGACCCCCAGCCCCCTGGGGACCACCATTTCTCTGGGGCCAATTCCTTTTTTACAAAAGAGGGAGGAGGGCCATGCAGCCCCCTCCTGGGCCATATACAGCCCCAGGGACCACCACCTCCCCGGGGCTGGCCCATGCAGATGAAAGCAGGGGGCAAAGGGGCCCCCCTCCTACCACCATACATGGTCCTGGGGCCCACCACCCCCCCAGGGCCGGTTCCTGCTATGTCCCGGGGTACCCACCCCTAGGACATAGCTATTGCTTTTGCTTGGCGGGAGCTTTGACATCACTCGCCAAGCAAAAGCAAACACTTTGGTTCCAGTGGCTGGAGTTGTCAAACTGCTCCTGCCTGCTGAAAGCAGAGGTTTCATCTCTTTCCCTGCCCACAGACATGCAGGCAGGGAAAGAGATGACACAAATTACTCCTGCATGGGAGGGAGCTGCCTTTCCAGCAGCTCCCTTTGTGCAGCAGCAATGCCGGCTTCTGCAGGAGGCAGGGACCCGACTGGGACCACTAGGGTTTTGAGGCTCCCTCCGTAGTACTGGGGAATAGTGAAGAAAGAGGCAAAACAAAAGTCTGAAACAAGCAGAAAGAGGCGGAATAAACATCAGAAATGAGCAGAGAGAGGCAAATTAAAGGTGAGAAACGAGCAGAAAGAGGCAGAATAAAGGTCAGAAAGAGGCAGAATAAAGGTCAGAAACTACCTGAGCTAACTATAACTTATGCTCACGCAATGCACTGCTTATGACCTCACATATTACATCACTCATGGCATGGTCAGTGACATCACTGATGACATCACTATTGATATCTCAAATGACATCACTGATGACATCATCCACAGAACCAATCACACACCCACTCACATCCTCATACAGTGTCTCGTACACTCATTCACATACCCACAGAACTTGCAACACCCACGCACTCATCCATGCAATCACTCACATACCCACTTATTCACCCTTACAGCCACTCACACAATCACTCACTCATACTACTACTCATACAACCACTTACTCACACAACAACTTACACAGCCATTCAATCACCCATACAGTTACTCACATAACCACTTAATCAATCATACAATCATTCAGATAGCCAGACATACCCATACAATTACCCACACACCCATTCACACAATCTCACAACCACTTATATACCAATTCACTCATCCCTACAACCACACAGATGACCACTCACTCATCTAAAGAGCCACTCACACACCCACTCAGTTAGCCAATCACCTACTCAAACATACACTCACTCACCCATAAGCCACTTATACATCCACCCACTCACCCATACAGCTACTCACATACCCATTCACACAGCTTCTCAGTCACCCATACAGCTAATCACCTGCCCACTTAGTCACCCACCCATACAGCTACTCACACAGCCACTCACTCACCCATACAGCAACTTACTCACACCCAGTCACTCACCACTACAGCAACTCACACAGCCATATTCACCCATACAGCTACTTACACCCCCAACTATTTACCCATACAGCCACTCACACACTGATACAGACATTCGCAAAGCCACTCAGATGGCATGTGTTAGAAACAGTATTACTCACAAAACACAAAGGGTTTGTGGTGAGGGGGGGTTGAGCCAACTTGTTCCAAGGACAAAATAAACATAAAAACTTGTTGTATTTGACACAAAACAATATGTCCTGGGAGTTGAACTATATGAATTCCACACACCTGGTAGTATTTCAAAACTATAGATATAGAAGCAATATAACAAAAAACATAGAAGGGAAATGAGCAGTAGTTGGATGTGATGGTTGTTTGGTTAAACATGCAAAAGGAAATTTAACTAACCACAGAAAACGTAGTTGCTAAACCCTGGACAAAAGAAAGTTTTTCTATTTGGCACTTCTAGAACTCTTCAAGCCTTGGAGTGCCTCATCATAATTACTCGAAGAGTATGACTGCTACAAAGATTCTTTCAACACTTTGAAAGACACTATTGAATGTTCAGTCTTTTCAAACTATTTGCAAATGTTAAATTATGAAATTGAACAGGAAGAAACAATTGCTGCTGAGATAGCGAAGGAGAGTTCACAAAGCAGGCAAAGTTCTGGACCACTGAGGCAAGATCCTCTTGGACAACCAGTTTCTGAAAATGAAGCTGCAATAGCCATGAATGAGGTGGAAAGTGCAATGGAACAAGCAAGACAGGAAAGTGTTGATTTGGAACAGTTAGTTGGACATATATACAATCAACAGAGAGAAATTGATATATTGTAAAGAGAGAATAGAGCCTGGATTCCTCCATGAGAAGAAAGAATGTAAATGCTCATAACTTAAGCCAATGCTATTATACATTAGTGGTCAAGCTGGCACCAGGAAAAGCTTTTTGATGAATGTTCTCACCACTTACCTACAGAGGACTGCAGAATCAAATTTATTGTTTGTGGTAATAGCACCAACTAGATCAACTGCACACAACACTTAAGGAATTATTTTAAATCGACTACTTATGCTACCTGTTGAACATGACAATTAACTGAAATAGCAGAAGTTATCCGGTGGTGAAGCTTGTCATGCAGTCGCAATTGTACTGAAGAAACTGAAGCTTTTAATCATTGATGAGTCAAGCATGGTCTCAAACTTAATGCTTGCCTTCGTTCACTTGAGAATGCAAAATATTTAAAAAACAGCATTTAATGTGCTGTTTGGAGGACAGCATTTCATTGTTTTCAGTGACCTACTGCAACTTAACCCTGTCAAAGGATAGCCTGTTTTCAGGACACTTCTGCATGGTGAAATGCTGAATTCTTTGGGAAGTATTGACAATGTAAAAATTTAGCTAAACTTCCAATACAAGAAACTACCTAAAAATATGCGTCAAGCATCTGACGTGGAATACAAGAATATTCTGAAAGATATTAGAGTAGGAGTTCTGACGAAGGAGGGGAAGCGTTTCTTAGAAAGTCATCCTATCAAGAAACTATTTTCCTCTAACATCACAGCAGCACAAGTAATGTTCAGTTTCATTGAGGAAGGGAAATCCATAGTCTGTTTAATACCTACACTTCAGTAGCGCTTCAATTTTAACAAAGAATTGCTATAACTGGAGAAAGAACACATTTTGGAAATCACAGCAATCAACAAAATGGAACACCAGGGGGTGATAGTAATGCTAAGTAGAAAACTACAAGCAAAATTGGACTTTATTGGAGAAATCTGTGTCCAGGACTGCAGGATTAGACTAGTGTATATGGGTATGCAAAAACTGTAGTGTAATTTTGTGGCATAATTTAAATATGGAGGAAGGCACTGTAAATGTGCAATGAGTAAAGTGATTGAATTCATTAATTTTCCACATAGATATACGGTTGAATACTAAGCCATAAAATTTGATCAGATTGATGACGTGTAGCAGATTCGCCAATGTGTTGTAAGTTTTTTGCTTGCAAATGACTTATATAACCGGCGTCAGCAGTTCCCACTTTCTCTAGTGTATGCTGTAACTATCCATAAAGAACAACGTTTAAGTGTAGATGTAGCTTTTATTAATATTGGTAGTACTATATTTAAAGAAGGTATGTCATATGTAGCACTGTCTTAAGTTAGAACATTGTGCGGTTTGCTTTCGGTTGATTTTGATGACAGGAAAGTTAGTGCTGATGCAAGTTGTGTCAGAGAGTACAATAGGTTAAGAAGTGTATATGCGCCTCATTTAGGATAGTATTCAAATTATAAACAACTGATAATCTGTCCAAAGTTGAAGCTCACAAAAGAATCGACGGATGTTGCTGCAAAGCAGGGAAAGAAGGAGAACAAGGAAGGTGTTAGGAAGATAAAAATCTGAAGAATGAGGGAGATGTTATAGGTTACCAGTTGTCAAACCCTTCCGGTGTCAACTCCTATGCTAATGTTGTTCTCAATGTACTCTTTAATTTGCCGCATCCTAGACATGCAATACAGTAGATACCATGCCATATGAGAGATTATGTTCTGCACTATGTGGTTTGCTGCAACATTTACATAGTGGTAGGACTGCAACACATTGTGCTTCAGGCATTCAAGATCTAGTAGATATATGTAGTGGATTAGTAGTATTTACTAAAAACAGTTAACAAGATGATGAGGGATTTATAATGGTCATCCTTGGAGTTTTAGAAGAAGAAGAAATAAGTATTGATGACTTATTTGGACTGAGTTATACATGGAACTATGAGTGTGAAGATTGTTTTTTTTTTGTCTACCACTCAATTCAAGTCTGAGCGATTCCTGAATTTAACACTACCGGATTCCAAAAGTGTGTCTTTTGACAGATTGATCAAAAGGGCTGACCAAAATACGACCTGCCCAGATTGTAGATCAGATGTTATGTCTACATTGCATACACAGAGAAGGGGGAACTACATTATACTAATGCTACAATGATGCAGAGCAGATGGACCTAAATTGAAATCCGAAATTACAAACTTTAAAGCTGGACAAATATACATTTCTGGGAGAACTTTAAAAAATATATAGTTTTTTGATTTTATACAGACCGAAGATCAGCGGACAATGAGTCCGTGAAATAGTAGCCATTGTATACAAGACAATAACATAAGTCACATATTTGTGCCTATTAGTATACGTATATCTAATAACGCACTCACAAGGACTTGCATATATTATATCAAAGTAATAGCATTGTCACAATGGGGTAAGAAGAAAATAGAGGGAAAAGAAAAAAAATGAGATAAAACTTCACGTTGTATCATTCAAGAAACAACCAAGCCCATAATTGCGATCCTCATCCGTGAACTTCTCCCAAATCCAGGAAGAACTTACACTACTTTGGCTATCATCTTTCGCAAAAGACTTAAAGTAACATCTGCGTACGATACTGTTTATTTAAAGAGTGAAACTGAATGGACGGAATGCAATGACAGCAACCTTAAATTCAAACAAAATCTGTCTTCTAAACTTCCAAATTCTTACCTCTTGTTTCTTCAACCAAAGTTCTAAAAAGGATTTTTGATTTTAAAAAAGAGGTGTAAATCATCATAATAATAACTTTATTTGGTTTTATACAAACCATTAAAGTATACATTAAAAATATACGCTTTGACAATTTACAGATAAAATACAGCATAAATATAAGACCTCCTATGAACAATTTCAGAGAACTACAGACAATATAATTCTTACAAATAAAGTGCTCCGTGCATTATATAAATAATTAATCATGTATAGAGTTGTCTCACAGGGCAAACGAATAACGAATAATGAATAAAAAGAAAGCCTGTATTTGGACGGAAGCGAGACATCTCCTTCTTTATATATGACAATGATCTCCGCCCCTTCCAGGTCTCAGGGATATCTCCCCCTTCGACTATAGTGTTAGATAGAAGATTGATGTATGGGGCCCATACTGAGGACTCGAATTTGTACAGATCATGGGTATCCGGTCGGGCTAGGTGCCTTTGCCGGTTTTAATTTATCTATGGCCATTAGGGTGTCATCTAGATTCTAGACTAAAAGCTAGGTCAATATTATTAGCACCAACTGCTGTGCCAATAGATGGGCGTTGGGTTTGATCTCCATTAGCAACCTCAGTGGAGACAATTTCTCCCTTATCATATAACATAGTGAAATTGTCTACCCATTTCTCGGGCTGAATGTGATAACGTGGGGTGGTAACTCCTAGGTTCCCATGGGCTATAATGTGCCAAAAGGAGCGGTTATCAATACACCGGGCAGCATCCTGCAGATCCTGCCACTTCTTATCGGCCCAATCACTTTTGGCTCTAGCAAGCATGAACTTGTATTTCGTGCTGATGCTACACCCAGCCAACTGCCCTCAGTGACTGCCTTCTTCAGCTCACTCTTTGCCTGTTTGCATTCTAGGTGAAACCATTCTAATTTCATCCCTTCGATGGGTTTCTTCCCAGATATTTTTTTTTAAATACAGCTTTCAATGCCTCATAAAATTCATCATGGGCTACTAGTATTAACCCAGGAGAAGAAAAGGAAGTTTCAATGCCACTAAGATAATCCTAGATCGTTGATCACAATTTACTATCCTCCTGGATCCTAGGCTAAAATACTCTCTTGAAGTTATTAGTTAGTGGTGTACATTATTTCTTCTACACGGATAGTCAGTGTTTAAGACATCATTCAGCCTACCAGGAGTAATGCTTTCAAAGGGATCTCCAAAATTCAAGTGCACTTTATATCTATTAGTAGAATTGTACCACTTGTAATAATAAAACAGGTATTTTTAACATATGTTTGTTTAGATCAGTTCAGTAAATTTAGGTACACTAATTGATTCAATAATTGTAGTGTGTGCAATGCTTAGTGTCACTGATTTATAGTGATATACTTTGAAGTTTTTTTCTACAATCTATGCGATTGTTTTTTCCCCACTGTTCAAGGATGAATCTCGATACAGTACAAAGTTTATGGTGTACAAGTATAAAAGGTGAGAACAACAATAAAGGCAACATGAAATATTTTACTATAATGTGATATACTGTTACAGCATAAGCAATATGTACTGTTTTGTTTGTGGAATTTTGTAACTATAATACTAACTTATATTTATATTCTTTTTTTCTCAACAGTGGTTGGAGTTATACCTCTTTAAGTGTTAACATACTCATAGCTGCACAAATATTTCCAAGATGTAACCCTAGAGAGGGTCTTGAAGCATAAAGAGCGCCGCGTCACATGCTTTGCTACCTTTTGTTCCCCAGAGGGGGTGATGAAAAACTCCCATGTAATTGATTGCTGCATTGCCGGGGGTTTCTCCTCTGAAGAAAAGTGTTCTACAGGGTGTGGCTGCTGATCCTCTCTGCTACCAGATCCCATTTAATTCTCAAATGATTAAAACAATCATCAAATTTGAATTTAGAAGAAGAAAACAACAGTTTTTTTAACTGAGAACAGGGTATTTTTCTACAATCTTTATGATAGTTTTCCCCACTGTTCAAGGAGGAATCTCTATACAGTACATTATTTATGACGTACAAGTACAAAAGCTGACAACAATAAAAAGGGAAATGCTTTGCAACAATATGAAATACTATTACTGCTTAAAAAAGGCTACTGTTTTGTTTATAATATGAACTTCTGCATTGCAAAAACTAAAAGGTTATTGTGGAATGTTGTAAATAGTAATGCTAACTTATATTTATGCTCCTTTTCTTTTTAAACAGATGAATGATACCATCTATTGGAGAAAAGTAATTTCCTAATTACTTCTTTCCGTGTAGTTAAATACACATACTTTGTCACGGTACACGCCAATGGAGAGCCTCATACAGCCACTGAGACATCCAGACACACACCTATACAATCACTAAAACATGCAGTCACTCTCCCAGGTAACCACTGACACAACTAGTCACTGAGCTACACTGTTACAAATATATCCACTCACACAGCCAAACAATCACTCACACACAAACTTGCTCACCTATATAGCTATCAATGCAGCCAGTCAATCACCCACATGCTAGTGACACACACACACTCAGTCTCTCATCCAGTCACTGACACAGTCACTCCCTTGCTCGTATAGGTACTCACATACCTTCTTACTCCTCCCATACAGTCATTCATGCACCTGCTCACTCAACCATACAGTCACTCATATATCCACTCACTCACCCATACAATCACTAACACACCCAGTCACTTTCCGATATAACTACTGATACACCCAAGGACTCACCCATACAATTACAAACACATCCACTCAGTCACCCAGTCTCTCATACACCAACACAGTCCCCTATACAGCTACTAGCATATCCAGTCAGTCACCAGTACAGCTAGTGACACACACACTCAGTCTCTCATACAGTCAGTGACACAGGCACTCACATGCCTATTCACTTACCCATACAAAGACTCACACACCCACTCACTTACCCATACAGCCACTCATATATCCACTCAATCACCTATACAATCACTAGCATACCCAATCACTCTCCCATGTAACCACTGACACACCCAACCCCTTACCCATATAGCCACTAACACACCCACTCACTCATTCATGCAGCCACTCATACAGCCACTCAGTCACCCACACAATCACTAATACACCCAGTCACTCTTGAATGTAACCACTGACATACCCAATCACTCACCCATACAGATATTCACACACCAATTCCCTCACCCATACACCCACTCACAGTCACTCACACACCCATACAGCATCTCATTCACCCACCACTCACTCATATATACATTCACCCACCCAAACAGAAACTCACCCACCTACTCACTCATACAGCCACACATGCACTTATAAAATCACTCATATACCAATGCACTCACCCATATAGACACTCATTCACCCATACAGCTACTGACACACCCTCTCAATGACCCATACGGGAAAAATCGTTTACAATGCATGTGTTACAACGCGTGTCATTACAACAAATGTTTTACAACGCGAAATCCATTACAACGCATGTCATTACATCGCATAACCCATTACAACGCATTATACAAAGTAACGCCCCAGCGGAGTTAGAATAGTAATTGCGTTGTAATGGATTATGCGTTGTAAGGACATGTGTTGTAATGACATGCACTGTAATGGATTTTGTTATGTAAAAAATGTGTTGTAATGACACGCGTTGTAATGCGCATGTTGTAAAGTGTCATATTTGACCCATACAGCCACTCACACACCAACTCACTCAGATATACAGCCACTCATGCACCCACTCATCCATACAGCCACTCACACACCATCTCACTCACCCATATAGCCACTCACACACCTATTCTCTCACCCCTACAGCAACTCACATATGTACTCACTCACTCATATATAGCCACTCACATACCCACTCATCCATCCACTCACTAAACCTTACAGCCACTGATGTGCTCTCACACTCACCTTACAGCCACTCACACACTCACCAAATCACTCATACAACTACTCACACATCCAATCATTCACCCATACGGCCACTCATACAGCCGCTCATTCAGCCATACAGCCACTCACACAGTCACTTATTCACTCATAAATCACTCACAGATTCACTCACTCAGCCATACAAACACTCACATGACTCACCTATACAGCCACTCACAAACCCACAAACTCACCCATACACCCACTGACACACCTACTAACTCACCCATACACACATTCACAGAACCAAACAGCCACTCATACTCATCTATCCATTCACCACTCTTTCAGTAACCCAGTCACATATACAGCTACTCATACACTCACTCACACACCCATACAGTCACTGATACACACACTCACTTACCCATACAGCTACTCACAGTTACTCACTCACACAACCGCTCATACAATCATTCACTCAGCCACACAGCCACTCACACACCACCTCACTCACCCATACAGTACTCATGCAGTGACTCATTCACCCATATAACCACTCACACATCCACTAACTCACCCATACAGGCCCTCACAAAGTCACTCACCCACTGTAGGAAAGTAGGATCTGCTTCTTATGGTTACACCCACTTTTTAGTAAATGTGATACTATTTTTGACTAGTCTGACTGGGATCCTGCTAATCAGGACCCCAGTCTATCTGCATTCTCCTTAAACTGTTATGGTATGTACTTTGGTACACTCCAGATTGGATAGTGGGGTACCCTTCTCAGTCACTAGTATATGGTACTCATGTACCCAGGGCATAGGTATCCCAGATGCCTCCCATGGAATGAAGCATGTATTATGCCACCCATGAGAGGCCATGCATAATGAAATCTACGGGACTGCCATTACAGCCTGTATATGTTGGTGCATGCACCACTTACTTAAGATATAGGTTTACTATATCTAAGGGTCACTGCACTTAAAACCTATAAGTCAACCCTCTAGGAGGCCTTTACAATCCTGAGGGCAGGGTGCTTTGTTCTAAGTGAGAGGGTGCCACTGCATGAGCAGAACACCCCTGCAGCCCATGGAGTCCATTCTCCCGGGTTTTCAGTGAGGCAGCCATTTAAGAAAGATAGAGTGGCATTATGCGACCACGTGACGGCCAACTCAAAAACGGCAGAAACTAACCCTATCTTGTTTGGGGTCAAACATATTGGAATCATACCCCCACACCAGTAGTCAGTGTGATAGGTATGATTCCACCCCTGAGAAGCGAACTTCGTTGGGTCCCTGGTGTTCCCGGTACCAGCCTTCTAGTCTTGGGCAGCACAAAATGGTTGCTGCTGATCAGAGACACATTTCTGCCCTCCTGCTACTGAGCCAAGCTCGAGCAGGGGAAGGAAGAACACTAGGCATCCTGTCACAGGAAGGTGTGACCACCTGTGAGACAGGATTTAGTGTATTAGAGCTGGGTGGATGTGCTTGCCAGTGACTGAAAGTCTGCATGAGAGGCACATTTGGTGTTCCTGTGCATAGTCCAGTTCAAACCAGTCCTGGGAGAAGTTGGCTCTTGCTCTGGCACGAAACTGGCCAAAGGACATGGGAGTAACCTCCCCACTGTCCAGACCCTTCCCTGGGAGGGTCTCCTGAATCAGTCCAAACCTCTCCCCTGGGTACAAAAGGGCTTACCTGGCTGTAAGACCTTAGATTCGACGTGGACAAGATTCTAAACCAGAAACCACTGAACTTCGACTGTCTGGACACTCTGGACTTCGCTGGACTTTGTTTGGGCCCAACTTCATCTCCCTCTCAGTCTGTAGCATCGTCTGTGCCCGTGCACCATACAGGATCCATGCAGGACCTGTGAAGCATCAAGGGCAACCAAAGATATCTCCCTTGGAGTGAAGGAGTCACTCCCCTGCATTCACAGGTACCGCAACACTTCTGTCCGGTCTGATGACCCTGAGCTCCTACAGACATCCGAAGGCTTCAGCAACACAGGAGGTTGATTTCTATGTTGCTTGAGGTCCTCTCACCAAGGTTGATGTCAGAATACCTTGTGGGGGTTGCAATTCCTGAACCCCTGTCCACCGTGTACATTTGGAAGTGCATATGCTTGTTGGCATTTCCTGAGCAAGTGCATTGAGCTCTGAGTAGCCCTAATCTCTGGCACCATTTCCTAACAAGAAATTTGGCCTTTTCGCACCGAGTGCTCTGTGGGCTTTTGTTTGGTGAGGGCCTCTTGCGACTCCTTTGGCCCCGGCCTGTGGGTCCATTTGAGGGTCAACTTTGCTTTTCTTGGGCTCCCCTGGTTGCTCCAGGCTTGCCCTGACTCCCATGTGTTTGATGAGTCTCCTGGACCTTGCTGGTCTGAACCGTACACATCCTTGACTTTCTGTGTGGGTTGCCGTTGCCAAAGCTTGTTGGTGCTTCCGCCAGACACCTACCCCTCAGCACTCGACATCCTTTCTGGGACAGCTTGTATCCAGCCCCTGGTTATCCTTGATGTCCCCATGGTCCCCGTAGCTGCAGAGTCAATAACTGCATCAACGCACCAAAAGCACCCAACATCGGTGGGCATCCGTCAACCGAGCCCCTGGTCACTCTGAAGTGACCCAGACTCTGTCCCCTCTGCTTTCAGGTACTCTTCAAGAAGGATCCACCTTTGGATTCCAACAGACACTTTTCTTCCTTCCAGCAGCGTCTCTTCTGCGTGGAAGAGGTGTGGCGCTGCGGCCAGGGCGACTGACACCAGAATCTGGGGATCACGGTTCAATCCCTGGCGGCAGATTAGCCCAGCACCATGTGAGCTTGCTTAATCTTCCCGACGGCCCCCAGAGCCTAGAGACCCTTATGGGCGATTGTTCGCGCTTTACAAATGTGGATATTATTATTATTCTTCGAAGTCTTTCATTGGGTTTGACTGCAGTTTCCGACGCAACTTCAGACCTATGCACCCACCTATGCACCCGGCTTCCCTGAGACAGGTAACTTGGGTACCTCGGTATCCACGGGTGGGGTGGCTCTCCAACCTCTTAACTTCCATGGGGTTTCTTCGATGTCCACTGGGGAACGTACTTGAACTCTAAAACTTCAACCGTGACTCTCCTATAGAATTGTACGGAGCACGCAGTCATGTTCCCACACTGCACCCTTCCTCCGCGGGGTCCCTACTTACTCACCTTGGGTGGTTCCTTGGGATCCCAGCGATTATACGTCCTCTAAACACTGTCTTGAGTCGAGTTGTGGTTCTTACACCACTATTTTAGTATATGGTTTGGTCCCCCCTAGGGCCCACACTGTATTTGTGCTATTTACTGTAATTTCTGTATTTAAGTATTTTGTGCTTTGTGATTATCTCTGTGTAGGAGCTACTGTGTCGTACTAGATATTGTTATATTAATAAATACATATTTTTATAACTACTGTGTGGTTCTCCTTTCATTTAACCAATACTATAAGGTTGCATTCTGGTAAAACAAGCTGCTTAACATTCTTTCAAGACTAAGCCTGAAGGCTGTTCTCCAGAGCTACCACTTGGATATCTTTTTTAGGTTATCTTTGATCGCTTAAATCACCATAAGGGTTGTTTGGACTGGTGCAAGGTGCCCACTTTAATTAGTGGACAGCATATACCAGGCCAACATCTCACACCCACCCATACACCCACTTGTACACCATCTCATCCAGCCTTTCACACAGTCACACTAGGTCATACAGTCACTCGGAGTCACTCACTCACCCATACAGCCACATCAACTCTCTCACCCATACATCTACTCACACACCTACTCACTCACCCATACAGCCACTCACACACCTACTCACTCACCCAAACAGCCACTGACACATCCACTCACTCACCCATACACACACTGACACACCCACTCACAGACCCACACAGCCTCACACACTCACTCATAAAGCACTCTCTCTGTCACCCAGTCACACATACAGCAACTCATACACTCACTCACCCACCCATATAGTCACTGACACAGCCACTCACTCACTCATACAACTTCTCACACCGTCACTTACTCAGCCACTCACACACCAACTCACTCACCTATACAGCCACTCATGCAGCCACTTTCCCACTAACACAGGAACTCACTCACTTATATTTTTCTTATACATAGACACATACAGATTAGCTTTTTTTAAACCAAGAAAGGTGGTTTTAACGAGAACCCTTCGTTTTTTGTGATTTTTCTGAACCTTTTTCTTTGAAACATTTTTTATTTCTGGGTATTGTTCCTGCATAAAATGGCAACTGGGAAAGGTTTTAACAAAAAAAACAAAAGTGTTGAAAGAAGTGTCATTCAAAAACATTAACACTGTCGTTTTGCTGCATCCAAAACTGCAGCAACAGATTGTTCTCCTACAGTTACATTCTCTTGCAGTCCAAACAAAAGGGCCAATTCTTTGGAGTTCTGGTGACTTCTCTGGGAGCTGGAACTCAGATGGTAGAGGGGCTCAAAGAGTTATTGGTGTTGCAGTGAAGGTAGACTGATCCACTGCACTGTGCTGCCTCTCTGCTCTGACCAAGTGGTTAGAGTGGTACGTCTTGAGATATTTTAGCATACTCGTTGTGCTGCATGAATACTTCTTAGACGTACCCGTGGAGAGGGTTTGTTGCACAAAGAGCACTTCACATGCTTAGCCACCACTTTTTATTCCTCAGAGGTCATGGTGAAAAACTCCAAATCATTCGATTGGTGCTTTACCAAGGATTTCTCCTCCAAAGGACTTTCTTCATCACGGTGTTGCTGCTGATCCTCAGTGCCACCAGTTGCCATTTTATTTGGAAATAACTTTCCAAAAATAACAAAAATGAATATGAAAAAAACAAGTGCTGAAATGAGAACCTCCAATCTCAGCACTGGAAATCTAAAGAGGATAAAACTGGATGGAGACTTCATTTCTAGAATAATGAAAAGTGTTTTATCCAATGAAAACCCTTTATTCTATAGTCAAGGGATATTTGCAAATTCCGACGTATTTGTGACTGCTGACATATTCACGATTAAGGAAAATGGAAGAAAACAGTGTTGACCTATGAAATTACTTATAAAAATCTAACTATATATGTTATATTAGTAAAGTACTGACCGCAAACATTAAATACATTATGTGTATATATGTTGTTTACACTCTGTAACAATCATACTGATTTCATGAATAACCGCTGTACCAGAATATATGTATCACAAGTTTTTTTGATGAATTCGGGAATACTAAAACAATTTGAAAAAAAAACCTTCTGAGTACATTTGGTTGTTCCAAAATAGCATGTTTCTGTAAATATTGTTATATATTAGCCCCCGAGTGGGCCTTGTCCGGGGAGCATTCGTTTTTTTATAAAAGTGGTGCTCCTAAGAGCCCCGGGGACCACCACCTAAATTGGAGCTGAGTCATCACCTCCCCGGGGCATAACTGTTGTTTCAGAGGGAGCCATGTGGACCCCTCGTAGGGTTCTTAGGAGTCCTGGGGACCACCTCCACCTCCACAGGGCTTTTATAGGAAATTGAAGGGGAGCAGCATGGACCACCCTGCTTGGCCAAGTAGGGCCCAGGGACAACAACCTTCCTGGTGTCAGAAATACAAAATCAATGGGGTGGGGGGCCCAAAAGTTACAGGGATGTTATAATGAGGCTCATATTTTACTCTTACAAAATAAGTGAAATTCAGCAGTTACAGTTACCCAAGCTAACTGTATCTTACGTCCCCACAATGAACTGCTTATGACCTCACATATTACATCACTCCACTCATGGCATTGTCAGAGACATCACTGATGACATCTTAAATGACATCACTGATGACATCATCCACAAAACTGCTCAAACACCCATACAACCATTCACACATGCACTCACACACCCACATAGCCAATCACACACACTCCCAGATCCATACAACCACTCACACACCCAGTTACAGACCTATACAACCACTCACATACTTCCAAAACCACAAACAGATCCATACAGCTACTCACTCACCTATACAGCCTCTCAGACACCCATTCACACACTGATACAGCCACACAGCCACTCAGATAACATATGTTAGAAATAGTATCACTCAGTAGTACAGAAAGAATGGTAATTTACCTTATACAGTAGCTTAGTATCTATATTTAAGTCTTATAAACATTTACGGAACACTCATATTCACTGGAAGATGCCATCAGTGATGTCATTTAAGATGCCATCAGTGATGTCATAAGTGATGTCACTGACCATGTCATGAGTGATGTAATATGGGAGATCATAAGCAGTGCATTGTGGGGGCGTAAGTTATAGTTAGGTCAGTTAAGTACAACTGCTGAATTTCACTGGTTTTGTACGCTTGAAATCTAAGCCAAACTATAATGTCCCTATAACCTTTGTTTGTTTATATATATATATTACCTACTGGCGGTACTTATAGTTAGGACCTATTATCCATAGGAAAACATTCTATTCCCAATAACGTTGGCGCCGGTTGACGAATCTTCGCGAAATTTTCAAAACTAATGCCCAGTTCTGGTCAACTCCTATCCTGAAAGTTTGAGGGTGATTCATCAAGCAGGGGCTGAGAAAAAAGTCGGGTCCCAAAACGCGTTTTCCCCATGTTATATCCCGTAGGAAATTTTAGACACGGCTACAGCCTGAACTGCTGAACAGAATTACACCAAATTTTGCAAAAAGGTAGCCATTGGTTCAGAAAGTGCCCTTTTTTTTAAATGGTGTAAATCAGTTAAGCAGTTCCTGAGAAATTAAAAAAATAGTGGTCAAAAAATCATTTTCCCATAGGAAACTTTAGACACGGTTATAGCAAAAACTGCTGAACGGAATTACACCAAATTTGGCAAAAAGGTACTGCTTGGCTCAGAAAGCCAACTTTTTAAAAATGGTGTAAATCCGTTCAGTAGTTTTGAGAAATTAAGAAATAAAGATAGTAATATCTAGAGGCACGGAGGATGCGCGCACCCTCCCGATCACGAGCTTCATGCTAATTGGCTGTCAACACTCCAAACCAGGAAGTGTTGGCAGTCATCTTGTGCCTCGGTAGAACCGAGGCACAAGAAAAGAGAAAAACAAATGTGCAAAACACGAAAAGGGGGCAGGGTAGAAACACACTGACCCCCTAGGCCTTTAGATTTTTAAAAATCACGGGATGCAGGGAGGATCCGTGGATCCGGTCGCGAAAAAAAACCGAAGCGCGTGCTCCCGCGCTTCGTTATTATTTAGCCCCCGGGTGGGCCAAGTCCCGGGGGCAATCTTTATATTGTAATGGGGGGCCCAAAGGGGCCCCCAGCACCGGGGACCACCACCCCCAGGGCTTTTGAATGAAATGGGAGGGGGGGCTCAAAGGCCCCCCAAACCCCGGAGACCGCCACCCCCTGGGGATTTTCTAAAATATTTGCAGGGGGCTCCCGGCCCCCCCCCCGCAGCCCCGGGGACCACCACCCCCGGGGCTTGTGTATTAAATGGGTGGGGGGGCTCAAAGGCCCACCCAAGCCCTGGGGACCGCCACACCTCGGGGCTTTTCTAAAATATTTGCGGGGGGCACGTGGCCCCCCCACAGCCTCAGGGACAACCACCCCCGGAGCTTGTTTTAAAAAAAATAAACAAACCTGTGTGGGGGGGGCTCGCCCCGGGGACCACCACCTCCCAGGGGGACTAAGTATGCAAATTGGGAGGTCCGTTACGGACCCCCCATCCCCGGGGACCACCACCTCCCCGGGGCTTTGTAAATGGTGGGAGGGGGGCTATGCGGCCCCTCTCCTGGAGCCCTCGATGGCCGTGGGGACCGCCAACCCCCAGGGCCGGCTCCTGCTGTGTCCCAGGGTGCCCCCCCCGGGACACTGCAGTTTGCTATGGCAGGGCGGGAGCCTTGTCGCTCCCGCCCTGCCATAGCAAACTGTGCTTTGAGATGTCATCAGTGATGTCATCTGTGATGTCACTGACCATATCATGAGTGATGTGATATGTGACGTCATCAGCAGTGCATTGCGGGGGCAAGAGTTATAGTTAGCTGAACTAACTATAACGGGGGGAATTTCACGGGTTTTGTACGAGTGAAATGTCCAGCTAACTATAACTTTCTATAAAACCTATGGTTTTTTCAGTGAATATATATATGTATAAATGTGTATATCCGATCATGTGAGATAAAGATAAATCCAAACACCTTATTGGCTGGACCTCAAAAAACACATTAGTGAAGGTACTACAAAACCTCTTCATACCAAAAGGTTAAAAACAAGCTGCCATTCTGCAGTAAAACTTCACTCTAATCGCTCTCTTTTCTTTCCCCTCGGGGCGGAGCATGTGCAACACACTGTTTGGCACTTTCAGCAGGTGTTGACCTGCCACACAGTGTCCACCTCACACTGATAGTGGCCATTCTCTCCCACTGATGATACTCAACAGAATGAACGGTGTCCCATGAACTCCCTTGTGCACCACCAGGTCCAGGCTTTCTCCTCCCTCTTTGAGTCCTACAGAGAGAGGTAAGAGGGGGGGGGGGGGAGCAAAACAGTTTGTGGAACGTGAATCCGATGAAACTAAAAATTAAGCCTCCTGAACTTCTTGAAGGTCTGTCAAAGACAGACAAACGAAACAGGAAGTGCAATGGGTAGGCGGCCCCTTTATAGAGGAGGAGATTTCAACCTATGTTTTGGAAACAGAGATGAGACTGATGAAGGGGTCAATGTGAGGAAATGAGCTCCTTAAAGGTTTATGACTATAACGAGGAAGTAAACATGGAGGTAATCGCTTTATAGCTCTGTGGAACTACACGGAATCATGGCAGGTTACATTCTTCATGCCACTGATGTATTTTATAAAGAAAGCATTCGTTTATGAAAAACATTTCACCGTAACAAGTTTTTTCCGTAACGTTTTAGTCAGAACATAAACCGCAACCTAGACTTAATAGCTTCGGCGATGCTTCTTTTTTTTCTGCTACATTCAGTCGTTTGTATGGTTTAAATAAACCTTTAGTAAAATAAAATACATAAAACAGCTTTTTTTTGGGGGGGGGGGGTGGCATGAGGAACAAATAAGGGTCCGTCTACATTTGTATCGAAAAATCTCTTACACGCCGATCTGTGACACAGCTCCCTTTCACAAGTAGAAAAAGAGACATTTTTACACCAGGATTTTTTTTTCTCGAGATTGATGTTCAAGTAATTAGCAAGGAGAGAGTTACCCTGTGAGATGTAGTGAACCACCATTCGTTCTGCGAGGTTTAACTTCCATAGCAGAGTGGAGGAAAAGCTAATTTCACAAAAGTTATCTCCTAATGGTCCTTATTCCAAAGCACCTCAGGCTAAAATGTCAGTGCTAGCCAGTCTTTTTCTACCAAATTGCCTTTGTAATGTTCCTAACTCCAGCCAGTAATTTAAAGTTAATATAGAGGGTGGAGAGGCAGTGTGCTGAGGAATGCAATATGAAGCTAAAGTCTCCAGCAATAGGAGGTTCGGTTTTGATTTGTCCTGCTCAGATTGACTGCTAATCGCACACCAGTCTTTGGTATGAAGCCCAAAGTCTAACCTACATGGTCAAAACAGGGGTGATGCAAACTCGTTTAATAAAAGGGTACAGGTCCTTAAAAAAAAAAAGTGGGGTGACTAACCAAATTAGGCAATGTGCAAGTGACATCATGGCGCGTGACATCACAGCACGTGACATAATGGAGCGTGGCATCACAGGACGTGGCTTCACAACCCATGACCTCACAGGAAAGGATATCACAAGAAGTGAAATCAGATCTTAAGACCTCACACATACGTTCAGCAGGCTTATCATGAGTACATTTGAGCAAATTACAATATTTAACAAATTAGATTTTGCATCGGGGATCTGTCACAAAAGAGACGCATCCCAGATGCAAAATTTGGGCCTCAACTTATACATTTATTTTTTAAAACTCAGCCACAAAGAAAGTGGCAACAAGGAGACATGTGGCAGAAAATGTATTCCACTTAATTGGTTGCAGAGTCGGCATTTTAAAATATCTTACAGTGTTAAGGCACCTGCTGCATAGATCTCTGTGTGCCCAGTAAATCTCAGGGAATAATAATAATGGTAAAATAACTCTGGAGGTTAATGCACTTGCTGGAGAGATATGAGCTTTGTCTAGTCCCAGTTTGAATCACAGTAGCTTAGAGGGTTAATATGTACTCTACTCTAAACAGGTGGTAACCTGGAGCAGGGCCTTGCTGCACAGTGGGCATGGAGGGAAGGGAGCCTGGGAGGATACGGGAGGGCAAGGAAAGAATAGTGCTCTCCCTTTACCGAAGTTAAAACTTGGTAGGGGCCAGGGGAAGAGACTTGGCGGCTTTTACAACCAAAGCTTCATGCAAGTTTACCTGTTGGTAAAATCGGGTCCAGCATTTTCACATCTGGGAAAACAAGACACTTGTGATCAGGTGATACAGTATTCAATGCAGGGATACACCATTGCCTTATTGTCTGTCTCAGTGTGGGAAGTCAGTACCTGCCTATTTTTGGAATGAGGACAGTGACCTCACATGGTGGTTGTGAAAAGTATGCAACTCCTAGGTGGAGCTCCTGCAGCATGCCCCTATAATGCTACCCTATTGCCTGTGTCCATCCATGCTTAACCGATAAAGAAGATGTGCCTGGGTAAAGAGATTCAGTCATTGTTTCACCCTCATTAATATACACACCAACAGCTAAAGCGGCCGTATATTTGTTGTTACAGAATGGGTGCAGCCCTTCTATTACACAAAGATGCAATATCATTATCTCTAGAGAACATACACCTGGTTGGTCAAAAGTTTGGTAAAATGAAACACAGTCAAAGCAAAAATACTTCTATCGAGGCAGAAAGAACAAGCATTGGCATAGCCAATAGGTCTCGCCTTTGGGACCTTATAAGTGTTTAGCTATGCAACAGTTGCATAACTAAATACTTATAAGGTCCCAAAAGCGAAACCTATTGGCTATGCAAAGCGGCCATGCGGCCGCGAAAGTGAAAGTGGTCACGATCGCGATCACGAACAAACATCAAAGCGGCCGCGAAAGTGAAAGTAATCGCGGTAAAGCGCGGCGCGCGTGCCCGCGCACATGCACTGTAGCTCTAGGCTGGCCTGGTAGCACTTTTTGGAGCCCTCTCAATAAGTCTCGCCAGACCAGCGCATGCGCTGGGTCAGGCGAGACCTAAAAATGAATGGCATTTGCATTTATTTATTCATTACCATCTCTAACTTAAAATGGTGTGCAGAGATAGCATGAGTAGACGTATATTTTGCATTTCAGTAATTATTAACAGAATGCAGGATATGGGTATGAAGATAGATAACGAGCAGTGTAAGTCTTAACATCAGTTAAGTAGCAGACCTAAGATCGGCTATGATGTAAATCCTGGAAGTGCGATTGGCCGCAGGGGAAATGTATTCCTAAGGTCATAGAGGTGTTTTGTTTTTAAGGTACTCATAATTGATGCTGCTATGAATGGCTTAGAAGATGGGATTTCAGTGCAAGATACCAGAAAATAAAGTGACATGACTTTTTTGAAGGTGCCAGGAACATATAGTGGGACGTGCTCAACACAGTTAATAAGTATACCTAATGGCTGTAGAGCGGGAAAAAAAGTGTGCTTTGGGAAGGGTGAAGAGGGTGCGTCTGGCTAAGTTACGCTGTTTTTCAATGGAATGAAAGTAATAACAAGGAACACCAGGAGGAGGATGCTGCAGCTGTGCTTCAGTACTTGTTAGTAATCAGTTTGGCATTTTATGGTTGACGCAGACTTTTTTTTTAATGCTTATGTCGGTTCCTTGGTTAACCCAAGACAGAAAAAAATGTTGACTGCAGATGGGACGCATGGGGAAAACCAAACAAATGATCCGTCCCGTGACCCACTCTCCTTCAGGTTGTCAGGATCTGTGACAAACATTTAAAGCAGAAACCTACTGGCTACACCAGGAGGTTAGATGCAGCTCCTCCTTTGTTAATGGATCAGTTTTCCAAATAGTGTCTAGACAACACTTTGCCAAGAGGCCTCCTCAAAGGCGATGGTGCACTATATAATGTTAGAGAAGAAACTAAATTCAAAAAGGTTACGCCACTGCAGACGTCAGTGAGCTATAAGGGATCAAAGAGCAGTGTGGGCTCAAAGTCCCTAAGTGATGCAAGACAGGTGAAGAGTTCACTCGGAAATAGTGTGCATGATCAGCCAGCCTAAAATAATTTATGGTTACCGCACAACAAGCATATACTTTGTTCTCAGCAAATTAAAACACGATTGAAAAATAGGAGCAGGAGACAGAGTTAGACAAGGGTACATAGACTCTGATAAGAAGTCTTGGGAGCAGAGCAATAAAACACACACGTACACACACACATATGCACATGAAAGGAGCAAATAAGTTGTTTGTTAAGCGTTATTAGAATAACGATAAGCAAAAAGGCAGACTCTGAGCTGGGGCTGCAGCAAGGGGGCCATTTCCTTTCCCAACATCACATCACCGCCGTGAGGGCAACGGCAGCGGCGGGCGCCGCAGTTAATCACAGCTACCGGCCGTGAGGGGAATGGCCCACCGGAAGTATTGAAACTACAGGACCCAGTAATCTTTGCTCTTCCTGACATCGCGCAGCGTGCCTAGAGGTGCGATATCTTCACCACCAGCCTCCCGCAGTGCGGGATAAGCAAAAAGGTAGACTCTGAGCTGGGGCTGCAGCAAGGGGGCCATTTTCTCTCCCGACATCGCACCACCGCCTTGAGGGCAATGGCAGCGGCGGGCGCCGCAGTTAATCACAGCTACCGGGCATGAGGGGAACGGCCCACCGGGAGTATTGAAAATACAGGACCCAGCAATCTTTGCTCTTCCTGACGTCGCGCAGCACACCTGGAGGCGCGATATCTTTACCGCCAGCCTCCCGCAGCGCGGGATAAGCAAAAAGGCAGACTCTGAGCTGGGGCTGCAGCAAGGGGGCCATTTCCTCTCCCGACATCGCATCACCGCCGTGAGGACAACGGCAGCGGCGGGCGCCGCAGTTAATCACAGCTACCGGCCGTGAGGGGAACGGCCCACCGGGAGTATTGAAACTACAGGCCCCAGCAATCTTTAGCTCTTCCTGACATCACGCAGCGCGCCTGGAGGCGCGATATCTCTACCGCCAGCCTCCCGCAAATTCCCTATTTTCTTATATCATTGTATAAGTGTTCGGGACTTATTGCGGAAAAACTGGTTCAAATGAACATTTATTTCAGCATTTTGCGGGTAGCATAATCTGGGGTCATATTAAAATATATTTCCCTTGTGTGTTGCACTATTTTTACTTGGCAATAGCATGGGCAAAAGGAAACTAATGGAGGGATCGGGGATAAGCCACGGCCCACGGGGGGGGGGGGCAGGAATAGGGTAAAAAGCCAAAAGGTCAAAAAACACGTGTTGCAAATAACTGCTTGATGGATAGGATACCCTTATCCATGAGTGTGAAGACATCTTAGGCACAGAGAGACTGTCACCGAACACCAACGCGCAACCCCAACCCCATAGCTCTAGCTTATCTTCCATACCTATTATTCCCTCAATGGTTAGTAAACAGCCTACGAACAAAGTATCGAAGCATAATGACAAAACACCACAAGAACTTACAGGGGCACAGATGACAGACTCTTTGGTTAAAGACATACTTCCCCTTCCCATAAACTCGCCACCCATAATCGTTCCACTAGATCCTTTAATTCATTGTGCAAATAGGTTTTCAGTTTTGGCAGACATCACTGATACCTCGACGTCCCAGATTATTACATCACTGCCCCGACCCCAAATTATGAGTAGCGAGGAGGCGCACATATCATTGCAAGGGCTATATCAGCTAGTCACCTCGCTTAGATATGACATAGGAGCTATGAGAGTTAAGATCGAAGAATTAGTGGATGTTGTTAAAATCTTGACCCCTAGTAATACTCTCTACAAGCAGCCCCTATGCTCTGCGGTAGATGAGCGTCCATGCCCCTAGCGAACCTCTTTTTCCGCTCAGGTCGAAAGAAAACAAACAGGTGGCTGACCACTCGCACCTCTTTCTACAAAGAATGATGTAGTTTTCCCTCCCTCTAACAGCGGACAGTCCAAGATTTCAAATCCTTGTCCCCAGAAATCAGTCCCAGCACAAACCCATGCAAATCGCACTACACCTAGAAATGACTCAGCATCAACGCATCCAATGGCCATTAACATATCAAAGGGGAATTATCCTATGCAATCCTCTCACTTAGAAGGGAAAAAAGTTTATATGGTCAATGTAACCAAATTAGATATTGTGGCTGGTTATGAAAGTGAGGAGTCACTAATCAATAAAACAATACACTCGATTTGTCATGTCAGGGGATGCCGTTCTCGTATTCGGGAGGATATTGTCAGGGCTAGAAGATGTGCAGTACGTACACATCCACAGGAGCACATTGAACTTACCCTGACTAACACCAACTTGGCAGAAAATCTTATTTCACTTGTGTTTCGTACTTGTTCCCCTGACTCATCATCAATAGAGCTTAGGCGATTTCCAGTAGCCGTATCTTTAGAAACATCAAGCGATACATATCAGACAAGGGTGACAAGAGGCTCCTCATCTCTAGAAGCCAACGACTGGCCACTAAATGAGACTCGGATAGAGCAATCATTACAGGCCCTACCAAAATTCACTGATCAAATTCCCCCAAATGACCTAAGCCCTCAACAGGTATTAATTACAGCTTCAACCCAAGACTTGTCCCCTTCTCGGCAGCTAAAAGTCATTTCGTGGAATGTTGCTGGCCTTAGTAGCAAGCTATCATGACCCCATTGGAACGATCTGGTAGAGGGCCACGATATCTGTGTTTTTCAAGAAACATGGAGCGAGGTCCCGCTATACAAATTGGGCTATAGCTGCTACCATATACCAGCCACCACCAAAGGGAGGGGTCGTCCTTCGGGAGTGTTGATCATATGGGTCAACATTGCCCTCAACTGTAGAATTTCCAGTTGCCAAACCTTGAGCCCAGACATTATGAATATCACTATTAAGGGACTAGGAGGGGGGATAATGCTGGATCTGTTCAATGTTTACATAAGGGGGACAACGGGGGGCAAAACCTCTCCCGTTCTCACGCTACTTCAACAAGGCTTATCAAATTGCTCACCCTACTCTAGAATAGTAGTTGCTGGCGATTTTAACAGTACTTTTGAGCCTCTTAGCACAGGAGATATAATAGGGATTGAGGACGAGGACAATAAATGGGGTGTTCCCTTACTAACCATACCCCCGGTAAAACGATGGACGCAGGTGGCCATCCAACTAAATGCACTTACCTTAGAATACGGGCTAAGGGCTGTGAATGGCAGGACCAGTTCAGATGCCCAGGGAGCCTTCACCTACAATAGAGTAACTTGCCCATCCCGCATTGATTACATCTTAGTAGATGTTAGATTTTGGGGGCATGTTTTAAATATGAAGGTGGGTAACACAACCAAGAGCGACCATAACCCTCTTTGCATGTCATTGAGGTTCCCATGGACACTCACCTGCTCTATACTACCCAATCGCATGCACCTTGTGACCAAAGATGTGATACCCTCAAACTCGAGAAGAGCTTTGAAATGGCAAAAGGTTACCCTTGAAGAAGCAAAACTGGAGGCCATCAGACAAGTTCTTCATAAAAACACAATTGAGTTAAAGGAAGGAATTGCAGCGGGCCTAATTATGCCCTTAGCATACATTCACGAACCATTGAGCAAATTTCTATCCACTTCCAAGCACCGAAAGGGCCCACTAAACCTGTCGCACAATCCAGAAGATTCCAAAAGTGGTATACAAAAGAGAGTAGACTCAAGAGGAAGGCTTTGGTAACAGCGATTAGAGCCAAGAATAACTTAGCCATCAAAGTTGCAAGACAGGAATATAGAGAGACTCAGCATCAAGCAAAGTTGGACTGGGATGAAACCCGATGTCGTGATCTTAAAAACGCCAGTCTAGCGAGGGACACTAATCTCTTTTGGTCACTGGTCAGACAGGCAAACAAGGGTGAGGCAGATCAAATCCCCAATCATATTTCACCCCAGGTCTGGCATGACCACTTTCGCGACTTATACTCTGGGACTAATAACACAAATGCGGAAGGACAATGTGGTCACTCCCCATTAAGTCTTGGGAAGGGCAGCGACGATCTATTCATTCTAAAAGAAGTTGAGTCAGCTATAAGGAAGATAGTGCCCGCCAAAGCCCCGTGACCTGATCTCCCAGGTGACCTGTTCCTTGCTGATCGGGGTAATTGGGCTGAGTATGTCCTCCTCCTTATTAATTCTATCTCAAGAGGATGCCCAATCCCAGACTCATGGAAGGGAGCGGAGGTAGTCCCAATTTACAAAAAGGGGGGCAGGGAGGACCCTTCCAACTATAGGCCAATTAGCCTCATAGATGCAATGCAGAAGATAGTTGGCAGGGTCATATTGCAGAGAATTCAATCGTGGACTGACGAGGAGGTCATCCTTTCTCAGTATCAGGCGGGTTTTCGGTCCAACACAGGAACGGTTGACCAGGTCTCCTGATCCACTGGAAGGTGGTGACAATTGGCAAGGGCAGCCTTTACCTTGCCTTCATCAATTTAAAGACTGCCTTCGACCTGGTCCCCAGGCACAAGTTATGGCAAACACTGCAAGACATGGGCAGCCCTCCAATGATCCTTAACCTCCTAGTAAGGCTACACGAGGGCAATTATGCCCAGATAAGATGGGGGTCCCAGGGACAGCTCACTGATAAGATCCCAGTAAACAGGGGAGTACGCCAGGGCTGTGTGATGGCACCCACCCTGTTCTCGTTATACGTGAATGGGGTGGTTATATTTTTGCAAGAAGTACCAGCTGACGCCCCGGCCCTGGCAGGTAATAAGGTACCAACGCTCCTGTTTGCGGATAACACACTGCTGATCTCAAAAACCCCGGCAGGCCTTCAAAAGCTCCTGAACAGGTTCCAACTCTTTTTTAACACCCAGGGATTAATTATAAACACATCCAAAACAAAATACATGACTTTTAATCCCCACAAATCCTTTAGTTACAACATCACTTTAGATAGAATCCATCTAGAGAGAGTTGCTACTTTCGATTATCTTGGCATACGCCTTTCAGAAAAAGTACAGTGGAAATTCCATCTTGATAAAATGCTCCTGAACCACAAACGTGCGGCCGGGGCATTGAGCAAAGAACATCGCTCATCATTTAGTAGACCCATTGCTCCGGCACTTACCGTGTATGGAGCCAAGGCAGTTAGCTCAGCCCTCTACGGAGCCGAGCTGTGGGGTTTTGATAACCTTGATGAGCTCAGCAGATCAGAAAATAAGTTCCTTAGGGACCTGATTATGCTACCGCAGGGCACACCCTTAACCCCTCTGATATATGATCTGGGTAGGCGCCATATCAAAGATCTGGAAAAACTCCGCCCCCTGTTGTATATGGGCACGCCTTAGGCGCACTCCTGAACTTGCCAATTATGCCGAAGCTTTCACTGAAGTAATGGGGTTGGACATTGGTAAAAAGATCAAATGGATCTCTAATGTTAAGGCGTTGATGACAACTCTGGGTCTCGAGGAGTCATGGGATACTCAATCCCCGCCAAGCAAAGCTGAGCTCAAACTCACCTATTGGGACTGGATAGATACCAGAGATCTCAGCAACCCAAATTTAGTAAAGCTTACGGAAGAGTTCCTTCAACATAAACCATCCAGAGGCCTCGAACCCTACCTGGATGTAATTCAGATCCCAAGGGATAGGGCATTATATACCCAATTTAGATGCGTCTCACTTTCAGCCCACGAATCCACCGCGAAGTGGTGCCCCTCTAATCAGATCACCACAGAATGCCCATCCTGCGGGATCGCCAAAGAGAGTATCACACATTTTATGTTTGTTTGCCCTGCTTATGCTAGTGCTAGGTCCTGCTGGCGTGTGCCAATTTGTAAACAACTAGGCACTTTAGACCATCAAGTTGCCCTGACCCGAGAACCTTATATGTTTGTGGAGTCGCCAAGTTTTTGGGCCGAGCCTGGCTAATCAGGTTCAGGGCTATATGAAGGGCATCCCAAAACTGACATGGATTACTAAAGAGCATGAACAAAGGACGATTGAAATCTGTAATGTTATACTTCGCCCTCGATAACGAATATTAATTACCTTAATTTTAACTACTTTTATTATCTTAAATTGTATTAACCAAAATGAATTCTCAAATGCATTAAATAGCTTTAGTTTTAACTGTTGGGGGGAAATTGTATTTTTACATCTTAATTATTATGACATGATGAACTACATTTTTATCCTGAAACTGTTTTGTATTGTGATGCTTTTATGATTTTATATCAAAATAAAGCTATTGACTGACTGAGAAGAACAATAAAGAATGCATAGAGGAAAAGTTCAAGACTTTAAAGACACAGGTGATGTGATGTTTTGTAACAAATATGTAATTATTGAGTAACCTATTATTTGACCTTTTTTAAGAGACACTGTTTTTGTGACTATTGAAGGGGCTGCCTGTTAACTGCCATTTGAGACCAGCTGTTTACCTGGGTGGAGATAGCTACTCTCTCTGCCGCAACAGTAAACCTGCTTTTGACCTGCCAAGAGGCGTCTTGTCTTTTTCTTTATCTGAGTTTCCTCGCAACAATAGACAAGACGTAATATAACACCTGATAAAAGAAGCCAGATAGGCGGTTTCTGTACTTGGTTAAAAACCTTGTTATAGTCCTCAAAGGTTCCTGTCTAATGCTACCAGCAGTCATGAATTATTTGACAAGCTTCCTTCTTTATGGAGAAACTTTTAGAGCTTGCACAGTAACCTTTTCTAGAACATTCTATTCATTAACTTCCAGTCATCATTTGAATGCAGGAATAGGTTTCTTATAAAGAACAGTGCTGCTATTTTGATAAGCATACTGTCCATACTAAGTGCCCATAATTCTGTAAAACACCTATGTAAGTAGGTTTACCGTAATGCAGTACACTTGTGTCATCAGTCCATCATGGCTCACATGATGGAGGCACAATGGTTACTAACTGGCTTATCTAAATTATGAGGGGGTGTGTCATGAGAGGCACATGACCAGAGATGAATGGAAAGGGCATTGATAGAAGTACAATGGCCCTGTCATTGCTGAACATGCAAGGGGAATACTCCCTTGCCTTATATCATGATTATAATTTAAAACAAACTACTTGGTATCTATTTCGTTGATCCATTGTGTTGAAGAACCATTTCATACACAATTGGAATCTGAGTATGTTTATTAAGCAAAGGTATGTAAAGCATGATATATAAGAGATAAAGTACCCCCTGCCGTACATTATAAGGATGTTGCAAGTTACCAAAGAGTTCCATAATCATATAGAGGAATGTAGCTGAAGGCAGTGTTCCTTTATGAGGTCACTGAACTCCTAGGTGACTTGCAATATCCTTATCTTACATGCCAGGGGGTACTTTACCCAATATAATACATGGTCACACTGTGGCGTGGAACCTCGTCCTGAGTGAGGTCAGCCATGCAATCTAGTGAGAGAACTCTGGGGTTTGAAGAACTCGAGCGTTGGGACAGTTGAAGAGGACTCGTTGTTGGATGAGGTTTAAAAGAATAAACACGTCATCCTTACCTTATTTATCGCGTTGTCTGTCGTGTTTATACACTACAATTCTGGCGACGATGAATGGGACACGGCGTTGAACACCTCAACAAGACGAGTGGTCGTAGTCCGGTTTAAGGTGTCTGTGTCCGGTTCTGTGGTGGGATCTTCATGTCACCGGAGGTGTGCTGCTTCATTAACGGAGTCAAAGGAGCCTCCGATCCATCAAGAGGCTTTGTGTGTAGTGCTGCATCGAAGGGCTCTGACGTGTGTAAACTTTGAGCTTGGGTGAGTTCAAGTGCGTTGTGCTGTTGAGACTGCATCCAGACCGTTGCTGGGTGTGTGTGCCCATCAGTCTTAGGTACAGGTCATCCGTTTCTTTATTGCTCAGAGGAACGTCGCTCTCGCCCTCTAGCACCGATTCACTACACAGCATTGTTCAGAGAGTTAGGGAGCATGGAGAAACGTCCATTTGCCCTCCTGTTCGTCTTTCCTTTCAGTTTTCTGTGTGAAGGTGCAGAATCACACAGCCTAGGTTGGTCTTTGCGCGTTGACTACTTTGTCTTTTTTTTTTTTGTGAATAAACTGCTGAACTACTTTAGTGCTTTCATCTTGAATGGGCTTCAGTAGCCTTCATGTTGGAATGTAGGAATCGCGGAGGAACGTCAGTTTCGCTCACCAGTTTCCGTGCAAAGCTCTTCTAGGAGTCATCGTTTTTTTTATGGTACAAGTTCAGCAGTTGGACAGTGTTTATTAACAGCATCTTATGCAGTCATTATCTAAACAATGATTTGAAGGTGCTCTCTTGTACGTTTTTGTTACAGTGAAAGAGTTCAGTATTTAGATCAGATCATTTGGTGGCTTTAAGTGGCCATCATGATAATTTCTACTTTAGTGTTAGTGTGCAGGATTGTTGCTGGAACTCATACTTTTTTAATATTTTTTTAATTTCTTTTTTCAACAGACTCTCTCAGTTTCAACATTACTTTGTGAGAGTGGGTGTGGTATAAAGGGACTTTCTCTGTTCGTCATTGTGTAAAATGTTACTGCACCACCTTTCTTTTTATCTTCTCCTGGTGAGCTTGTAATTAAGTTGCCCAAATGGAAGAAAGTGTTTTTCAATTACGCACAGGTGTGTGGGACAAATCTGAGTGCTGAAAGAAAACATGCTTTGTTGTTACATTGTTTAGGGGCTGAGGGGCAGGATGTCTTGGGAGATCTCCCTGAGTTGCCGCTACTAACAGAAGCACGTGATTTGAATGATTTTGAGAACGCCATTGCTAGATTAGATCGTCACTATCTTCCAGAAGTTAGTACTATATTGGAAAGCTATCATTTTGGTTTACTCTCAGGGCCAAAATGAGTCAGTTGAGGAATTAGTCACTAGTTTAAGGAAGCTAGCTTCAAATTATACATTTGGGTCTGCAATTGAGGATAGAATTAGAGATCAATTTCCACGATGTTGTAACAGTGACAAGATTTGTGAGGACTTGTGGATGAAAGATGAACCACCTTCAGAAGAAGTTCTTATTTTCGCTAAGTGTGTTGAGCATATGTTGAAGTGTGTGGACGAAATAAAAAGTGATAAGAGTTCGAAGGCCATGGAAAAAGAAGAGGCTACGGATGTGTGTGAATTCAGAACTCAAAAGTATGGTAATAAGAAAGTAGAAACTGATGTGAAAAGCAAAACTAAATTAGTTTCTGGGTTTAATGGTACTTGTTTCAGGTGTGGGGTGGTAGGTCACATGGCTAATGATAAATCATGTCCTGCTTGGTCTCAAACTTGCAATTTCTGTGTCATCAAGAGTCATTTTAGCAAATGCTGTCGCAACAAGATTAGAGGAGGATTTAAAACCAAGACTCAGAGGAAATTTGTCAGTAAGTTTTACTACTAGTGGGAGATGGATTGTTTCTCTCGGAGGTGGTTGGTATAAATGGTAAGCAAATTTTAATGAAGTTTGACTCCTGCTCTCGCATTACCATTGTCTCCAATGAAACTTTATTAGAATTGTTTGCGGGTGGAAAGGAGTCGTCACCAATGGACATACAGCCTGGAGGTTATGAAGGTACTAAGATAGAGATGCTTGGGTATTTTGAAGCTGACATAAGCTTAGGTGGTAAGGTGACATCAGGGAAGATTTATGTTTCCTCTCAAGGTGATAACCTTTTGGGGTGGGTTCACCAGAGTAAACTAGGAGTAAGTTTACATTTCGACAAAGTTTCCCAGATCCAAATTGATGAGGTATGTCTCAGCAATGACAAATTTGTAAAGGATTTTGGAAGTCTTTTTCAAAACAAATTGGAGAAGTTAGTAGGGTATAAGCATAAAATCAAGCTTAGAGCTAATGCTTGTCCAACAGTAGCCAAAGTTCAGAGAGTTCCCCTTCGCAGAAAAGCAGCAGTGGAGGATGAGTTGAGGAGATTGTGGAGTGATAGAACCAGAGTGGTTGGCTCCCATTGTTGTTGCGCGCAAAGGCAATGGTGACATTTGCCTTTGTGTGGATTTGCGTGCGCTCAACAAAGAGGTAATTGTGGACAAGTTCCCGCTGCCAAATATTGAGGAAATGGTAATGACTTTTGCTGGGGTGCGGATTTTCTCAACCCAAGATTTGGTATCAGCCTACCAGATTGAACTTCATGAGGATTCAAAAAGATCTCACTGCATTTGTTACCCCTTCTGGAACTTATCTATTCAAGAGAATGCCTTTTGGATTGATTTCAGCTGCAGCGGTGTTTCAGAGAGTCATGGAAAGGATTCTGAAGGGGTTGTCCGGAGTAAAATGTTATCAAGATGACATTCTCATTTTTGGAGCATCTGCCAGTGAACATAATCAAAGCGTGAGGAGTGTTTTGAGAAAGTTGGAGGAAGCAGGATTAACTCTCAAAGCGGAAAATGCAAATTTGGTGTGTCAGAGGTCAGTTATCTGGAATACAATACCTCAGAGTTTGGAATCAAGCCACTCCCGGAACTCGTGGAGACCATCAAATCATTGGAAGTTCCCAAGTCAAGGGAGGAGCTGTCTTCTTTCCTTGGCATGGTCGAATATTACAGCAAGTTCATTAGAGACTTTGCCAGTAAGACGTTTTGCATGAGGAAACTGTTTAAAAAAATTGAAATTAACATGGGACACACATGCACCAATGAGTTCACAGCTGTAAAACGTGAGTTGAATCATGCTCCTTGTTTGAAAGCGTATGATCCCGTGGGTGACACATGAGTAGTATGTGATGCAAGTTCTAGAGGTTTGGGAGCACTATTAATTCAGATAAAAAATGGAAAGGAGAATTTTATAGCCTGCATGTCACGGTCTTTGAGGGATGCAGAATACAATTATTCTGTCATAGAGAGGGAATCACTTGCTATCAACAAGCAGTTTTTGTGGGGCATCAGATTTACTGTTTATACTGATCACAAGCCTTTAGTAGAGATTTTTTCAAAGAAAGTGCTTGACTCAATCTCTGCCCATATCAGGAGATTGATAGTTAGCTTGCAGGAATTCAGTTTCGATGTGCAGTATGTTCCTGAAGTGAGCAATCACTCTGCTGACTGTTTGTCCAGTTTAGTGAATGTCACCATTTCAAATTTGAGTGAGAGTATTGATATGGATAAGGAAGAGGTAGTGAGTGTGTGAAGTTTCTGACGGAACTATCTCTGAAAAAGAGTGGCTGGAGGAATTGCATCTAGATGAAGAGATGTCTCAAGTTATCTGATTTGTGTGTTTTGGTAAAGCAAGCAATTCTGAATTGGGATGACACAAGGCGAAATGGGGTAGGATTCTGGATGAATTGGCTGTTGACAGAGGTTTTTTTTTTTTGAGACACAAGATTGATTCCACCTATGAATTTGAGACAGAGATTATTCCAACTTGATCATGAGGGTCACATGGGTATTGTGAAAAAAAGGGGAGACTTCGGAGAGGTTTTTGGTGGCCCTCTCCTGAGCATGATGTTGTGTGTATAGTAAGGAATTGTATTGAGTGTGTAACTTGTATTAAAGGTCTCAAAACCAAGCAGTTACCCATGGTTTGTCGTGTGCTTCCATAATACCCTGGGGAGGAGGCTGAGATGGACATTTTGGGCCCTATAAAAGGAGAACACGCTACACATTACATTATTGTTTTAATGGACTTGTATTTCAGATGGGTGGAAGTGTCGTGTGTGCAAGACATTTCATCCTCAGCTGTGATCAGATTTCTAGAGGGTGTGTTCAAAATAGAGAGTTTTCCCAGATATTTACTCATGGATAATGGAGTACAATTTTGTTCACATGAGACTGAATCTTATTTGAAGAAGTGTGGTATTGAACACAAAAAAATCTGCCTTGTATCACCCTGAAACCAATGGTGCCATAGAAAGGGTGATTAAGACTTTGAAGGAAGGCATACAACTGGCGAGGGCCAATAATCTTAGTTGGAAGAATGAGTTGTCTAGTAGGTTGGCTGGCTATCTGTTCTCTCTGCATAGTTCCACTTGTCAATCTCCTTTTGAATTATTCAAGGGATGAGCTCCTTCAACAAGTATGTGTCCTGGTTGGACGTTCTGGATCAAGGGCTGTGTTGATAACTCCTGGGGAATGGAGTGAGAAGGAGTTTATTGCCCAATAGAAGAGAAAGGAACATTTTGACTCCAGCAAGGGTGTGTGTAATGTGTTGGTTAAAGTAGATGATTTTGTAAAGGTTAGAGCACCCAAGGGGTGTTAAAATTGGTCCAAGTTCACATAGAAGTTGCAGGTGATCAAATCTTTCAAAAATGATATTAAGACACATGATGGTCGCATATGGAACAAGTCCAGAATTGCAGTTCTCAGGCATCCACTTGTGTCTTCATCTTCTATGTCATCTAATTCGCAGCTGATTGGTTGTGGGTTGGGTGGTTTAGGCTTGCAAGTTGTTCGTAGCAATGTTCCAACAAAACGCAGGAGGAATGTCATAGAAATCAGGACACTGGCATATCTCAAGGATTTTGTAGTATAATGTATTGGGTGGAAATTTACCCAACTGTTAGTTTAACTGTCTAACATGTTATTTTCTTGTGCTTTAACAACTTTGTTTTGTTATGTTAGGGGCGTGGGTGTTGGGATTTTGTTCTTGTTTATTTCATTTTGCTTTGTTTAGAATGGGAGGATGAAGTGTGGCGTGGAACCTTGTCCTGAGTGAGGTCAGCCATGGAATCTAGGGTTTGAAGAACCAGCACGTTGGGACAGTTGAAGAGGACTCGTTGTTGGATGAGGTGTAAAGGAATAAACACGTCGTCCTTACCTTATTTAACGTGTTGTCCTGTTGTGTTTCTACACCACACACACCATCACCTTTCCTACAAACCACTTAAAACCTTGGTGTGTATCTCTTTCATATGAAAGAGCAGGCATGTTTGCAAACATAAAGAGTAAAAATAAAACCTCTAGTACAAAATTAAACACATCAAAATTATGTTAGATATTTGTGGCAAACAGATATTAGAAACAGTTCAATGCAAGTCAGTTTTAAAAATAAAAAGCTGCAGTAGCTTGGAATGTGTAGAAACATGCAGAAAGATTCTAGCTATTCTCTATCTAAGGAGTGAAAACTATAAACATACTCTCTCTTCTTGCCACTGTAAGCTATTAACACAGAGCAGAAGAAAGAAAAGCAAAGTTGTGTTTTCATTGCTTTAAACAGCTGCTTCAATTATGCTCTGTGACCTGACCCGCTTTTGCTTTTCACCTCGGCTGCTGGCAGCAGGTATTGTGATGTCAGGACTTGAATGTAATAACTTATAATATTCAGGTTCTGACGTCTTTTCTTAATAATCAGAGACTGGGTGCATCACAAGTCACCTATTATAAAGTATTCAGAGACTGCTGTTTATACAGGGATTACAGGATTCCATGTATTATATTGAGATAAGCAGGAAATGTTCCCCATTGACTGCAGTGAGCATCTAATACTGAACCCTCAATGCATGTAAGTTGCATAGACTTCTGCATAAAAAACCCAAGGTAGTGCATGTGACAGAAACTGAAACAGTTAGATCACAGTCTTGCATCAAACACTCTTGTTAACTGTTTCAGAATGGATTTGTTCCCCTCAGTCCCGCCCCATACAAACTATGTTGGATCCCAGAACCACAAATGGTCACTACCCTGTGTAACAACTTACGAAATGTAACACAACCTCTCAAGTTCTATTGATGTCAATGCAACCCATTTTCTAACTTTGCATGTGAGCTCTATATTGCATTACAGCCATGCTACCCCATCAAAAACACGCTTGAAATACCACAGCTAGTCGTTCTGCAGTGAAAGCAGTTGTTTTTAATTAAGACAAAGATGACAGGCTTAAATATCGCACTAGTGAATGAAAATGTATGTAGAAATTAATTAGTCCACAAAAGTACTCTAAACATAATTATGATTTAATTCCTACAACCAAGTACACTGCAAATCCACAGCGCTATAACCCCAGCAGGTGTGCAATAACAAAGTGAAATTCAATGATTATAAGAAATATGAATAGGAAGCACTGTTCTAAAATGACAAATATGCTTCTAAATCAACAAAACCCATCCAACTTGCCTACAAATGTTTCCCTCAGTTTAGTGTATATTTTGCATTCAAGCATAAGACGCGGAGCTGTAACAAGACGTTCCACACATCGCGAAAACTGTAAATTGGGCACATGCATAATGAATAGGTTTGTACACAGTGAGAGCATCACAGTCTAGAAATGGAATCACGCGGGAGAGCAGCGCGCCCCAGTTTCTGAAAGTGTGACATTTGCTTGCAAGTAGTACAACAGAAATCAAAAACTGAGGCCTAACATCATAATTCAGTTAAAGATTAGTACTGGTTAGCTCAAGGCGGTTTGGCGTTGGCGCTTTAGGGCTGGAGCCATGTCATGTTTTCAAGATATTCACATGAGACATATTTACATGCAGCGCTTTAAATGGGCCTGTACTCATCGGTACTGAGTACCGGCACTTTTATATTTTCGCCCCTTGAGTACCGGGACCTTTCCTCAGACAAGGAGAGTACTCATAACGGCACGGTTTTGATGCAGTTGGTGCTGCGCTCCTGAGCTCTATCCTTGGCAGCACCTTCTGCACGGTTTCTATCGCCTTTCAAACCGAGCTGAAGCCTGGGCTGAGCTGGTTCAAAAGCGCCAGGACCGCAGCTGTTTTCAGAAGAACACAGAGGTGCGTGTGCCTCTCTGGTAGTTATGAGAGGAGGAGTATTGCTGCAGGGTGTCTTTCAGAGGGGGTCAGAAGGTGTCCAAAAAACTGAATAGGCGCGAGTGTGGGACACATTGTTCAGGGAAATACAGCTTGTTAGCATGCCAATTGTTTTAAACGCCCACAAATCTTCGCCCATCAACAATTTAAATATAAGGGATTTGCATGAAAGAAACCCCTGCCCTCTAGACTTAAATCAACTCATTCATAATTTAAAAAAACTGCATAACTAGTATTGATTTGTTAGGGTGCCATTTATTCATAAACTTTTGTTATATAACTATAAACGTAGATGATTTGCAGCAATGAGACATGCCTGTGGCAGTCTCTGAAAGGGTTCAATATGCGAATATGTACATCACACAAAATGCGATCCACAACTTTGTGCTGCACCTGTTAACGTTTTTGAAGACCTCCACTGTCGGGTACTGCATGTGAAAGAGAATGTGTTAGGGCCAGGAAGTAAAAGCAATAAGTGTGAGTTTGGAAGCATGGGTCTGACTGTGTGAATGAAAAGTAGTACTGTGTGCATGTATGAAACTAAATGTGATTCAGAGAGCCTGAAATGATCTTTTAAGTGTGTGAGGGGGCATGTGTGGATGAAAGCCACATGAAATTTCGGCTCATTTTGAGCTCAAAGTTCCAAAAGAACCATGAGTTGATCCAGAGCCCAGCATCTGACTCAAGCCTGGCTTGACCTGTAGGTGGCTCACACACCTCTAGGCAAGTGTACTTTAGAAATAGCTACTCATGAGGCCAGCTCTAGGTTTATTAATCGGGCAAAGGCCTAGGGTTTGCCGCAGAAAATGGGCGCAGTCCCAAAGAGCAATGTCTGAACGTAATTATTTTTTTAACTCTGCTCCAAAGAATTCGACAACAAGACAAATGTGATAATAAATGTATTCTGCCTTGCCTAACTCATCACAACATTCTGCATTTTGAAATATTACCCGGTACAGAATTCTTTGGTATCCAGTAAATTCCCATGTACAATGGCACTTTATTAACTCTGGTGGTTAATGCACTTTCTGGAAATATATGTGTGCTTTCTTCTAATCAAAGGTTTGACTGAACGTAAAATTGCATAGAGGATCAATTTGCCTGCTGTAACGCACAGCATGAGACATGCAGATCACAGATTTGTTTTTTATATAGAGAGCTTTGTTGGTTACTGTTTTTGCTTCAGAGATCATTGTGTTACCTGCAGGTCACAAGTTAATATCTTTGTCATATAGTTTAGTGATTCATGATCCCGCATCAAAGATACGCCTCAAACTACAAGGAACATTTTAGAAAACTTGCTGGTTTTTTTCCTCAATATTTTATTATTATAAGGTTGCTAAAAAAAAGGCCACTTTGGTTAATATTAAGGACTTATTGTTAAGTACTATATAAATGCCTACGGCAGACCGAAGACCTTCTGCCCTTCAGAAGACTTCTCAAACCTGGCTCTTAGAAGAGTAGCACCTCCCCCCCGCCCCCCCCACAGCGCCTTGAGACCCTCGCGGGTATGTAGTGCGCTTTACAAATGCCATAATTGATTGATTGATTGAATTGTTACACATTCTTACAATACATACATATTTTTTTCATACAAAGCTTAGAAAGTTAAAAAATATAGCCCGCCCCAAACTCCACCCCCAGTCGACTGGTTATTTTTGGTGAGTATCTGCACTTATTTTTTTCCATTTAAAGCACTGTTTACACGCTATGAACTAAAAAGCGCTCTTACATTCGCTAAGACTTATTTGGTTTATTGAAAATTACCCTACTATGTATGAAGTCAGCATGGAGATATCAGTCAACCGTCCATTAATATCACTGCGTGTTCCATATTTACGAGCCAACTAACTAATAAAGAGATCAGGGGATAGATACCTGCATAGTGCAGGTGTATCATCTGGTTTTAAGTGGGAGTGACAGACAAAAATAAATGAAAAAAGACCTTTTAAATCAGTTTGAAGAGCAAGCACGCATTATCTTATAAAATGGCCTTAAGTGTATCCCTTATTGCTTATGAAGGCGGTACATTGATTGCAAGTCGGTTCCAATATGAACAGCTAAAATCTGAGTTTCAACCCTTTAATGGAATTCACAGTTAGTCTTCTAAAATGATCACAAGTCTTCTGTATTCTTGAAACCACTACTCCCTTTCAAAACCTTTCATATTGTACTTGAATTTCTATAGCACTCACGATCCCTGACGAGGCGCTGAAGCGCTTTTTCGGCGAGCCTACTGCTTTACAGATAACCCCACATTGTCTTGCCGCCCGTTTAAGCTGCTGCTCCTTCCTAAACCCTCTGGTCGTTTTCTAGATCTTTGATCTATCACACAGCTTCTTCTTATTTTAATCCGTTGCCCTATTCCGTCTTCAAATCAATAGTTTTATTGAAAAAAAAGTCACAAATCCTCACACTAGATAACTACACCTGCTGATCTTTGAAATGAATAGATTTAAAGAGTCAGTGGGATATTATAAGGAGTTTACCACAACAGAGCAGCAATGTATATATTTCAGAATGTAAGCAAGACAAACTACAATATCACTTAGCGAAAGTTTAGTAGAACCAATGACAGCAACGCAATGAGTTCTACCCCCTTGCCTTCATTTAGGTTGTCTCTGTGAATGTACCCAAAATAAATTATGTAAAACCTTCTCACTTCCAGCAAGTAATGAAACTAACCACCTGGTAGATATTGCAATGCCTAGTGGTAGTCAAATAACCAAATACTCTGATTAAACAACTTCTTCCCTTGACAGCTTCACATTCCTTACCAGTCATTTTCATGAATAGATGCCTCTAAGTACGTCTCAAAGATTTATATTTACTTCCTATTTAGGGGTAAAGGTGTTAAAATTATGCATAATGCAAATGAGACAAGGTGTCCTCAGGTTTACCCTTTATACCTTATGCAGTAAATCGCATATGTCATCTTTCATTAAGGGCCCTATGCAAATCCAGTACCACAGTGTTCAATGATTAAACTCCCCTGTAGTAAAATTGCTCCAGTGCTACGCTGAGATAATGTTTTTAACCTCAACCGAAGACCCCCATGGAGAAAGGTAGACATATAGTTATTGTCAACGTGCAAGATTATCTCACTCTTAACCAACAAACCAAGCCTAAGTGACCTTCTCACCTGCTATCTCAAGGGCTTTGTATTCGCAATTTGGACATCCAGCAAGATAAGCACATACATCAGCACTGTCAACATTAACGCTATGGCAAAAAAATACCTTAAAAGGAATACAATAAACATCAGGAAAAATTTAGATAATAATAAGCAGAAATATTACCTAAAAAATACTTATTCTTGCCAATAAGTATAATGAAAGCTTTCTTTAATTTAACAAGGTAAAGATAATTTCCACAAACTTTCTCCTATGATCTGCGTTATTACATTCATTCAGTTATATAGAAATGTGAATTTCCATATATGAAGTAAAGGTGGTTCTATACTCAGTCTGAAAGCAAAGGTTAATTAATTCAAGTGTCCTCCCCATTCAAAGCAAGACTTCTGTTGTATCTTCATGCAAGGAATACATGGCCACATCTCAAATGAATGAAAAAGCAAAGCCTATGCAGGTAGATATTGATTGGTCCATGATCAGAAGACATTCTGATCGTCTGGGTAAGGCAGGAATGTATGCATTGTCTGCAACAAAATAACACATTCAACGAGCTCCCTTTTGCTTCTCTTGCAGATAACCAGACTTCAAGCGCCAACTGCGGCTAGATTCACAGTGATAAAAGTGGATGAATGTGAACGTACAGCGGTCAAGGCTTTCTGAGATGCTGGCAAGTATGACTTATGCATATTCAGAAGTTTTAAAAGAAATTTGACTTAGACTAAAAAACTGACCAGGAAAGCCGAAAACTCTCGGTGTAGAAAAATTTATTGGGAACATTGTGTGCATTCAGATTAGCGATGTAAATGAATTCTTACAGTTTTCACTGACACTTCATCTTTAAAACCAGAAGCAGTGTGCATATTTATTATCTGCTGCTGCCATCATCAGGAGGGATCATTGAACAATGTCTAAAACCCTCAACCCAGAGCACCCTGATGATGTGTGATTGCTTAGTATTGTCTCATATCTTCTGGCTCCTGGGCCCCAGGAGACCTCAACCCTATAAATACTGGGTGGCACAATCCAAAATGAACCACCGCCATAGCACATGGACCTGAGCACTAATCTCCAGAATGGAATCCTTATAGTTGGAAAGAGGAGTAAAGCTGGACACTTACTCCTGCGGTGCAGCAAAATGGTAGCTGTTGTAGGCTGATGCCATAAATCGGTAGGTTTCAACCTTAAAGGTTTTGCAGGAAATGAAATACCTTAACCCCTTGAGTGCCCCGCCCTTTCCACGCCCTGTGCCGGGCGTTTCATTAGCGGGCGGGACTCATGACGAGATAGTCTCGTCATGGGCACAGCGCAACCGCGGCCCATGACGAGACCATCTCGTCATGGGCATTCAAGAGGTTAAGCAGCCAGAACCTCTTTATCAGAGTATCGACATGTGAGAAGCATATCCGAAGCTGCGTCAGAGCGGCGTTAAACACCGTTCACCACTTGGTGCTGTCAAGCAACAACCCGCATTTAAGACTACTTTTTACGCTTCTGAGGTACTTGAAAAGAATTCTCATGTGTTTTCCTGCTGAAAAGCCCTTTTGACTGAGCGCATGTAATGCTCGCACTTCATTTACAGAGAAGAGCTTATCAGGGTCCCACCACCTTGTTCTCTCCTATTATTCTCACTCTCTTTCTTAAGTATGACATTTCCGTTTTAATTAACTCAACTGAACCCTGAACTGGGATATTCTAGTCCCCACCTCTGGGAATGAATAAATCAGGTACATAAATACGACATATCCTTCACTGCTCTTATGTCTGCGGGAATGTTCAGACTACAGGGTGGACCCCCAGTACGGATCAGAAATATCCTTTTGGTGGCAAAATGAAAAATTGAACCTGAAAACATACCTGAGTTGAGAACATCTTATTGGATGAACACTAAAGACAATTAGGCTGGGATATTTGTTCAATACACATTTATCGTACACGTTGGTTTGACAAACCTTTACTAAACACATGTACACAGCAAGATAAAATGCAAAACATCATCCAAAACACTGAGTAAAAAACAAGATAATTTACCACAGGTACAATAATCGTTCTAAATTATGCCTTATGGAGGTGGTATCATGCATTTTTTTTAAAATTGAAACTAACACTATAGAGTAAAATATTACTACTCACCTGCCAGCAATGTGCGCATAACGCCTTTAAAAAAACACGGACTCACACAACGTATTATTACCGGCCTTCAGGCAACGTGCAAACGTGTCAGATACATTTATTATGCTGTTGTCATTATTATTACAATTTTTTAAAGTGAAGGCTTTATATTTTTCTTGAGAAAGAAAAAGTCTATGATTTACCTCTTACGAATCAATACTACATAACTTTCGTATGTGTCCGGAATGTTTTGATTTTCTACACCTGGATAGTGGATATAATCTAGCATGGTTAGTGACGTATTTCCGTGCAACTAAATTCCTTTATTTGGGGCGACGCTATCCTTGAAAACAACTATCTAGGTAATGACAACTCTGCTGCACTCATATCATGGTCGAAACTCTGGGGCAGATTTATGTTTCCCGGCGCATCCCTGCAAATCAGCAGGGGTGCGCCAGGAAAGATGCGTCACGCAAGTTTACCCTTGCGCCACCACAGATACGCGGCATTTACAATGCAGCGCATCGTGGCGCAAGGATAAACAGATGCGTGACGCATCTGATGTCGAAAGGGCGGCGCATTGCTGGAGTCGTGTCGCAAGCACGACGCAACTACAGCAATGTTTAGGGGCTGCCCATACCTAACATGCTGCGTCATGCCTTACGCCTGCTTCAAGCAGGCGCAGGGTTTTGACAGCAGCAGCGTCGGAAAAGTGACTGAGTGAAATCTTGTAGATTTCACTGCGTCACTTTTCCGAGGCTTTTTCCGACGGAACGCCCACTCTGCATACATTAAACCTGACGCAGGTTTAATGTAGCGCAGGGCTTTACAACGTGACGCGTCTCCCTAGATGCGTCACATTGTAAATAAGGCGCAACATGGCGCATGGTTTACGCCGCCGCTGCGTCACAGAAGTGACGCAACGGCGGTGTAAATGTCTCGCAAGGGGCTTGTAAATCTGCCCCTCTGTGCGTTAAACTTTGTTGAAAACATTGTGCACATAGAGGGTAACATTAAATACATGAATGGGTCCGCGGTATAGAATGAGCGACAGTCCAGGTTCTATACCAGTATGTTTTGCAAAACACACACATCAAATGTAGGAACGTATTAGACAAACAATACTCGTTTTAAATGTATGTAGGTGTTTCACGCTGCGGACAGTGGCAAACACACTGTACCATGGAAATCCATCCTTCAAACCTGCTACAGAACCGTGAGCCAGCATACAGACGATCATCCCAATGCCACAGGCTAAACTAACCTTCCAGGAATGTGGTGGGAAACATTTTCTCATTTAATTGCCTCTGTAAAGTATGCCACAGAATGTAAGCTTTTCCTTGACCTTTTTTGTCGCTGCTCGTAAGCAGTTATGCAGAGAAAACATATTTAGATAAAATATGCAATGTTCAGCAACACCATTTGGATAGAATTTCACACCTAATTAGAAGAGCAGGGCTGAGGTTGATGTTTAATTTAAAAGACTGTTCGCAGCTTAGCCTGGAGCCTTCAGGCTTACAAACAAATTAGCAGTGATCCTTCTTTTGTGGGTAGGTAATATGGGATTTCATACCTCCAGTACAGTGTGTGATTACCATCTAGTAAAGGGTATTTTCTTTTCCCCCTAAAGCTACCTCCAAGTAGCAGTGAGTCCAACTCTCACTGTACGTAGTCATATGACAGGAGAGAACTGACCTGCAGCAAAAGATTTCAAACTTATCCCCCAGGTACTTGACTCACCATAGACACCCAATACTGGGAAAAACTGTCAGAGACACCCGAGGAGGGAAGCACACAAAAAGGGGCATCGAGAGAAAACTATGGACACTAAGGCAGGGAAGCTTGTATATATACACTGGGTCAGTGCTGAATTTGTAAAAAAAACAAGACTACTGGGTGCCCGAAACTCTGTTCAGAAAACTCTGTGGAGTTTTTTTCTTCTTTCTCTGCCTCCATTTTAATGATTTGTGTGTTGTTCCCTCTCTTGCTCTTGGGAATTAACTGATGCACAAAAGTAAGTACTGGTTCTTGTTAGACCTGGCTTTTCCTGCTGGTTTATCCCCAGACTCTTTGGCCTCCTGTTTTGGACCCTGTTTTTGTTGGTTTTATGACTCTGGGTACTTTACCACTGCTGATCAGTGCTAAAGTACATATGCTCTCCCTGTAAATTGTATTTATGGATTGGTGATTCCATGATTGGCATATCTGATTTACTGGTAAGTCCCTAGTACAGTGCACTGTGTGCGCCCAGGGCCTGTACATCAAATGCTGCTAGTAGGCCTGCAGCACTGATTGTGCCACCCACATGAGCAGCCTGTAAATGTAACTCAGACCTGCCACTGCAGTGTCTGTGTGCAGTCTAGTACTGCAGTGTCGACCTAGCAAGTGCACTCACTTACCAGGTCCTAACCTTTCCTTTTCTTACATGTAAGACACCCCTAAGGTAGGCCCAAGATAGCCTTATGGGCAGGGTGCAGTGTATGTGAAAGGTAGGACATGTACTGAGGTGTGTGGCATGTCCTGATAGTAAAATACAATGTATTTTGTTTTTCACTATTGAAAGGCTATCTGTCCCATAGGATAGAATGGGAGTTCATTCATAACATCTTATAAAATATAACTTCCCATTGGCACAAGATAGAAAGATGGAGTGAACTATGCCTGAACTCAGAATATAAAATTGCATCTTTTGGGAAAGATGATTTTTATATTGTGTGTTTGAAAATACCACTTTGAGACAGTATCAATTTAAGTTTCTTGCTTAGCCATCCTGTGTGCCTCTGCTGGTTGGTTTGTGGATTGACTGTCTGGCTTTGGATTGACATGGGCTGGGGATGTGCATTCTCTCAGGTCAGTCACCGAGGGGTTGATGTGTGTCCTGCTTTTCCTGCATGAGTCAGGGCTGGGCTAAATAGACCTGGACTGCATTTAGAGTTGGGGGGGGGGAGATTTCCTTGCCCCTGCATAGGCGTGGTCTGCCTTACATAATGCTGTATCCACCTCCTGCCGGAAGCTGCACCGGAGAGGACAGAACTGGTTTTGGCTGGGGGCAAAGAGCTTCTCTGCCACAAGAGAGCAAATTAATTTTTGCTATATAAAGTGGGACCCAGACCCCTGAACTTTAGATCATATCTGGAATTCAAGAGGAACCTATGCCAGGAGAAGAGCTGGAGAAACTGAGAAGTACTGCCCCTTTGCTGTGTGCTGTCTGGGGTTGACCTGTTGTGGCTGTTTCTGCCAAGGAAAGTACAAGGACTTTGATGTGTGCTGTGTCCCCTGCTTGAGGAAGATCTCCAAGGGCTTGAAGTAGAGCTTGCCTCCTGTTTTGAAGTCCCAGGGATACAAAGACTTCACCCCCAGCTCCCATGAACTTCCTTGCTGGGAGTTCTGACCTGCCAAGAGGTGCCTGCTGCTGTTCTGAACCTCTGGAGGTTGTTCCTGCGTTGGGAGCTGGAAAAGTAACGCAAAGAGGAGAAGCACGACGCATCCATACCTGTTTTTGATATATCGCCAAAGAAACTGACGCAGCACCTGCCCGCGGCTTGAGAAATCGCCATACGCTGCACCGAGTGCACGAACTACGAAAGCCGAGTTCAATACACTGATTCCGATGGAGGCGTTTGTGCGGCTGCAAGAATCCACACATTGTTAGACCGTGGCTGAAGAAATCAATGCAAGCGCCGTTGCTGCATTGGGAACTGACGCATCGCCGATCCTCACGCTTCGCACCGGTGTGCCAAGTCTACAAGGACGCTGGGGCCGCAGTAAGAAATCAACGGATCACCTCCCCTTCAGTAAGGAATGACGCATCACCTTCCTTGCGTGGCAGTAAGGAACTAACATATCACCTCCTCTGGAGTAAGGAACCAACGCATCACCTTCCCGCATTTAAGGAACCAATGCATCACCTTTCCTGCTGCTGTTCTTGATTTTGACGCATCCTAGGTGCTTTGTGTGGAAAGTGTCACATCTGCAATTCGCTTTGAACAGAACTGTTTCTACCTTTTGAAAGTCATATTTTTATTTCTGTGTTGTGGATTTTGGTCATTTTGGTCTTATTTGGTTTAGATAAAGATTACTAATTTTTCTAAACTGGTGTGGTGTCTATGTGTAGTGTTTTCACTGTATTCCTGTATGTGTGCACACATTCTTTACACACTGCCTCCGAGATGAGCTTGTCTGCTCATGCCAAGCTACCAAGGTGGTGAGCAGGGGTTATTTTAGAAGTGTGTCCTTCTTATCCTGACTAGGAAGAAGTGTCCCTACTTGGACAAAGGTACCTACCTCTGCCAACTTGAAACCCCCATTTCTAACAGTCCCCAAAAATGAGTGCTAGCGCCTCCCACCAGCAGTAGCTGGCTTAAATTAAGCACTGCACTAGATACAGAAAGACATAGAATTCAGGACAGGTAAATGTAGACATGAACACTGGGACAGAGAGCCGCAGACAATACCAGAAGAGAGAGAGAGAGCCAATATGTTAGGACGTTGTGGCCACATACAATGAGGTGCAGACACAATGCCTACCAACAACGGGATGGGGAGACATGAACCTGGGCAGATCTGGTTGAAAACACAACGATACAGAAATCTGGATACAGACACTAAAGAAGAGAGACATTGGCATAGAGAGATATGGACATGGACACTAACACAGAGATAGACGAGCACCTTAACACAGACAAATAACATGAGATTCTCCATTTAGCAAACTAGCATACCCCATGTAGCCATCAGTGCCAGGGCCATTACATGACATTTTGCTTTAAAAAACAGCTAACATAACAAAAAACACAAGGAATCTAGAAGTATTTAGCAGTGCACACTAGAGTGAGAAGATTTTATAGCAGATTCAGGGATGATAAGTACAATAAATCTTGCCAATATCTGCTAAAATCCTGTCCCAGTCTCTAGGAGCAAATGTCTTGGATATTTCACATCTATACAAACTTCAATTTAATTGGACTGTCTTAGGTCATGGAAGGTGGAGGTTCATATAAGAGGAGTTTGGTAAGCTCAGCTCGAACCAGGAGTTTAAAAGTCATGTCCAAGTCCAGCAAGATAAAATCGATAAAATTGCAGGTTGATGATACCATTCATTCACTACGTTTGAGAGACCTACCAAGATATTGCGGCATGTAGTGCTAAATTTTGCAAAGTAAAAAGAGCCGTGTTTCTAGCTCATAACTTCATTTTGTTTCATTCTGTAGCCTTTCATTTACCCACTTTCCTAGGGTTGCTGCATGCTTCCATCCCGCCAGGACACAAATTATGCGATGCTGGTCTAGTCTTTTATTTAATTGAAGTGATTCAAACCACAAGTACCAAAATGCATCTGTTTCATACACTCAAGCCAAGCCCGGGAAACATAGATTCGAATTTACATAGAGTCATCTGGTAACCCTACCCATACCTGAAACCATGCCGCCTCCAAAACTGATGAAGGCATCTGGCCTTCTGCTCAAAAGATAAGCCACAGGCTGAGCAAGTAAACAAACCATGTTACACGAATGTGCTCTGCTGTCTACCTACCACTAGCCGCTTCTAGTAAGTTTGCGGGACTGCTGTTAAAATATCTAATTGTTTTGTGCTTTGTGAACATTTTTGGCAGAAATCAAAAAATAATGAACACTATAGTAATAGCGTAAAAACGTGTACATTACATTAAAAACATTTTTTTCCAGTGATGTTCATCTTTACTACAATTTTATTTTTGGGCGGTACCACCAATGGAACACATTGATACAATTCTACCTTGGCAAGGTTCTCACCCTTCCTAGTCCACTGTCTGTAAATGAAACAACCTTTATTGGAAGGGTTAAAATATGTAATTTCGTTCTATGGTCCAAAACGTACTAGAGTCCCTCAGATCCGCCGCCTTCATTGTTCAGATCCGAATTATCTTCGTTTTTCGAATTAGAAGAACATAGACCATTTCCCTCTATATTCATAATGCATGCCTTGAGCTCCAGGGGCACCTATAAAGCAGCTCGACGCTGCCATCTATCCCTCCGTTTCTCTTTTTTTGCCGCACAACTGTGCTAAGTGATAGGAATTTTTTAAACAGTCACCTGGAATGCTGACATTTTGCATTTTCTCCCTTTCCTGCAGCTACGAATAGAACTTTGCATTCAATTAAGCGCACAGCAGGTGAAAACCCCAATTATGGAACTTATTTTTTTGTCTACTTTCTGTCTTCACTCCCAGACGTTACATTTTAGAAACTGTTTCAAAGACAAGGCTGGATTCTGAGTCATCTCAAAATTCAAAAGTAAATTAACACGTTCAGCTTGCACAGAGTTTCTGCCAGCAATTTCTGAAAAGAGAACGGTAAAATATGTTTCCTGGCTGGGTTTCCCTGTTTTTGTGAACAGCTATATTTCATTTAGTATTTGATGTTGTTTTTCTACAAGAAAAGAAAAAAAAGGTGTGATTTATGCAAGGTGTATTCAGCTGCTAGTTAAAATGTGAAATGACAAAAAAAACTGCATTTTGTGGTTTTGAGTACCCTTAAATTTTAGTTACCAAAATGAAATAAAGACAGTTAATTAATAATCCCGTGTTTAGGTCTCGCCTGACCCAGCGCATGCGCTGGTCTGGCAAGACTTATTGAGAGGGCTCCAAAAAGTGCTACCAGCCCAGCCTAGAGCTACAGTGCATGTGCGCGGGCGCGTGCGCCGCGTTTTACCACGATTACTTTCACTTTCGGCCGCACAGCCGCTCTGATGTTTAATCGCGATTACTTTCACTTTCGCGGCCGCACGGCCGCTTTGCATAGCCAATTGGTCTCGCTTTTGGGACCTTATAAGTATTTAGTTACGCAACTGTTGCATGGCTAAACACTTAAGGTCCCATAGGCGAGACCTATTGGCTATGCCAATGCTTGTTGTTATCTTGGCTATGCTTTTTCGAATTTTCCAGTCTTTTGTCCATATGACCGCAAGAAGGGAGGCTCAATATATCTATTCCTAAAGAAGCAGACTGATTGTAAAGGAACAAAACAGAAAAGCTAATTTACAGTAGAGCATTGGGATCTACAAGCACACACAGTGCCGGTGTATTCCACCAATTAGACCTGCAACCACATTCTGGAAGGGCAGATGGAGTGTCAGGCACATCCTGCACTTGGGTAGGGTGGGTGCTGTGCTGACATATGATGGGTTCAAGAACAACCAGGAAACAGCAAGACTTATCATACAGTGCTACTGAAGTCATCTCACCCTGCTGCTTATAGAACGGTTAGTGATTCTTTCTTTTAGCCAAAATCAGAATTATACTGCCTCCCTGCTGAAATAAGGGTACATTTGTAATTTCTTATTTTCCTGGTCATTTTTCTCTCATAATTGTTTTTGATATACTACAGTGACAGGTCCGTTCATAGCCATCTATGAAGGTCCACTGATCAACGGCCCATTTTGGAATATTAGAGATGCCGATTTCAACAATTCCCAAAACAAATTTTTCAAGACATAAAACATTACATTGCCACCATGATATTCAGACTATTTAATACCAACATCTGTGGATAGCTTTATTATTGTTTTCCAGTCTGAGTGTTAGCCTAGGCTTGCAGAGTGAAAGAGAGCTCGGGCAGTGTGTATGCTTAAGTATGTATGCCTTTATGTACTCTTGTAAAGGGAGCGAAATTAGACCAAAGAACCTTTCATTCAAATACCATTCCACGTGATTGTTGCTCGCTTGCTTAGATCACAAGGTTTATTGTTATTGGCTGAGGGGTACACAGTAATATGCATGTTCATTAATAGATGTGTTCGGCGACGCTGCGAGTGCAAGGTAAGTGGTTTTATTTCTTTTTATTTTAAGTTAACTTATCCCGTCGTATGTCGAGTCCCCCGACCCCCCACCCCGCCCGTCTCACCACCTCACCGCTCTTACCTGTGGCGGACGCCACTGGATGTGTTCTTACTTTAAGTAATTATTCCCACATCCCTTAGGAAATGAGATGTTCCCTCTCCTAGATTGAAAGACTGCTAATTAGACATTAACAATAAATTTCACCTAAAAAAAAACTCCGCCTATGTGTGGAAATTTAGCTTGTAACTGAACATTATCTGCGCCATCTTGCCTCTCCCCAGCGCCACGCACAGCGAACGCACGGCCGCCATTTTAGGCACCCCACTCTCTCCCCCGCTCATTGTCGATCGCCAGCACGTTCCCCTGGCGCTGCAAGCATCCCCCGCGCGCCGGCCACCCCCGCTCTCTCATACGCGGGCCATAAACCCTCTCCTTCTGCGCGACCCAGCCATGGAACCACATCCTACGCCTGACCGACATCCCATACATGGTCATGCATCTCTTTTGATAACCCCCTTCCTCTGCGCCCCATTGTCTGAATCGATCCCAGGCCATCACCTAGCCCTGCGGATGCAGTTTATTGCCCCTACTGTAAGGGAAACACTCCACATCAAAGGGATTACAGTAGATCAAAGCCCCTACTCCCTGAGACCCGGCCGGTCGCACACACCCCCGGGAATTGGCGGAATGTCCAGCTGTGTGATAGCCATCTCCTACTGTGGATGGGGTGGGGACTTCCACTGTAGATATGTGTGGGAACGAGCTCGAAGTGGGAATTCCGAGGATGTTCTTTCATGTTCCAAAAACAATCTCAAGAATGTGCCATGTATAATAAACCTGCAATAAAAGTCATAAACCTGTGTATAAGAGGCCAGGCCTCAGAGATGCAGTTAGAGCACCTCGTGACAATACCTTGCTGTCTGATCTGATGTGTTCTGCTCCGACGGAATAAAAACTTTGTTTCCTGCCTTCCAGTCTCCGGCGCCTGCCTCTTTCATTGGTAAATTATCGAATGGTATGAGAGGCGATTACTGCCGGGCAATACTTGAAGGGTTATCGACTGAAATTGCCGCTACCATTTAACAATTGGCGTCCCAAACGTGGGGCCCATCAGCGACACGTGGATCCAGTGGGAGAGGTCCTGACGACAGAGTGAACGACTGCAACGATCGGGAGAGCTCCTGCCCGATAGACCCGTGTCTGGCAGCCGATCATCCGAACTTCACTGGTTCCGAGCAGACCTCTCTCGAGTGATCTATGGTCCTGACTGGGAACCATCAGGAGTGCCGCGGCAAATACAGAGAGTAGAGGACGATCGGGCGCTGGAGGCGGAAGACGAGAAACTGTCCACGCGGTCCGGGTAAGGTCGTGAAACACGACAAATTGCGAAATAATTGATTGATTGTTTGAAATACTAGTATTGCTCATTGATTGTTCTCTTTGAGATATTCGCTGTCTACAAACGGGGAGGAGTAGAAATACTCTCTCTCTCTCCCTTTGCAGATAGTGAAGGGTAGGTAACGCAGACTTTTGTCCCCGTTGTAACCCGTCGTGCCTATCTTTATCTCCCCACTGATTGATTGTCCGAACATTGATTGTTTTGAAGAATAGTGCTCTTTGAGATATTCTCTGTTTGCAAATAACGTAGAATAGAAATATTCTGTCTAGTCTTTGCAGATAGTGAAGGGTAGGTAACGCAGACTTTTGTCCCCGTTGTAACCCGTCGTGCCTATCTTTATCTCCCCATTGATTGATTGATTGATTGTCCGAACACTAGTTGTTCGATATTGGTTCTTTGGAGGTATTCTCTGCTTACAAATAACGAGGAATAGAGATATTCTGTCTAGTCTTTGCAAGCAGTGAAAAGATAGGTAGTGCTGACTTTTGTCCCCGTTGAAACCCGTCATGCCTATCTTCTCCCCACTGATTGGTAGTTGGTTCTGCCCGGACCGCTTATTAGAGGTGGACCATTCGGCTCCACTGGAAGGCACCCCTAATAAGGACATGTTCACTAAATATGGACTAGTCGCCGTAGCTTATAGCAAGCTATGGCATAAATATACAAAGAAGGACCCCGAGAGTCAGTGGCCACTGATGGGATCCTTCGACGACCATAAGATAGAAGTGCTAGAAATAGCTCTGCGTAGCAATAAGACGACGCCTACTATGCTTGACAGTATCGGCATGTGGCGCAAAGAAGCAACACAACGGAAAAAGAGGGAAGAAGTAAAAGCAGAAAAGGAATTACGAAAGGCAGCTCACCTTGCCGCTAGAAAGTTAGAAGAAGAAATAAAGGAGAGAAGGGAAACTAAACTAAGACAGGAGCCCGAAACATCAGGCCAGTACGCTGTTAGGACCCCCTCTATGCTCTACCCTGAGTTGTCCTCTAAGCAACGAACGAATGACGAATTACTATTAGGTCCCCCGATCATTTACATGCCCCCTCCATACGCACCCTCCCAATCGGTAGTGCAACACCCACAACCCCCAAACACGAGCGAAAGCAATACAGGGGCCTCGGTCCTCACGGCCTCCGCGCCGGCCGAGCCTCTTGTACTGAACACAACGTCGGCAATAACGTTGGATGACCCTGAGATGAGAAAGAAAGATTCCACCAGAATGAATCGACTAACAAAGGATGAACGAGCAGGAATTGACAAGATAGTAAAGACACTGGTGGAGCGTAAGGAAAGTGAGGAGTATATAACAGACGTATATAACTCGTATGCAGACAGCCGCAGACGACACTTTGTCGTACGACTTTGTTATCACGCCCTGAATGCATATGAGGATAGGTACCACGATAAAGGTCCCGAAGGCTTAGCGGCCCTATATAGGAAGGTAGACATTGGGGAAGAAGGAGAGGGCGATGTGACGAACCTCTTCACTCGTACACTCGAGGTCTATCGACACCTTAAAGAACACGGACAGACAACCAAAGCAGAAACCCCCATAGCGACTAAGCCCCAGGAAGGAAGGACTGATACCATGATGCCCATCAAAGAGGCCGCCCCCTACTCGGTCCCCCCACGAGGTCAGGGAACACATGACGACATCAACCACCAAGATGCGAAGGGGAGGGTTGTATATAATTGGGTCTACCAGCCATGGGACCGACAAGATATTTTGACCTTTAGAAAAACTCTACCCGACTTAAGAAAGAACCCGACTGCCTTCTACACCGAACTGGGTACAGCCTTAGGTTCAACAATAATGACTTTAGCAGATATCGACTTGTTCTTCGGGCTATGTCTGCCGGCTGATGTGTGGAAACAAATCCGGAAAGTTGACCATGCTGAGCCGTTTGGATATACCTGGGTACAACTCGATACCATAGATAAACAACGAGAACCGGGACAGAAACCCCCGAAAGCCATATTGGAGCTCCCAGACAAGATTGTACAGAAGTTGAAGACTCTAATCCCAGAAAGAAAAGTAGACTGGTCGATAGTGACGGCTTGTCGCCAGAAACCCCAGGAGGATGTGTCTGAATACTTCTCCCGATTCGAGACTGTGTTTTCCGATTATAGTGGCCAGGACATGACCACTGCAACCGGACATCACCTCTTTGTCCAAAATTATGTGAAAGGTCTGTCACAAGAAGTCTCCCAGAAGCTACAGACCAGCGAGAGTAGTTGGGCAGCCTCCAAACCCGCAGCAATCCTCCAAATGGCCCAATACTACGAAAACCAAAAGAATGAGAACGATAGGGCGTCAGAGAGGAAGAAAAAGGAACTGAAGGAGAGGGTAATGATAGCACAGTTGCAGGGGGTGACTATAGGAAGGGAACCACCGAAAGGGAATTACCAACCAACCGCCCCTAGAAAGCTACCCCCTAGAGACCATACACCTGCACCCTACAATGGACGGAGAGACTTAGATGGGAACCAATGTGCGTTCTGTAGAGGGTTCGGACACTGGAAATCCCAGTGCCCGGTCCTTCTGGAATTGAACAAAAATAGGGACCCCAGAGACACAGCATATGACCCCAGAAATAGAGGACAGGGACGAGGGTACACGAACGACGCCATCAACGACAGGCCAGGCAGACCAAACACCTTTGATCGCCCCCGGCAAAACCAGTGTCAGCAGTCCGACTACGAAAGCACCCATGACTTCGCATAGGACCGCCAGGGGCAAGGGAGGGATCCAGTCGAACTCCGTGTTGACCAGCAAGGTCCTTACGTCACCGCTAAGGTCTTGGGCACAAAATCTCCATTCCTGGTAGATACTGGGGCGACACGTAGTGCGTTATCTAAACGACTGATTCCTAGGGCACCCTTGTCTGGCTCACACGTAACCTCAATAGGCTTCGATGGAACTCCCTCCACTAACCCCTTATCAGCACCAATCTCCTTTGACGTAGAAGATAACACCACTGACACGACCTTTCTGCTCTCCTCCAACACCCCCGATGCAATTATGGGACTTGATTTGCTAAAACATTTTCGAGCTACCATCAGATGCTCCCCAGACGGAGTTCGAGTCATCCTGCACGATAACCCAGATCTGTTCAGACCCTGTCACACACGGCGTATGCTCTCTATAACCGATGCTGACCTATCCCTACTCGACACATTACCTTCACACCTATGGGCCAAAACCGACTCAGATGTAGGGCGCATGGTGATCGACCCAGTACACATAACCGTCCGACCGGACGCAGTGCTCCCAAAGCTTCCACAGTATCGGATATCGCCCGAAGGCGAGAAGGCATTGGTGGAAATCATCGAGTCCCTAGTCGATGCAGGAGTGGTAGAAGAAGTAGTCAGTAATGTTTGCAACAGCCCTATCCTACCCATTGTAAAGAAGCAAGGCGAGGGAGATGAGAAAGCATACCGCTTTATTGTTGACTTACGAGAAGTTAACAAGGTGGTCATACCTCAGTACCCCGTGGTCTCAGACATCACCACCATCCTCACCGTGATTCCATCCACCGCCACCACCTTTACCGTTATTGATCTCAAGAACGCATTCTTTTCCATCCCCATCCACCCAGACAGCCGCTACCTGTTCGGCTTCACTTTAAAAGCCCGTTCGTACAGATTCTGTAGAGCACCCCAAGGCTACACTGAGAGTCCCAGCATTTATAGCCAAGCCCTCAAGAGGCAACTAGATGCAGTCCAACTACCCGATGGAGTGGTGTTAATACAGTACGTCGATGACATTCTTTTGGCGGCCGACACCACTCCACTTGCCGTCACAGCCACCATTCCCCTCCTCCACTTCCTCGCGGAGAACGGTCACAAGGTTTCCAGGAAGAAATTGCAATTCTGCCAACCCCAAGTAACATATCTAGGCCACCTACTATCCAAAGACGGGAGAAAACTTACCCCTGACCGAATTCAGACCATCCTAGAAACCCCTGTTCCCAAAACTCAGAAGCAAGTGCGGTCCCTAGTAGGCCTCACCTCCTTTTGTCGACAATGGTTGCCAAACTTCAGTCTCATCGTAAAACCTCTGCTTTCCCTGCTGGCTAAAGATGTCCCCTTCCCCCTCCCCTGGACACCCGAATGCCAATCCTCCTTCAAAGAATTACGAGACGCCCTCTGCTCGGCCCCAGTCCTAGGAACCCCAGACTACACTAAACCTTTCTCCCTCTACGCCCACGAAAGGGAGGGATGTGCGCTGTCTGTCCTAACCCAGTCCATAGGCCCTAAACAACGCCCTTGTGCCTACTTCTCTGCCACTCTTGACCCTGTAGCCAGAGCTTTGCCTGCCTGCCTTCGAGCAGTAGCCGCCGCTGCTGTCTCTATCCGGCAAAGTGAGGGGATCGTGCTCTCGAACCCCCTCACAGTATTGGTACCCCATGCGGTTGACGCCCTCCTGAACCAAACCAAGACTCAACACCTGACTAGCGCACGACTGACTGGTTACGAACTGACTCTGCTTGCACCCCACATCACATTGAAACGATGCACCACTCTGAATCCAGCTACTCTACTACCTCTCCCTGACGCCGACCCCAATGCGTCCCCTATACATGACTGCGTGACCCTCACCGACGAACAGACCAAGAGTAGGGTTGACCTCCGGGATACTGCCTTCCCGGACCCTGACAGAGAACTGTGGGTGGATGGCTCATGCATCAAGCTCCCCGATGGCACCACCTCAGCTGCCTATGCAGTCACCACAGCCCGAACAGTTGTTGAGACAGCCCGCATCACACAGCGATCCGCACAGGCAGCGGAACTAATTGCTCTCACACGTGCATGCATCCTGGCAACAGGGACAACCGCAAACATTTACACAGACAGTCAGTATGCCTTCGGGGTAGTTCGCCACTTTGGGCTCTTATGGAAAGAGAGGGGATTTCTGACTTCCCATGGCACACCCATCCTGCATGGAGATCTAGTCTCTGCCCTGACCGAAGCAGTCCTCCTCCCCACACGGCTGGCTGTGATCAAATGCCAGGCACACAAGAAGGTGACAGACATTATAGGACAGGGAAATGCACTAGCTGACATTACTGCCCGAACCACAGCCGAGAATAGGTCCACGACCCATATGTACGTGACCAGGTCACAAACTGAGAAATGGAAGGATGCCAGGGAAACGATTAGGGATATCCAACTAGCCAGCACACCACACGAATTAACTGAATGGGCCCGGGTGGGATTGAAGGACGATGACGGTTGCTGGCAAACTAAAGACTCGAACAAATGGTTGCTACCCGACTCATACTTGATCCCCATGCTGACCATGGCACACTCCCCCGCACACATAGGGTCTGCCCCCATGATCGAACTCATCTCCAAAGTCTGGCACAACGACAAAATCCCAGACTCAGCCAAACGTCTGGTCCAACAATGCCTGGTATGCCTCCAACACAACCCTGGGAAAGGAACTGCTGTACCCCGGGGAGGGTTTGGGGTTCCCAATCACCCCTTTGAAGTCCTACAAATGGACTATGTCCAGTTAGAAAGGTGCCAAGGTTTGAAGTATGTACTTGTCGTTGTGTGTGCCTTCAGCAAGTGGGTAGAAGCCTATCCAACCCACGACAACACCGCTATGACTACCGCAAAAGTACTACTGAAAGAATTCTTCCCCCGATACGGCCTTTGTCGAATTTTGTGGAGCGACAACGGCCCCCACTTTGTAGCCGAGGTTATCCAACTCATCTTAAAGGGGCTGGGTGTAAAACAGAAGTTCCATGCGGTCTTCCATCCCCAATCTGCAGGCTTGGTTGAGCGACATAATGCCACATTGAAGCTTAAGATAGCAAAAATAGTTGCCACCACAGGACTGAAATGGCCAGACGCCCTCCCGCTAGCATTGCTATCAATGCGTTCCACCCCCACTAAACACCACTTGACACCCTACGAGGTCGTTTTCGGGCGGCCCATGAACCTTTGGACTGCACCAAAGCCAACACCCATCCACGACGTCCCGGACGTCCTCATGTCTGACTATTTGTATAACCTAACTAAAACGTTGTCTGTTATCCATCAGCAGGTGCTGCACGCCATTCCCGATGTTTCCAGGGGCCCCGGACACGACATCCAACCCGGTGACTTCGTCTTAGTGCGTAACTTCCAGCGCACCAAGAGTCTGGAGCCCCGGTGGACGGGCCCCCTGCAAGTCCTGATCACCACCCGAACAGCTCTTCGAGTGGAGGGGAAACGTAACTGGCTTCATGCACACCACTGCAAGAAGGTATCACCGACCCTGACGACCTCGGACAACATCACCTCCCAAGAAGAACTTCTGGACAAGGACCGACCATCCCTGCGCCACTGCCCAGATACAGAAACACTTGAGTTAGTGAATTATCCCGATCCCACCGTGCCATCCAAGGAAGGGTATAACTTGCGACGAAAGGAGAGAACTTCGGCTAAGCAGACCACAAACTAAGTGGAAATCTCAGAGCGGTAGCCTAGCCACCTCAAAGGCCACCAGGAGAGAAACTAAACAAAGTCTGTGGTTCTGCCCGCTACCGAGTTCCTTGAAGGTGATGGAAGCGCCCGACATGAAGATGATGGAAGCAACCGGACGTCCGAAGATCCACTACAAAAACCCAAAGACTGGGAGAATGCACAGCTCAAAGACCATTGCACTTTTCATTACCCTTCTCTTCTGCCTTCTCCTCATGGTCACCTTCTGGATCATGGAGGAGAGCACACCCGCTCATAAGACATTACTGACCACCGTTCAACCTATCACCATGAAAGAACACCATTTAATCTCACTTTCACCCCAACTCCGAGAAAGACGTAAGGAGTTCTGGAATAACTCTTTTGTGCAGTTGCTCCACCAACACAATCTTGCCGCCAACGCCACTAACTGCTGGATCTGTGGATTGCTACCACATGCCACTGGACACTCAATCCCTTTCATCCCTTCACCTTTTTCTGTCCATGGTTCCTGCCTCGCCTGGCTAATCCTCCTGCAGGAGAGCTACAAGGACAATGCCACTTCCGGCAAAACTGTGTCCCACTTCTACCATGGGTTCTGGCTGAACAAAACTGGAAAAACTTCTGCCCTCTTCTGCCCTCTGAGATCAAACACTTCCTTTCACATGGACATCCCTGCCAAAGAACGAGTTGAAATGCAAGTGTTCAACAACCCAGCCAGACCCACCTTCTCTTACCTCCGGAAACGGACGGCCGCCACCCTAACAGTGGCCCTATCCGTCATCAACATCACTGGATTTGTGTGCCTCGAAGGCCTGGGGGCGCAGCTGGTGGGCCACAGCTCCTGCCTCATCACCCGAACATTGGACTCAGTCGATCCACCCTCCTTTGTTGCCTCCCCGAATATGTACTTCATCTGTGGTACTAAGGCCTACACCTGGCTTCCGAAAGGTTGGGGAGGCACCTGATACATCGCCTTTGTCCTTCCTCCGACATATGTGGCCCCAGCAAACCATCACCGACAGAAACGTGCCAAAGACATTGTGCAAGCCGACTCCACCGGAGCGCAGTTCATGGACGCAGTAAAAGGTCTTGTTCCACTCTGGGGTCCAATGGCAAACAGCCGTGCCATCCGCCACTTAACCCAGGCAGTCGAAACGGCGATGAACATTACGGCTGGCATCCTCGCCAACAACACTGCCGAGCTTCAGGCCGTCCGCCTGGTGGCTCTTCAGAACCGCCTCGTTCTAGATGTGGTTCTGGCTGATCGTGGAGGAGCATGCCGCATCATTGGATCCAGCTGTTGTACCTACGTACCGGATAACTCACCCTCAGTCTACAAAGCAATTGAACACCTCCACAGACTTTCCGCAGAGGTTCATCAGGAACAAGAGGGATGGTCCCTTGGAAGCTGGTTTTGGGACACTATTAAAAGTTGGGGATGGAGGCTATTTTCATTTATCCTAATACCGATTGTGATACTATGTGGATGTTGCTTGGGGATTCAGTGTCTGCCACCTTTATGTTCGCTTTTTATGAACTGCATCTGCCCTAAGACTTTGAACTTTGAAGCAGAGCGAATGAAAGCTCTTTATGAGGGGGAAGTTCGTAGTATTATGGGGATAGATCCGAACTAGGCAAGCTGGCGAGATATGTTAAAAGGGAGGACTGTGGAAATTTAGCTTGTAACTGAACATTATCTGCGCCATCTTGCCTCTCCCCAGCGCCACGCACAGCGAACGCACGGCCGCCATTTTAGGCACCCCACTCTCTCCCCCGCTCATTGTCGATCGCCAGCACGTTCCCCTGGCGCTGCAAGCATCCCCCGCGCGCCGGCCACCCCCGCTCTCTCATACGCGGGCCATAAACCCTCTCCTTCTGCGCGACCCAGCCATGGAACCACATCCTACGCCTGACCGACATCCCATACATGGTCATGCATCTCTTTTGATAACCCCCTTCCTCTGCGCCCCATTGTCTGAATCGATCCCAGGCCATCACCTAGCCCTGCGGATGCAGTTTATTGCCCCTACTGTAAGGGAAACACCCCACATCAAAGGGATTACAGTAGATCAAAGCCCCTACTCCCTGAGACCCGGCCGGTCGCACACACCCCCGGGAATTGGCGGAATGTCCAGCTGTGTGATAGCCATCTCCTACTGTGGATGGGGTGGGGACTTCCACTGTAGATATGTGTGGGAACGAGCTCGAAGTGGGAATTCCGAGGATGTTCTTTCATGTTCCAAAAACAATCTCAAGAATGTGCCATGTATAATAAACCTGCAATAAAAGTCATAAACCTGTGTATAAGAGGCCAGGCCTCAGAGATGCAGTTAGAGCACCTCGTGACGATACCTTGCTGTCTGATCTGATGTGTTCTGCTCCGACGGAATAAAAACTTTGTTTCCTGCCTTCCAGTCTCCGGCGCCTGCCTCTTTTATTGGTAAATTATCGAATGGTATGAGAGGCGATTACTGCCGGGCAATACTTGAAGGGTTATCGACTGAAATTGCCGCTACCATTTAACATATGGACCGGGCAAACTTTTTATTTTTCCTTATTTTGTTTCCTGACTTAGGATACTTAAAGTGGACCCTTCTGGACTTGGACCATGAGAAATAGGTGCTGAAGGAGTCTGCAGTAGACCAAGACTCCAAGTAGAGTCTTAGGAGGGTGCGTGATGCTAATGAAGAATGTAGTTGGGTGGATTTTGGGCACATATGCTGATGCATAAAGGGCTCAGGACAAACTTGCATTCCGCTGCTTCCAGAGATGATGGCCTTTAGGTTTGGACAGCAAGTATATGATTTGGTCGGGATGCAGGGCGGGGAAGCTTGCTGCAAAAATGGGACTTTGTGGAGCCTAATTATGAACTGCATTTTGTAGTACGTTTAAACTTTAATATGGCTTACTTATTAAAAAATGCTTCTCATTAACTTACATACGAAGGACAACTTCTCCACCTTTCATATTTTTAATGTGCAGAGAGCTCCTCCCAACTGTGGGGATATCCTTACAAGTAGGTGTATGTTTTAGAAGTAAATGTGGGAGGAATTGGAGTGAGTGGCTAGAAAATGGAGAATACTTACTGCTTAATGGGAGGGGTTAAGGGAGGTATAAGGAGAGGTTTAGAGTGGGCTAAGAATGGGTTTAGGGAAAGACTTGGACCAACCCACAAATGAGTAAGCCCATTGCTATTCACAAATTCCACTTCAATGTATTACTATAGCCAAAAACGACTCAGAAAGTTAACAAATGTACTCAGGTTAGAGCTCAAATAAGTCCAACACCACACATGACCAACTGCTGGTACTGCAAAACCATCCCACAGAAAATAATGGAGGGAGGGGCTTAAAATAAAAGCCCATGGGAACTAATGTTAAAATAAATTACATTCTCACCATTCCTAGCACCGGCAGCTCACTGGAGAGGCCCACCACTGCAGTTGGTCCTGACTCGTTTTCATCCCCTTCCTGTGAGACGGGGACTTGCCTCTCCCCTGGATGCAGTGTGAGCAACAAAATTTGTTTTATTTATTTATAGGTTTCATTACCTCCAATCCGCCGTAATCCGTAGTTTACTACTCCCCACCCTGCCCCTCCCCCGTCCCACGTCAGCGCCCAGCAGCACTCCGACCACGGGCCGCTACTGCTCAGCAGGCAGCGGAGGGGGGCGTTGGCAGATTCTCCCACTCCATCTGGATACAGGAACGCAGGAGAACGGAAGCGGCAGCGGGCCCCCGCAGCTAGAGCTTGCCCAGATTCCTGTTCCATGGTAAGAGTTCATGCTCCCAATGACAGGGGAAGTCGCAGGGTGTCTCTACAAGAGAGGCTGCACTCAGGAACTGCACGTGCCAGATATTAGAATCCTAAGGATCTCCATTCAGAGGCCTGGTGGGTGTTACACAGCGTGTAAAACACGCTCTGTAACTTTGTGTATGTCAAAACTTTGCACAGACGTACATTAACACATCATCGGTCTCTTCAACAAATCAGGGCGCTCGTCCTGTTAGATTCTCTCATATGTCACAGGGACAGCGCCTGTGTTCATACCGCATGCCCTGTAATTTCACCACAGGGTTTCCTTGTTATGGAGCTAAAAGGCAGACAGGAGCAACACGTCTGACCTGCGCATTACACTTGCACACTGATTGCATTACGGTATTAATGCTTAATGGCACATGTAGGAGTCTGTTTGTTTACCTTGGTATTCTTTCTTTTTGTTAGTCAATAACAATAGCGAGTACGTAATGTATTCCACTCTTTATCTTTAATAAAATGTAAGCTGCCTGTCACATAAGCTTGGTAAATCATCATTGTATTTCATAGCTGCAGCTTGGGATTTGCGCGACGTTTTTCCAAGCTCAGAGAAGCTATTTAATTATGGTAAAACATGATATGCTGCTCACAGGATTCATTACCAGTGAAGAAAAAAAACTGAACACTTCCAGTCTCGGAAATCGAAAAAGTCAAAGGAAAAATGCTTACTTCTATGTCATACGCCCCAGGCATGATAATGTTTGAAAACTGCAAATATAAAATAGATTTTATTACAAATAATTGAATTGAACTGGAAGTAGGAGGTTACGACCACAAATACCCTCAAAACTGTGAGGACCAAGCAGGAGGGTTAGGGGATAGATGTTACCCATTGGTAGATGAGCTAGTACAAAAAGGAAGTGAAATATAGATATTAGGCCAGAACAGGTGTTATTAATAAGGACAGTCTATACAACGACATCGAGTAAGCTATAGAAGCTTCTAAGTCTGAGGTTGAGGATGGACAAGAACGTAAGGTACAGTAGAATATTTTTTCAGTCTTACAAAAGAACAGTGGTAGGAAGAAAGACTATAAAAAGAAATATCAAAAAGTGTCTAAGAAAAAGAAAAATCGTAGAATAACGAAAAGGTACAGGAGAATTATTAGGATTGCATCCCTGTCAGAAAAGGAGGATAATGGCCCCATGGGAACGAAGTGAAACTGGTCCACTAAACCCTTAAGCACTGCTGTAAGAAATCAGTCAAATATAATAGAATGAAGAAAAGTCAGAGCACATACTAAGGAGAGCACAACCAAAGCTGTCGAAAAAGTAATGCTTCTAGCCGCTGGGCTATCGTTAATTCCCCACCTAAGCCTGGAACTCAGAATATTGTTGAAGAGGAGACCTCAGGTGGTAAACGGAGATGCCATGAAAATGGTGTGCCTGAATATTTAGGTAGAACACTGAATCTTGATAAACAAGACATCGATGATAGAAAATTTTTGTTGGTGGACTTATTTGCAAATGGAGGGCAGGAATTGTTTTTAAACCGTTGAAGGATTTTGACATTTTTTAGCTCTGTCCCTAAGTTATCAAATATATAATCTAAGGATAAATCCTTGGTTACATTGCCCAAACAAAACAATCATGGGTATAAAGACCAAACTGCAGTGACACACTTTCATTCGAGACTAATTGTAGAAATGGTCTTAGGTTGCATTGATCATCTGCAATGTTCTGGCTATGATATGTATGAAAACAATGAAGATATTGATTCCAATCTAAAACATAACCAGAGGTATAAGGAAGACCAAGTCAGTTTAATCCAGTAGATATTGCCTCAACTATAGACAATGGTTCAACCAGTGTGAAACAAGTGTTTCAGGAAAGTGAGAGAATTGTGACAACAAAAACTGATCAGGGAAGACTAATGATTCAATTAAGTGGTACTTATAAAGCGCGAGAGGGTATCCAGGTGCTGTGTTGCGGGAATCAGTTGAAGAACCAGATCTTGAGTCCGTTACTGAAGAGAGTCAATGAGTGTGAGGTACGGAGGTGGAGGGGAACGGTGTTCCAAGACTTTGCAGCGTGGTGGGAGAAGATGCATGGCATCTGTGTAAGGACAAGGTGAGCAGACCAGAGGTTCCTGAGAGGACAGTGGAAATTCAGGCGGGGGTTCATGTAGGTGGGTCCTATGTCATAGAGGGCTTTGAAGGCATGTGTCAGAAGCTTGAATTAGCCTCTTTTCTGGATGGGGAGCCAGTGGAGGTCTTTCAGGTGGTGGGTGATGTGGGTCCTCCTGGGTAGGTTGATGATCAGTCTGGCTTTTGCGTTCTGGATTGTCTGGAGTCTTTTCATGAGTTCGGTAGTGGTGCCTGCATAGACTGCATCTCCATAGTCTAACCGGCTGAGGATGAAGGTCTGCGTGGGAAGCCCCTTGAAGACTTTGCGTAGCATGCAGAGAGTGTAGAAGCAGGCTGAGGAGACGGCGTTTACCTGACATTTCATGGAGAGTTCACTGTCTAGGAGGATGCTGACATTGCGGACGTGGTCTTTCGGAGTGCGTGTGGGTCTGAGTTTCAATGGCCACCAGGAGTCATTCCAAAGGGAGGTGTGTCTGCTGAAGACCAGAAGTTCAATTTAGTCCATGTTGAGCTTCAGGTGCTTGCTCTTCAGCCTAGCTGAGACATTCTTCATACATTTGTGGAATGTGGTGCTCATCGAGTTGGGGTCCGCTGAGAGCGAGAAGACATTCTGGGTATCATTGGCATAAGAGATGATGTTGATGTTGTCGGTTTTAACACTGTCTATGAGTAGTCTCATGTAGATATTGAAGAAGGTTGGACTAAAGGAACGCTGCAGATGGTGTGCTTGGGTTGTGAGGTGAAGGGAGGGAGACTGATTCTTCAAGGGTGCCTCGTGGGAAAAGATGTCATCCATCTAAGCGCGTCAGCTGTATTTCCGATCTGGCGCAGTCGATCAATTAGTGTGTGGCGGGAGACAGTGTTCAAGGCTGCGGAAAGATCGAGCAGGATCAGGGAGACAGATTCTCTTCTGTTGAGTAGGGTGCAAATGTTGTCAGTTGAGGCGATCAGGGCTGTGTTGGTGCTGTCATTGGCTCCTCTGAAATTGGATTGGGAAGGGTCCAGCAGCTTGTTTCCAGGTGTTTAGTGAGTTGGAGGTTGATGGCCGTCTCCAGGACTGTGCTGGGAAGCAGGAGCAGTGAGATAGGACGTAGTTCTGGAGCTCAATCGTGTCTGCAGAGGGTTTCTTGGGAAGAGGTCTCACCTCTGCTTGTTTCCAGGCATTGAGAAAGGTAGTTGTGGTGATGGAGGCGCAGAGTATGGTGGTGAGCTGGTGGCTGATCTTGTTTCTGCTGAAGTTAAAAAGTCGGTGGGAGCATGGGCCAGTGGGTGCTTCTGAGTGGATGGAGTTCATTAGAGTAATTGTGTTTGATGTGCTGAGTTGTTCCCATGCAGTGAGCAGGTGGTCAGCGGTAGTGGTCGATGGGATGCTGAGGAGGTGGGTGGGTTGGGGATCTAAGTTTCTGTAGATGGTTGGTATTTTGTTGTGGAAGTGGTAGGCATAGGGGTCACAGAGTTCCTGTGATAAGGGGATCTAGTTTTCGGTGGCTAATGGGCAGGTGAACTCTCTGACGATGGTGAAGAGTTCCTTAGTGTGGCGGGTGCTAGTGTCGATGCGGTGTGTCAGGGCCTCTTTTTTTGCGGCTTTGATCTGACTGTGGTAGTTGTTGAGGGCCAGCTTGAAAGTGTCTCAGGCGGCTTTGTTCCTGCTGGTGCGCCATCTCCTTTCCAGTTGTTTGCATCTGCGCTTCGATGTGCTGAATTCTGGGGTGCACCAGCTGGCTCATTTTGAGGAGCTGAGCGTTTTGGCTTGTTTGGTGCGAGCAACTCGATTGGCGGCGCTGGTGATACAGGTGTTGAAGTTTTCTACTGCCTGGTTCAGGTTGGTGGTGATGGTGGGCTGTGTGAGGCTGAGGATGTCAGTCCATTGCTGCAGAGTGAACACGGTTCAGCTGCGGAAGGGGGTGCTGTGGTGGTTGTGAGTGGTGCAGAGAGGTCAGGGGATGAAGTGTACAATGGAGTGGTCTGACCAGGTGAGTTTTGTGGTGTGGCTGTATCTGATTCTGTTGCTGGAGGTGAAGATGGGGTCCAGTGTGTGTCTTCTTTGTGCCTGGGGTGTGTGACCAGCAGCTTGAGGCTGATGTCCAGTCTTTCCAGGAGGTCAGTGGGGTCATCCAGGTGGAATTTGAGGTCTCCCAGTAACACGTTGTGTTCAAATTCAGTGGTGAGCGCAGGGATGAATTCCGCGATGGCATCGCTGAGGCTGGTTCGTGGTTCTGGCAGTCTGTAAGTGAGGGTGTCTTTGATGGTGGTTTTGTCATCAATGCCAAGCTGTAAATTCATGTGTTCCATGATCAGTGGCGACGTCCGGGGTCAAGGTTTCTGAAATGAAGGGTCACATCAGGGGCAACGGTGGAGATGGTGTCCCAGACTTCGGTGACATGTTTGCAGAGTGATCTGGCATTAATCGGGAAGCAGAGGAGTTTTTCAGGGGAGGTCTCGGCCTGCATGGCGCTGGTTGCTGCAATGACAGTCGGTCCTGGGGTGAAGGTGAACTAGCAGCAGATGCATGTGAAAGGTCCTGCTGTGGAGTGGGGTGATGCGAGAAGACAGTTCTTGTTGTGTCTGGGCTCCAGGGCATGAAGGTCTGCGGTGGAGTATCTGGGGGAGTGTGAAGGGCCAGAGTTCCTGGTGCTGGGCACATTCCAGGTGTGGACAGGCACAGACCAGCTTACCTTTAGCGTGCCAGTGGCACGGCCAAGCAGCAGCCTCCATAAGTAGCACTGGGGGGGGGGCTGACAAAGAGGCAGGCAGGGAGTGAGGCCTGAGCGGGAAAAAATGACGGGAGGGAACAGGGTGGCGGAGGAAAGGAAGAGAGACAATAGCACAACAAGTGAACCCGACACCAGTAAGCACTGTGAAACCTGTGCAACTAACTAAAACAGCACAATAGCACAACAATTAGCAGAGTAACAAAAAGGCAAAAAAAAGTAAAGTACAAAAAAGGCAGAGTAACGCTATGGGAGGCAGCAGGATCAGACCTGTAAGGTCTCAGGTGGGAGGCAAGTCACTAGACAACTACACTAGACAACTACACTAAGCAGCAGGCAGCGGGAAGCAGTGCACTGACCAGGAGGTCAGCTGCTGCGCAGCTCTGGGAGGGACTGACAGGGAGGTGGGGCAGGCAGGGAGTGAGGTCTGTATGAGGACTGTAATGATAGTTTCAAACCAAAAGTTGATGATTGGAATTGGATTGCGACTGCAATAACTAAGAAAACCAGATTCCTAAATGGCCACCCTGGAAAAGGCGACGATGAATTGATATGTTGCATGTCCTGGAATATTTCCAGGTTAAGAGGGAACTGGCAACCTTTTTTTCAGAATTTAAAGGACATGGACATTACTGTTGTTATGTTACAGTAAACTTGGAAGTCAAATGATGGATAATGAATGATTTTACTACTTATAATGTTAATACAGTGAAGTGCAATTTGGCAGGGCATCAGGGGCTAACATTAATATCCACAAAGAGAGCTATAAGGTCGAGGAGGATCTGTAAGGAATTTGAATATTTTCCAACAGTTCTAATTACAGTGTTTAATCAGAAGATCCCTTTTAAAAGTGCTGAATAGAATGATTTTATTGTTATAAATACATAATTTCCTCCAAATAAATATCACAACAAGCAGGTCTAACAATTAACACTTTTCCTGGAATAGATAAATATATCCATATCTCCAATGTGCAATAGTACTATCTGGGGATTTCAATGCTAAAATCTCATTCTATGTGGTGAATTGCAAGCCAAAAGTGAGGCAAGTTTAAATGTTCTGTCTCAATAATTAATTAATAAAGCGAGGATGCCACAGGGAAGAAAATTGTGGTTATTTTAAATTAATCTAGTCTGATAGCTATTCATTAAAAATGTAAAGGGGATTAACTGAGTAAACCTACATTTGATAATGATAAAACTTCCTTGCTAATCGATAATTCAATAATATCTACTGTTTAGTTGAGGATCTGGTCATAGGGGAATTAGCTGGCAGTGATCATCGGCTTCTTCTACAAACAATCGGCTGGGTGACCAGAGAAAGAGAGATTTGGTGGAACTCAGCTTATGTCTAGTATAAGAATGGCCTAAGAATAATTTGGTCTCTGAAAATGAAGAACAAAGTAAAACAATTGGTCCAGAATCACATGGCTGTACGTGGAAGCTTAGATAATAATATAATGACGGAATATGAAAGATTGATTAACAACATACACCAGCTACTAGTTAAGTTGAGAATTAACTATAAAAAGGGAAAAACCAAACCAGGGTTTGAAGGTAAAGAAATGAAAGCAAAGATGGATTTGAATAAGAAAATAAGGGAGGCATATAAATTAGATTTCGAGACCAGAAATAGGCAGATTACAGTCTATAAGAAAGATTATAGAAGGAAGTAAGAGTATGTAAGAGTTATAACTTTTTGAATAGCGCTGGGTAAAGAGTAAGGGGCTATAAAAAAAACTCAGGCCTGTTCAACAGATGTTGAAGAGTGGGTTAAGTATATCACAGACCTTTTTGTCAATAAAACTAAAGTAACAATGAAAAGGAATTGCATCTATACTTGGGAAACTTTCAGGGTGACACTAATTCAAGTAGGGGGAGAAGAATTGAATACCCTCAATACAGCAGGTGACAGTTATAATAAAGAACCTAAAGGGTTTGTGTGCCCAAGGACCAGATGGGCTGTCAGCAGACATTTTAAAAACTGGATCCTGATGTTTGGGCACGAGTACTAACTCCCCTGATTGCTGACATAGTTCATTTAAATAGAATACCGGATTCTTGGCAGGGGAGCCTTCAAGTCCAAATTTGTAAAAAAGGTTCTAAAGAAATACCTAATAATTATTGAATGATAACCCTACTGGACATTTCAAGTAAAACCCACACAGAACATCTGCTGCAGGCCCAGAAGCATGGGTAGAGAAAGAACATATCCTCTCAAAAGCCCAGCAGGGTATCAGAAAGAACCATTCAACTGTTGATGGGTGCTTTGCATTAAAACTGTAGGTCGTTAAAAGAAGCAAAGTAACGTATGTACCATATAGAGATTTATCTATCGCTTTTGATATGATCAATAGAGCTAAACTCTGGGAAACACTTATGAATTGGAATATAACTCCGGGTTTACTGAAGTTGATTGTACAATCACAAGGGGGTTCTTGGACCAAAGTAGAACTTGAAAGCAACAGAGCCTTAACATGGAAAATGCACACTCCGAATGGGTTGCACTATGGTTGTATATTGGTACCATTGCTTTTTTTCTCATACAGAGCAGGTACATTGACGAATTTATGTTTCAGGCGCACTTTCCCACTATATGCTGAGAACACTATTCTATTGGATCGTACACCATTAGGCCTTCAGAAGCAGTTGGATGCTTTTATGATGTATTACCTGCCTAATGATTTAAAAATCAATATTGAAAAACTAAAGTAACGCTATTTTCAAAAGTAAGAAAAAAGCGAGATTAGATAAAATGGTGGATCAGATCCAATAAATTAGAGATGGTAAAGGATTATAAATATTTGGGTATGCTGTTTTAAGATAATCTTAATTATAAGGCCCATATGGCCTCTCAGGTGCAGAGGGTGAAGGCTGTTGCCTGGCCTTTCAGGAAACTGCACTTTGCTCTGGGGAATAAGTCTGTCAAGGTATTAAAGAAATGTATATTCAAAAAATAGTGAGTTTATTGCTTTACGGTTCTGAGGTGGAAGCAGGTATATTACACCTGCAATCAGCAAAAATGTCTATTTGGAAAAACTGGTTCAACCTTCCAAAAGGCTCAATTAATAGTGTGCTTGGACTGGAATTGGGTCTCGCCAACATTAATCAAAGATATAGGCAGAGAATCTTAAGCTATGGTTATCATCTATGAGCTCATTTACATAGTTGGTAAAAGGCCAGCTACAATTGAGGGATGCAACCCCTTGGACCATGAACCAATGTAATTTATTGCAGGCCTTGAATATGCCCTCAGTCTTTACCCACAGTGAACTGTAACTGGCTGTTAGTAAAAATAAGATAAAAAATATGCTAAACAAACCACTCTCCGCAATTGGATATAAACGATTGCATGAAGAGACCACAGGTTGTACACTTACTATGTAAAGATCATAAAGGTAAGCTACAACAGTATTTAAAAGATATAAATGCAAAAAATAATCAACGTTGGATGATGAGTTGAGAATTGGTCCAGTGCGGTCTTTCTTAAAGTGGAACTACAGCACTGTGATCTCAAACAAGGTGAATCAAATTAAGAATCTCTGTCCATGTTGTGCACAGTGCACTTTAACCGTATGTGATATTTTAATTTTCTGTAGTGTTTGTAAATGTGAAAGGAAAAAATGTTATTACCGGTTTTTAGAGAGCTTCATGTAGGACAAACCCAAAACTTATCCTCTCTAATACTGGAATGTAGCATCTTCAAAATATTTTATAGGGTGGGTAAATTTTTAGAGATGGTAAATAGCAGGCTGAGTAGAGAGAATGAGTTTAATTATATTATGTTTACTGACAGTGGTGATAAAATAGGATACATGATACAAATCCTGTGGTATTTTAAACTTTTAATGCTAAATTGGTATGATCATGCGTTTAAATGTTCTCACGATTCCTACGAAGTTAAATTGTATTTTGATTAACTTATTTATTCTTTTTATAGTATGCGCACAAAGCCACTTTAGACTAAAGTAAGCAATCGGCATTTTATCGGAGTTGAAGGATGGGAATGTCAGATTGACTATGCAGGTGTGCTTTGGTTTTATTTTATGTGAAAGTAATTGTAATGTTTGTGTGCCTTGTTTAACTCAAATCAAAATAAATTACAACAGAAGTGTGGCATTGCATTACAGAAACATTTGCTCTCTGATTTTTCTGGGACCCTGCTTTCAAGATCAACAGAGCCACAACCAGTTAGATGGGGAGGCTCCATGCCTTAGCTTATAATGCATTCATTTCATTTTCAGGGAACAAGGACAGTGCTAGAGCGCCACATTATTCAGAAAATTGAAGGGGTGAATCATATTCACTGTTAGTCCGCACCCACATATTAATCGAAATTGTATTAAGGTGTGACTTAGAAATGTATTACTCAAATCTGCTTATAATAGTATGATCAGATATGTAACCATGTTTTACATGAAGAGCAATGTTGTAGTTCACTGCAAATGTATTTTAGCCAACGCATAATGATTGGTTTTCATGTAATGCGGTGCATTAGGTTTAAACGTGCCTCATATCAAAGTCTGCACATGTAGTTTGCTTATTCAGATATAAAGTGTAACGAACTTAACGCTTATGAGATTTTAGAAGAGTCGGTTTACAAATGTAAAGGCCTGACCGCATATACGTTTAAAGAGAAAGGCCTGTTCATTTCTTATGTTAGCTAAATGCTGTAGACTGAAAATGATTTCCCTTGATAAGGCTTTGGGTTTCAGGATGTTAGAAAATCTTAGAGAAGTGGAAAGTTTCTCGTTCTCATGTTTGTGTTGCAGGTGCAAGGACACTAGGCTCGTTAAGAGAGACTAGGTCTTTGTTTTAGGAGTTAGGATGGTACGAGAAGCCAATATGGGAGTACACCGGAATTTAAGGATGATACTTTCGGCAGAGCAGGTGCCTGGGACCCAAGGTCAAGATAACCGTCGCTGGATGGGATACAAGTTTCACTGGAAAAGTACTGGAAGAAGACCTGGCTGAAGAGGTGTGTCGGAGGGCGTGTTCTATGTTTTGGGGATTTTGAATTAGGGACAGTGCCCCGTGGGTTGGGCAGTTGAGGCTTAGATGGGAAGCTAGAAGGAGCATCTTAGAGCGAGCTCTGACTAAGTGAGTGTACTTCTAAGGAAGTCTTCACTGCTGACACCTTTTTACTCTCTTGCCTGGAAGGGGAGAAACAAATGGATTTTCTTTTAGGCTAATGACTACTAATATAGAGACTGGAGTAATTATCGCATTTCTGATGTTACTGGAATTGATTCTTATTCTTATTCTGAGTCGGATGAGACTCCTGCTTAGAATCTCTTTTGTATTAGTGCCCATTTATTTGCTTCACCTTGTACTGAGGTGTTTGTATGTGCAGTTATTCTTGGTTGTAATAAATTCCTAAAAAATTAGATTTGGAGTCAGTGGTCCTTTTGGAGATTAAACTCAACCTATTGATTATGTGTTAAAATTTGATTTTCTTCCCACTACACTATTTAGCAGATAATAAGATCCTGGCGACCTGAGAGGATTCTTGGTGATGGTAAGGTAGATAAGAATCCGGCGTCATCAGTTGGTAGCAGACTAGGATGGTTATCGCTGATAGTGAGGGGAGATCTAGATCAGGATAAGAGATTCTAGAGGCCCATAGAATTCGAGGGAGGGTGACCCATCGGATGGTGAGCGGCAGATGACGGCAGTTGATGGAGTTTGATGGAAAGTAGCGGTGCGGCGGAAAGCAGCAGTTCGTGGAGGAGTGAGTATGAATAGGGTGATGTACTTTGTAGATTGCGGTTTTGATTTCATTGTGTGATGTCTTGCGGAGTTAGCGTGAGAGTTGAGTGGTTGTGAGATTTGGCTGTGAGCGCGCGCAGCCTGGGAATTCTTAGACTCGACGAGTAGTCTGGGAAGTTGTGGTGTAGAAGACATCCAAGGTAGATTTTGTTGACCATTGTAAGGGAATCGTGAGATGTCATCGATTACCCAGACCGAGATAGTGGGAGCGAATGTGGGAGTGCGTGAGTAACCGACGCTGGCCGTGGGTTGTTGTATGTGGAAAATTGAGCATTTGAAGCCTATCAGTTGAAGCCAGGGTTGAGGTCAACAATTTCGAGAGACTGTCGTAGGCAGTCAGAGAAGTGATTGTCCAGTCGTTTTGTGGACAGATAATTACTTCAGAGTGTGAATGGGACGAATGCAAGTGTGAGATGCGAATTGTGATGGAGGGGAACTACTGCGAGCGGAGGAAGTGTGACGTCAGGAGGTGTTGCGCTGCGATAGGTCGGTTGGTGTGAGTGGCGCTGCTATTGGTGGATTGACATCAGGAAGTGAACGAAAACGTGCGCGATCGAAAACTTGGTCATCATGAAATGTTTTAAGGTTTTTCGAGAATTATGTAGAGGAGGCGAACAAGTGGTTACTCAAGCGGGAGAAGAAGCCCCTCCCGAGGATACTCCAGCGCATTATATGGCAAAGAATGTGGGATTGCATACTATAATTTGGCTTGAAAATTGGCATAAAATGACACATGGTGAGGGAGAACTGACTTTCCCACGATATGGTACCTTCAGTTTGGAGGTGTTGTGTCAGTTGAAATCTGTGATGTCTTCATTGCGACCTCTGCCTAGACCAACTCAGTTTGAGGCGTTACATGCATGGATCAGAGCAGCGTATGACAGGAAAAGAGACAAAAGTCAAGAAAGAGTGAAGAAGTCAATCAGGGCATTCCAGGATGCAAGGTGGGATGCACTAGAGAAGAGGTGGAGAGTAGAAACGATTGAGGGAGATAGATTGTACCCGCTATTAGAGAAAACAGACAGTGCGAAGGCAAGGAGTGTAGAGGAGGATGATAGTGTTATGGATGACAGTTTGGTAGAGAGGTTGTTGTCCGAAAGACCGCCTCCGTTCAATCCAGATTCCATATGAAGGAAAGTCGGCCCCAGCGGAAGGGACTAGAGGATTACAGACTCAGTCTGAGGTGAGAGGACTAAGGAAAATCTCGACAGGAACGGAGGACATGAGAATTCAGTCTGTAGCGAGTACAGAGGTTGGGAGAGGTATGAGGTTACCAGATGCTTTAAAAGTACCGGTTACCATTGGACCCATTTTTTCAGTCTACGATCCAGACCAAGAGAGAGTTGGTAGTCTAGCACAGTCAGCTACAGGATCAAGGAGTGTGGCTGAGGGAAACGGGACAGCGAGCGGGATGGAGCAGACTCCGAGACCTATGGAATGGAGTATGCCATTGCCAGCCACCGCAGGTTCCTCTAGGGGACAGGTGGATGTGAGACCGACTAGACCAAGGTCTTTGGCCGAGTCGAGATCAGATTTGAGAATGTGGGTACCGCCTGCGAGGAATCAGTGTGAGAGAACTGAAGAGAATGAGGAGCAAGGTCATTCAGGAAACCGACCAGTCTCTAGGAACATGACAGAAGAGAGTAGGTCTCGAGATCAGAACAGCGAGTAGGATGAACGGAATGGTGCAGCCTGTCGAGAAATATTGAAAGGCACCCTGAAAGGGAGAATGTTAGATGTAGTGAGATTGAAAGCAGAAGTAGACGAAATAGTAAATGGAAATCTGCCTCTGGAAAGGATATATATGTATGAACAAGATGAGTTACTTTTTGTAGCGAAAGATGTGACTCGCAAGGCAAGAAATGCACATGAGAAATTGACAGAGTTGGCCAAGAAGTATGAGGTGGATTTGTCTAAAACAAAGTCATTACAGGGAAACCATAGGTTGCAGTATGGTGACCAAGAACTGGAAGAGAAAAGGGTGATGGGGTTGAGAACTCATATCAGAGATTTGATCATAGCAATGCACGCATGGATCATGCTTGATAAATGGGAGGAAAGGTGGTTCAAGAAGTAGAGTTCCAAAAAGATGGTAGGAGAGATGTCTCCTCCAGGTGGAGGGACGGTAGACATAGGGAATTTCCCTTTACGAGAGGTACAGAATGGAGGGTACGTGCATGTGCCTTGGTGTAGGGGTGATTTAGCTGCATTTACGAACAATTTCCCTCGGTTGAGGGAGAAGCCTGTAGAATGGTACAAGCAGGTTGATCGCTTAGTCAAGATCTCAAAGGTGTTGTGGATTGATTTGAACACGTTGTTTGACATTGTAGTTCCAGGGGACGTATGGTCTGCATGTAAAATTGCTGTTGAATGGCCGACTTCAGAGCCCGAAAGAAATCCTATCTCGAATGGTCTGTCACCCATAGTCATGAAGAAGTTTGAGCAAGTGATTAAGTGGTTAAAATCAAAAATTTTGCCTCAAGATATTGATTGGGTTAAGATAGATTGGACAGTCCAAGAACCAAAAGAAACGGTACATGAGTACTATGAACTTCTCCTGCAGGCCTTTAAACAGTACAGCGGATAAGATGCCTTAGATACAAAAGATATGGGACCGTTTGGTTCAAAGTTTGTGTTGGGATTGAGACCAGAGGTTAGTCTCATGATACAGCAACATCTGATTTGCTGGCAGAACAAGCCGGTGGATGAGATCTTGCGGTATGCCAGATACTGCAGTGATGAGATAGATTCGAAGCACAGGAAGTTGAAAGACAAATTGATGCTTGTTCAGATGCAAACGGCTCATGTTCAGCCTACCGGAGGGAAGTTAGGAAGGAGGCAAGGAAATAACCAAGGAGGAAATCAGAATGTCCAAGGTCAGGGAAGACCAAAGTCAGTTGACCCTAAGACAGGAATGGATGTGGCGACATTGGAAAAGACCACTGCGTGTCATCTTTGTCACCAGATCGGACATTGGAAACACGAGTGTCCCCTGAACCCAATCAATCAAGTGCAGCAAGAAGTAGAGGTAGCTCAGGTACTTGTACCTGAAGCAGTCCCTACATGGACTAGATTAAGGCCGATGAAAGTGGGGACTTTTAGTCCGCAGGTACAAGTTCCCCAGCCACCTACAGTTGAATATGTTCAGCAGGGAGCTCGGACTTATCAACAGATGCCCTTGTTCGAAGGGTATGAGGAGTTCAGCCCAGACCCGTTGGCATGACGGTGCCTGAGAGGGGAGAAGGACTGCACCCTTGGAGCAGTCCTGGAAGTAGACCAGAGGGGACCATTTGTAGAAGCAGACGTTGATGGTCACCCTACCACCTTTTTGGTTGATACTTGTGCTACCCGGTCTACTATGAGATCCGCAGTAGTCCCTAACCTACCCCTCTCGGACAATCGATCCAAGTTGTTGGAGTAGCAAACAAGAAAATGACCAGTCCATTGACAGAGCCAATTCCTGTGAGAATAGGAACTTTCCAAGATCGACACCAGTTCGTGGTGTGTGACTCGAGCCCAGTTTGCCTGTTAGGAAGAGATCTGTTGTGCAAACTAAATTGCACCATCTAGTGTACACTGAAGGGAGCTGAAGTACAGACAAAGGATGATGATGCGACCTTTAAAGTTGCAAATCAGCACTTGTGCATAGAAATGTACCCAGTACTGACAGTGGATGAACTTCCACTTGACTTGAGGGATTCTGTGTCACCCGAGGTGTGGGACTTCACCGGAGAAGAGATTAGGTTGATCAAAGGTGTAGAGCCAGTGAAGATTCAGGTCAAACAGAACGTAGAATTCCCTAGGACGCCCCAGTACACTTTGTCACCCGAGACTATTGCAGGGATAAAACCTGTAATCGAGTCAATGATCAAGCAGGGAATTCTGAAGGAGATCATGGGTAGCCTATGTAATTCACCTCTCATGGGACTACAGAAACCGAGTGGGAAATTCAGGATCGTGCAGAACCTGCGAAAGGTCTACACGATAGTTGTTCCATGTTGTCCGGTGGTACCGAATCCATCTGTGATACTATTTCGGATTCCGTGCGAAGCTGAGTGGTTTACAGTGATTGATCTGTGTCAAGCATTCTTCTCGATCCCACTCCATGAGGAGAGACAATTTCTTTTTGCTTTCTGGCTGGAAAACCATGTGTTAACGTGGTGCTGTATCCCCCAGGGGTACACAGAGAGTCCATCGATCTTTAATCAGATCTTGAGGAAGAATCTTGAGAGTCTCGTATTGCCACAGCATTCCGTTCTGGTGCAATACATCGATGACTTGCTCATTGCTTCAGAAACAGAAGACGCTTGTAGGATTGATACCATTGCTTTACTGAACCATTTGGCAGAGAATGGACACAAAGTGTCCCCAAACAAATTGCAGTACTGCCTGAGGGAAGTGCAGTATTTGGGTCACAGGATTGAGAAGGGCAAGAGGAAGGTGTCACCAGATCGCATTGAGGCAATCATGAACATTCCTGTGTCTACCACCCAGAGAGAAGTCAGAATGTTCTTGGGGATGGTTGGCTACTGTCGCCATTGGATTCATAACTTCTCATTTGAAGCGAAGCCTTTACAGAGGCTGACACACAAGGATGTGAGTGATCCGGTACCATGGGACAACGACTGCTTAATGTCATTTTTAAGGCTGAGAGAGGCTATGTGTCGCGCTCCAGCTTTGGGAATGCCTGATTACAACAAGGCTTTCTCGTTGTTCTGTTGCGAGAGAGAAGGTTGCGCATTGTCAGTTTTGACTCATGGAGGTGTCAGTAGACCAGTTGCCTACTTTTCAGCTACTTTAGATCCAGTAGCTTCTGCGTTGCCCGGATGTCTGAAATCCGTTGCTGCAACAGGTGTCAGTATTGAAAGGGGTGAGAGTATTGTCATGGGACACCCTCTTACAGTTTATGTACCACATTCTGTTGAACTGTTGATGACAAGGACCAAAACACAGCACCTCACAAATAACCGATTAACACGCTATGAGCAAGTTATACTTGTCGCAGAAAATGTGACATTGAAGAGGTGTTCTGTTTTGAATCCGGCAACATTGATGCCCATTCCAAATGCAGATGGTGAAGATTGTGAGGACCATGATTGTCTCGATGTGACTGAACTATGCACCAAACCGAGACCAGACATTGTTGACGAACCACTCCCTGACCCAGATGAAACTTTCTTTGTGGACGGTTCATGTTTGAGGGACAATATTGGTCGATTAAGAGCAGCATTTGCTGTATGTACCATCACTAGAGTGATTGAAGCTGCTTGTTTAGAGGGAGTACACTCGGCACAGGTAGCTGAGATCATTGCTTTGACTCGTGCCTGTTTGGCTGCTGATCAGATTCAGATAACAATCTACACTGACAGTCAGTACGGGTTTGGTGTGGTTCATTACTTCGGACAGCTATGGTCACAGAGAGGTTTCATGACATCTTCAGGTTCGCCCATCAGGAATGGGGAATATGTGAGACAATTGTTAGAAGCATTACAGTGTCCCAAGGAAATTGCGGTACGGGGATTGATTTTGTCTCATTGGGTAATAACTATGCAGATGAGGTTACCCGTTTCTGTGCAGAACAAGGATGCATATTTACAGGAGGTTACACTGGAGAAAGCCAATAAAGATCCAAGCTCAGCATGATGTTAGCCATGGCAGACACTTGGGAGGAACTAAAACGATTGCAGGATGAGGTTGCCGACCAAGAACGAGATGGCTGGATAAGATCAGGATGTGAGAAAAGAAATGTGGATGTGTGGGTCTCGAGTGATGGTCGAGCTGTGTTGCCGGAAAGTCTGTTGAGCCCAATGGCAAGATTGATACATGGTGAAGTACATCTTGGCAGAGATGCAATGGTGTGAGTGTTTAGACAGACATGGTACAATCCAAAGTTTCGTGCAGTGGTTGAAGCTGTATGTCAGAGGTGTGTCACTTGTCAACAGATGAATGCAGGAAAGAAGACTGCCATAACTTTGAGTAACATCGGGAGGTCAGGAGGGCCTTTCAATAGAATGCAATTGGATTTCATTGAGATGCCAAAGTGTAATGGATTGAGGTACAGCTTAGTCGTGGTGTGTGTCTTTTCAAGGTGGGTGGAGGCTTACCCGACACGAAGATGTGACACACTCATGGTAGCCAAACTGTTGTTGAGGGAGCTCATCCCGAGGTTCGAGTTTCCGACCTCTTTGGAATCAGATAGAGGGACACACTTCCACAGCGAGATCATGAAATTGCTCTGTGCTGCCTTGAATGTGGATCAGAGGTTACATTGCAGTTACCGACCAGAGGATTCTGGTATTGTGGAACAGGTTAATGGAACTTTGAAAGCACTAATGGCAAAAGTGTGCTTGTCGACATCTCTGAAATGGCCTGATGCACTGCCCTTGGTCCTCATGAGCCTTCGTAGTGTTCCAGATAGGAGAACGGGGTTGTCACCTCACGAGATCCTGATGGGGAGGGCAATGCGATTACCAGCGATACCTGCTACTGCTTTAATTAGCATCACTGATGACTTGATTCTAGACTACTGTAAGGGACTGGCTGACGTAGTCCGTTCTTTGTCTCAGCAGGTACAAGCAGCAACTGTTCCAGCCGCAAGTGACCTGTGCCACGACCTGTGCCCGGGTGCTTGTTCGAAAACACGCGAGAAAAAGTTGCCTGGATGTCCGTTGGTGTGGCCCTTACCAGGTAATACTGGTCACGAACATGGCAGTGAAGTGTGGAGGGTTGCCGAACTGGGTGCATGCCTCCCATACCCGCAGAGTTCCAGCACCCTTGGAAGAAACAGCCCCTCTCGTAAATGAAAATCCAGCTGAGGTGGCAGGGCCATCTGAAAGGGCAAGTCAAGCTGTGAGGGTTGCTGACGCAGTTGGTTGTGCACTTGATCGAGCTGAACGGGGTGGTGTCAATCAAAGCCCCGAATTTGACTTGGACGGAGAAAGCATTGCTGTGGGTGGAGTAGAGTCAAATTCAGCCGAAGAAGGAAGTAGTGCACAGGGTACCCAGAGGGAGAGCAGAAGTGCCACGAGAACAGAAGAGGTTGGCGCGTGAGCCAAAGGCAGCTGAACCTGAGGTTGGCACCTGAAAGAGATCTTGCCCCAGTTTCTGAAACGTCTGAATCTGAACAGAGTGGCGAAGAGCAAACTCGAGGTGGTCTGAGAAGATCTCGAAGAACAAGAGTGCCGTGTCAAAGATACGCCTCACCGGAGTGGACATACACTGTGACTGATGCCAGGAGTGGTGAGCTCGGGGAGACTGAAGTCCTTGACGCTGGTCAGTGAATTTCCAAATCTGAAAGTGGATACTTTGCTGTTGGTTCCAGGAGTGGCTATCGAAGGAATACTGACTCTCACTATTCCGAATCCTCCACGTCTAAGCAGAATTCGTGAACTAATTCTGGAGAAGCTGTTTTTTACAACCTTTGGTTATGTACCACCGCATCAGGAATTAGTGTGGCTTCGTCTTGAACTTTTGCAGCATGTTTTAGAGATTTTGGGAGCTGATCTTATCTTGGACTAAAGGCGAACTTTGTTGTAAATAAAAGTATAAAAGAAGATAACCTAGGCCCAAGTGGAAGAAGAAGAAATTTAGGAACTTTCTGTCAAGACGGCAAAAGAGGGCCAGGGAAGTCTTTTGTGGACCGTGTAAATAAGGAACTGAAATTGCAAGGGTATTTCCAGCTCTTGAAGTATCGTTCGAACGGATTTGCAAGCGACATCCGGAGGAGAAAAGAGACTCTTAATTGCTTGCTGCTGAAACCAAGAACTTTGAGAACTTTGCAAGATCATGGATGCTTGAAATACTCATTGTAGATCCAAATTAGTAGTAGGTACACTTAAAGGGTTAGTGATAGTTTCTATAATCGTAATAGTTGTAGCCTCATGTATCGTTGCACATGAGCAGGAAGCTGAGGTACAGGGAACACCTACACCTACCACTTCTAGCAAAAAGGAGGTCACTATAGGAGCTAAAAGAGCTATACTAATTGAAGAGAGTCATAGATTTCACATAGATTTGTCTCGAAGTGATTTTAAGCTTAATGCATATGCGAAGCTGCTATATGAATATGTCGATGCGATGGACGCGAAAGACTGTTACGTGTGCATGCAGCTACCTGCCTCAGTGGACGAGGGTATCAGATATCATCATCTTCCACTGACGTATGGAATTTCTTGTAGTTTGTTGCTTAGTATCTTCTATGACAGAGGTCAGTTTGAGTATTTCTTTTCCAATTACGAAGCAGTGCTTCCTGAGGTTCCAGCTTACAAGCATTTGAATAAGTATGATTATTACAAGTCAGAAGACAGACTCCGGAATTATTTCAAACCGTCTTTGGAACTGGATACTGCTTATGCTCATCGGCATAATTTGACCTGTTCATTGTCAGATGTAGAGAAGAAATGTATAGATCAAGTAGAAGATAGATATAGAAAACTAACTCAAACACGAGATACAGGAGACAGTCCAGTAGATTGAACTGACGAGGAAAGATTACACAGATCAAAAGGGAGTTATGGTCCCATAGCATTGGACAAGGAACAGAGGGGGAAGCTGTGTGTGAGACGTTATTAGACCTACTATAAAAAGGTTCCGGTAGGACAGAGTACGTGTGATCATGTTTTCACCATGGAAGATTCTGCTAAGAACTTTCTGCAAGGCTCAGTGCAAGTGATTCCAACCGTTTATTATGTGTGCGGAAAGAATGCCTATGTCAGGTTGCCTGCGAATTGGTATGGTACATGTTATTTGGGAATTATCTTTCTGAAAATCTACCATGCAGAAGATTTGGAGCTTTTGGAGACTGGACAGCATTCGAGAGCAAGGAGAGACGCGGGCGCAGGAATTGTGATTGGAGACATCTTTGGAGCAATGATACTTAGTATGGGTGTGGTCTTGAAAGATGTGAAGATCAGGAGATTGGCGACTGTTGTTGATGAGTTGTCAATGAATACAGCGAAGTCATTGATACTTGTGGATTGAGAGATGTTATCGATAAGGACGATGATTTTGCAGAACGCCTTGCTTTAGATGTGTTATTAGCAAAAGAGGGCGGAGTCTGTAAATTATTGAAAGTTCAGGAATGTTGTACGTGTATTCCAGACAACAGCAAGGATCTGGAGAGATATATAGACAACATTACCACGATCCATCATGAGATAGAGGATTTGACCGAAGAGGGGGTGTGGGAAAAGATCGCTAAAGGATTTGGTCGCGTGGGAAATTGGTTTGCCAATTTGGGAAAAGGATTTCTTGGCTTCGTGTTAAAACTACTCATCATTGTTGTGGTTTGTGTAGTTTGCTTGTGGGGTTTCATCAGAGCTTATAAGTGGTACAGAGGAAACAGAGATGAGAGAGCTCTCAGAGCGAGTGAGATGCGAATGGCCAGACTGCAGGACAGTGAATATCAGAACCTTAAGAATAGAGAGACTCCAACGGGGGAGGATGGCAACAAGTACTGTTTAGGTTGGTTCTTTCTCCAAGGGAGTTGTGAAATGGTGTGATGACATTTGTCATCAAAGGGGGGAACTGATAGAGCGCCATGTTATTCAGAAAATTGTAGGGGTGCATCATATTCACTGTTAGTCCACACCCACATATTAATCGAAATTGTATTAAGGTGTGACATAGAAATGTATTACTCAAATCTGCTTATAATAGTATGATCAGATATGTAACCATGTTTACATGAAGAGCAATGTTGTAGTTCACTGCAAATGTATTTTAGCCAACGCATAATGATTGGTTTTCATGTAATGCGGTGCATTAGGTTTAAACGTGCCTCATATTAAAGTCTGCACATGTAGTTTGCTTATTCAGATATAAAGTGTAACGAAGTTAACGCTTATAATGAGATTTTAGAAGAGTAGGTTTAAAAATGTAAAGGCCTGATCGCATATACGTTTAAAGAGAAAAGCCTGTTCATTTCTTACGTTAGCTAAATGCTGTAGGCCGAAAATGATTTCCCTTGGTAAGGCTTTGGGTTTCAGGATGTTAGAAAATCTTAGGGAAGCGGAAAGTTTCTCGTTCTCATGTTTCTGTTGCAGGTGCAAGGACACTTAGCTCGTTAAGAGAGACTAGGCCTTTGTTTTAGGAGTTAGGATGGTACGAGAAGCCAATATGGGAGTACACCGGAATTTAAGGATGATACTTTCGGCAGAGCAGGTGCCAGGGACCCAAGGTCAAGATAACCGTCGCTGGATGGGATACAAGTTTCACTGGAAGAAGAACTGGCTGAACAGGTGTGTCGGAGGGCGTGTTCTATATTTTGGGGATTTTGAATTAGGTACAGTGCCCCGTGGATTGGGCAGTTGAGGCTTAGATGGGAAGCTAGAAGGAGCATCTTAGAGCGAGCTCTGACTAAGTGAGTGTACTTCTAAGGAAGTCTTCACTGCTGACACCTTTTTACTCTCTTGCCTGGAAGGGAAAATGCTAAGTAGGGATGTCACTTTAGAGATAGAGTAGGGATAGACTAATGGATTTTCTTTTAGGCTAATGACTACTAATATAGAGACTGGAGTAATTATCGCATTTCTGATGTTACTGGAATTGATTCTTCTTCTTATTCTGAGTCGGATGAGACTGCTGCGTAGAATCTAATTTGTATTAGTGCCTATTTATTTGCTTCACCTTGTACTGAGGTGTTTGTATGTGCAGCTATTCTTGGTTGTAATAAATTCCTAAACATTTTGATTTGGAGTCAGTGGTCCTTTTGGAGATTAAACTCAACTTATTGATTATGTGTTAAAATTTGATTTTCTTCCCTCTACACTATTAAGCAGATAAAAAGATCCTGGCGACCTGAGAGGATTCTTGGTGATGGTAAGGTAGATAAGAATCCGGCGTCATCAACAGTGAGTACTGGGAACACCACTTTTAGGAAATCTTTATCCACAGAGGAATGGTGGTGCACAGAGGAATCATTGACTACGCCTTAAATCACAGTGGACCCGATTCACAAACCACTAAGTGCGACGGGCAGAAAACTACTCCTCTAATTTTAGAGAAACGTTTGGAACAGCTTTCTAGTTTGTGAGGAATACACAAAAGATTCCATGTGTACTCCAGCAAATCAACCAAAGTCTTCAAGTTCCTAGAGTACTCGAATGTGTAAAAAATGTGTAAGTAGAATTTCCACCAGTTGGGAAATTTGGAATACACAAATGAAATACAAATGGAAATTCACACTTTTTTCTCCACTGGGGAAAGATTTGTGTGGCGGACACTGTTCCACTAGACCCCCATTCAATAAGAGGGCATTGCATCCTATCCCTACCCTTGAACACTTAACTTGCCCTTTGTCAGAAAAAGATTTGCGTGCATTTCGAGGGTGGAAAACTGCCTGTTAAAAGTATGTGAACATCTAAAACCCTGTGAGTTTCAGTGTTTATCAACATGCACAGGGAGTCCCAGCCAGAAATACCCTCTGTAACATCTGTACTCCTAAAGTTGGGAATGTGGCGATTCGGCCATCCTGGCAAAACTTCCGCTAATCCTGATTCTGTGTGTTCAGTTTACGTTTGTAAAACATTTTTTTAGCACCTATGTTGAACTCAAGTACTGTTGCATGAATGCCTGTCATATTTACTTAACCGCTCGCTAGTCGTAAAGTGCGGATTCACAAAGTCACAAACATAAAATGGGTAAAAATATATCATAAGCTCTTTTTCGAAAACCAGGGGGCATATTCTTTAAGATCAATTCTTCGAAATTTGACTGATGAACCATGGAGGTTTGCATTGTGCACTGAATGTGCAATGCACTTTCTGCTGTGTGAATCTGGGTCAATACCCTTTACAAGCTTTTGCATTCTTTTGAATTTCTATATTTTGGCTGTATCATTCTATTTTTTATGGCATTCTATTTTGTAAACTGTTCTAAATGTTCTGTCATTTTGTACCTCGGTGGACACCTGGGAAGTGGCATGGGTAGATGGCATCCACTGACAGTGCATTCCTTCCATGCACCTGGGGGTATGGTGATTTCCGGGAAACGGCCACTACAACGTGGCCGTTTCCACGCATAACAGTAACCACGCATGAATTACAACGCATGCATGGTTACCACGATTGCCTTTACCACACATACCTTTACTACGAGATATGTAGTAAAGGCATGTGTGCTAAAGGTAATATTAAAAAAGGGGGGTTGGGGGGTATCCCCCTCACAAGAAAACCCAAACCTGATTCCATGGATGTGGAGGCAATCGGCGTCGTAAGGTCGTTAGAGGAAACGGAAAGACACTTCCACTTCCTCTTTACGACGTGCGACGCAGATCGGAAGAGCTTCCAGAGGAGAGGACGTAGCGAGATAAGGGGGAATTTAGTTTAAGGAATTAATGAGGGGGATGTGTAGCGAAGGGATAAATGTAAGGGTTTGTGGGTGGGGAATCGCACAGGGAAACATTTTTAAGGTTGAGGGAGGGGAATTTATTAGAAGAAAAAGGGGCGGGGGGTCGTACAGGGGTATTATAAAAAAAAAAAAAAAAAAAGAAGAGAACATTTACCACGAAAATGCCTTTACTGATATGCGTGGAAAATGCATTTTTGTGGTAAATGTTATTCGTGGTAATGGCATTCGCGTTGCAACGGAATGCGTTGTAATGACATACAACCGTGATTTCCATCTAGTCTGTCCTGTCAGAATGTGTTGATGGCTGACAGCTCCGAGGACCTTTCCACTCCCCAGCACCATTGACACTCTGCTCCTTCAAGAATCTCTGAGCACTTTCCAGTGTTTGATTAGGAGAGAGTTGGAAAATGCGAAAAGTATTTTGGTGGTGACTACGAATTGACCACTAACAAAGCAAAGGCAGCATGGTGGAACCCTGAGAAGCGGGTTGCTGGAACAGCTGACTTGTTCTGTCTTGCACTGAGCCCAGCTGCTGCAAAGCTCTCAGAGTGCAAAGCTGTTGCAAAACCCTCAGTTTGCCCTCTACTTTTGTCAGACGCAAATGATTGTTTAATTCTCTAAGTAAGAAGCATCACAGTAGAAAGCTTTTCAAATTGACTTCCAGATTTGTTTGGAACTAGTATATTGACTACAATTTTTACATAAATAAGGATTGGAATTTCTTGTTGCCACGTGCCTAATGCTAATACACCTTGATGTTTTGCTTTTCTTGATATACTTAGCAATGAATTTTCCGATTGATTTCTGACACAATTTACACATTGATCTCAAAGCACTATTGATGCACAGAGTGTAGTGTGTACTTTAGGCTACTGGTCTTCTGACCCTATTTTTCAACATCTGCCAACACTGCACAGTGCCCAGGCCCGCCTATTCATATCTGGCAATCAGTGAGCATGCGTTATGAGTCTTGCCTAAGTACCCTGTTCCATGGTTTCGGCGTATATCACTGGTTTGCTAACTCTTGGCAAAAAATGCAGTGTACCCTCTAGTGTACCTAACTCTAGCAAAGAACTCCTAGTGAACAGGATCCCAATAGTGAACTCATTTAAAGTGTCCAAACACTGCCTATGTGGTGCAGAGAAAATACAGCAAACAAAAAAAGGCAAATGTAGGCACGGAATCCTGACAAGCAGAAAAAAGACATGGAATCAAAAAATAGAAAGTGATTAATGTCAAAGGAAAGATCACCAGATAAAGTGTTATAAGTGATAGTCACAATGACTAAATGAAATACAAACAAACTACCCTCCCCAAACTTATTCATGAGGCGGAATGTCACCTTTATCTGGGATCGTCATTCCCCATATTTAACCTAGCTGTTATTGTCAACACAATACATCAAACCAGATATAAATATATTTAATCGGAGGATGTAATTCAACTTGCTTATATATGTAGTAATAATCACAAATTACATAAATTATTATATATAGTTCACACTTTTTCAACGCAACAATATATGATCAAAGAAAAGAAAAAACAAGTCTAAATCTCACAAACCCCAAATGGTCCAAAAATCTCTACAGTCACTCCACTCATACACATACCTCTATCATCCAATATACCAAGATAAATATATACAAGAATTGCATCAACAAGAAAAAAAAGGTAGCACCTAAAATTTAAACATCTAATAATTCAATGCCAAGATACATATATTCTATAATTAAAAAAGCAAGTTCTTCATATATATATATATATATACAAAGGAGTCACATAGTCTTCAATTCAATAGGTAGTACCAAGCCAATAAATAGCTGTCAGTATATCTTGCTTTCCACCATTATATATCCTGAAAAAGATTTTTTTATTAATCTAGTCATATACTCCTAGTGTTCGTTCTGTAGTCAGTGTCGCGTGCATTCCGGTGACCACCACTATATCGGTAACACCTTCTTCAGGGCCGTAAAATCAAATATTCTCCACTTCAACAAGGCTTGCTTTGGGGGAGGAGAAGGAAAACAGCACACTATTTGAGTATCTCTGTCTAAGAGGGTTCAACATCAAAATGCCTGCCTAGTTGCAAGTAGGCTAAATGGAAATTCTGAGAGGCACCTGCTCGATTAAGGGCCACTCTCTCCTCAAGATATAGTCAAAATTAATCCAATTTATAGGCCCTTCTCGGCACTCACTAGGGTTCTAAATCCCGCCAGAATGTAATCAAAATTGTGAAACTCTGCTAGGCATCGGGGGATAAATCCTCTCAAGCGATGCATCAAGTGAGTCGTAAATCTGCGTCCAACTCCACAAACAGCGCAACACATGTAGCTCAATTCGGCGTCCCAATGACTGTAGTATCACAACCAATATGATGTTGTTAAGGGCAGTATGGTCTAGCAGAGAGAGAAGCAAATTTGGAAAAGTGTCAAAGAACACGAAATGGTGCTGAGAGAGAAGAACAGTTACATTTGATCGTATTGGAAATGATTGAAAAGCAATAGAAGATAATTAAAGAGACAAAAAGCAATTAATCATCGAGGAGATTATTTTTTCTAAAAAATTGGAAAAACAGATTGACACGATTAATTACAGGAGCTAGAAAAAACCTGAAGCAACATCTGAATTCAATGTTTTAGTTAAGGTCGACTTGGCAGTGGGATATTCACATAAAATATAAAAACAACATGGGAAATGATTAGCGAAATTACCCCCTACAGGATTTTCTGATCACTTTTTTGGATGGTTGCCAACTAGGTGCTATCCCTCATTCATAAAGTAAAATGATAGGGGAAGAAAGGTGAACACACATTTGCAGAGCAAGGTTGGCCAGTGGTATTGAAAATGAGCCTAAGCCTCTCAAGGAGCGTACAGAAATATAGATATCAATACTTGAAGAATGAAAACGCCACATGTGTACACATGTCTACTAATAGTGGACATTTAGGACTACTACCCCTACTGTGAGAAAGTTTAGTCATGCATTAGACAAATTGTTAATTGTAGTTTTCCTGGCGTATGCATTATTTCCTAACCGACTCTGACATGTAGGCATCACAGGATGTATGTACAAATAAAGAATTTTTACATTTTACTTTTGGTTCTTTATTACTTCACAAAGAAAACATTTTTAGATATGATTATTGCCCTTATCTTGCACCACCTTAAATTGTGGCAGTGTTCATTACCCTTTCCCATATTTTCCACTTACATCTCAGCCATCCAGTTATAGAACTACTTGTAAGTGTGAGAAAAGCTTTGTGAATGTATGTGAAAACCCACAAAGTCATGACTTTTTGGTATTCAGTTCATGTACATTGATCATGCCCCCTGACACTCCGTTAGGATCAACACCAAAGACTTTGATGTGTGTGGAATGGGTTCTACCCACTTAATCCCCCTGGATTTTTTGGTTTTGAGACTACCTATTTTATGGACTTCTGCCGTGAGACTACTGACTAGGGGTGGGGGGAACTTGCGTAGCAGTTTCACTCCACACAATTCCATGCAGTTACATAAAAAGTCTGGGAGATTAGATGGAGTTCCGCCAAAGGGCGGAACATATGCAGTACACGCAGTAAACTGAAAAATCAAACAAAAAGCACCATGCATTGCGCAAGAGCGTGCGGCAATTCGAGTTGATTTTTGCTTCCACTCGAGTAGAAAATCGAGCGGCGGCCCTCTGACCATCACTGTTCGAAGCCCATCTGGGACAGCCCTTGTTAAAAATTTGTGCAAATCAACGCAGAATCTTGCTCACCAACTCGCATTTTCTGGAGTCGCATGGGAAAAAATTCTGCCATACGGGGATTGGCGGAATTTGGCTTGAATTTCACGTTAAAGAGTATTGAAGAGTGACTAAAATTCCACCAATTACGCAGGTGGAATTAAACATTCTGCCCACCCCTACTACTGACTAGCTCATCCTCGTATCTGAGCACTGGTAGGTTACATCAGAATGAACATTTCAGGGATTTGTGCTGACCTGGTGTGGGCCTTATAATTTAAGTAGGTTGTGATTACTGCAACGTCTGTGTACTTCACTGTATTATATCCTATGGGTAAAATCTACAATAACTAAAATGGGGTACTTGGTTCCCAGTAGATGGAAGGCTCCAGTCATGTTATTTGTGAAGTACCAACATACCTTCACAACGAATTACTCTTACATTGATAGCCAGCACTGGGATTAGTAGTATCCTGTTCCAGTATGCACTAATAACATTTGATAAGTCCAATTTTGGTGCACATTAGCGACTTCTTAAAGTGCAAATATAAGACTCTGAAAGGGGATCAAAGGTTTGGTTGTGTGAACTCAGGAAGTGGGAAAGGAAATCCTGCGCACAAATATTCCAGATGAATACATTAATGGTTGATGTAATAATTGTGTTTAATCTGCCAGTTTTTTTATTTTGAAATGGGAAGACAGAGCAGGCTTTCATAGAACTGTTTTCATTAGATGGATGCCGGGCCGTGTTATCCTTTGAACCCCAACAAAACACACACTTTGCCTGTATGTGGAGAGCACTTCTTTATTTAAGGACTGCGATAAGTATTCACTCCACAGACATTGGGAAGAGGGTTTGGTCCTCAAGGATATTTTCCTACAGTGGGGGATGCAAGGAAATGTTGTAGTTCCTGAGGTCTCATAGGTTTTCTGCTGGGGCAATGAGCTGGCCATGGGTAGCCCATGGTACCCGGAGGGGCAGAGAGGGGATGTTTCCAGTGGTAGTAGGTGTAGTGGTAGCCCCTGAGAAAACAGAAGAGAGGGTACTGAGTGTCTTAGTTTCCTCAGGTGGGCTGGTGACTGACCATGTGGAAATGAGAGAGGGGGTGGTGGACTCCCTAGATTCACAGAAATGTTTAGTTGTGGACCCTGAGTTTCAGCGGAGGGTAGGCAAATTCCAGAGTACAATAAAGGATGTCAACCTATAGACTGTTTTTCTAGATCGTGAGGTAGTGACTGTGGCGATGTACAGCCTGGTGTTCCCAGAGGTAAGTACTGTGGGTTCCGACCCTATGGAGAAGGGTCAGAGAACCATGAGAAATAGAAGGTGTAGAAGGCAAGAGGAACCAGCAGTGGCATATCCAGGTGGCTGGATGGTGCCTGCTCAGACGGAGGAGAACCTGTGCATCTGTCTTTACTAGATACTCTTACTAGGGACTGTCATTCTGAACTGTCAGAAGAATGGCTACAGAGGATTGAGCCTTGGCTTACTCCTACCTGATTCACTTTAGTGTACCAGCTTTGGGGTGGAAGGCATTGAGATCTCCTCAGAAGTCCTGGTTACCAGGCAGTGGTTCAGCTGGAGGGGGCATCTCCTAGTTGAGAGAGGTGGACGGCAATAATTTGTGCCTCCAGGTTAGTCTGTCAAATTTCCCAGAAGGAACTTTAGGGTCTGTAATTGGTCTTCGGCTTGACCATTTGGTTGCTTTGAAGTTTCCCAAGGAGGGCCTGTGTCAGGCGTGGCCTGCACTGTGCCTGTCGCACTTCCAGTTGACCTGGTGGGTCTTGAAAGTTCACGGGCAGAGGACATGGACGCTGTTCTCATAAGGGTGGTTCTCAAAGGTGGGATGCTCAAAGGAGTGTGCTGCAGGATCCCCAAACAGGAGTCATCAGACCTTCTAAGACACAGGGTGGCTTAAGAGTTTTGGTGGTGGGGGATATGGACCCTGTTCCCTTGGAGGGCAGATGGCCCAGGGTTCCCTGGGTGGAGCCTGTGGCTGGGGATGTCCAGGGGTGACTCTCTATTCAGGAGAGCAGTCGAAGTTTGGAGTTTACTGTTCTTCTCTCAGGGAAGTCCTGTCATCCTGATGCTATAGGCTCAGCCTAAGTGCTGTGGGTGAAGGTTAGAAGTCCTGAGAGAAGCCTGCATCTGCATCTTTAGGGTGTAGAGACCTGTGTGAGTGAGGGCACCTGTACTTAGAGCAGCATGGATACTAGAGAATGGAGCAAAAACCAAAGGAAATGATGGACGGAGTGTTGAACATTGCAAGCACTCACCCCCAGTCAACTGATCTGGGTTTAATCCATCACCGTTCTTTAGCCCACTCTGCCACCCCAGTTCAGACATGGCCATATGCAAATCAGTCTGACCCTGTGCCTCATGGGAACAGTCCAGCCCGAACTGCCAAGCCATGTCTTCCCTGGACCGGAAACAAGCTTCCTAGGACCGGTTTCTGGCATTTCAGCCGTCTTCAGCCAGGCTTGCTTGAATCCAGTGACAAAGTGAGCAAGGGACTCACGTCTGAGCATACCCTGCCAACTTATGGCGAACAAAGCAAAAACCAAAGGAAATGATGGACGGAGTGTTGAACATTGCAAGCACTCACCCCCAGTCAACTGATCTGGGTTTAATCCATCACCGTTCTTTAGCCCACTCTGCCACCCCAGTTCAGACATGGCCATATGCAAATCAGTCTGACCCTGTGCCTCATGGGAACAGTCCAGCCCGAACTGCCAAGCCATGTCTTCCCTGGACCGGAAACAAGCTTCCTAGGACCGGTTTCTGGCATTTCAGCCGTCTTCAGCCAGGCTTGCTTGAATCCAGTGACAAAGTGAGCAAGGGACTCACGTCTGAGCATACCCTGCCAACTTATGGCGAACAAAGCAAAAACCAAAGGAAATGATGGACGGAGTGTTGAACATTGCAAGCACTCACCCCCAGTCAACTGATCTGGGTTTAATCCATCACCGTTCTTTAGCCCACTCTGCCACCCCAGTTCAGACATGGCCATATGCAAATCAGTCTGACCCTGTGCCTCATGGGAACAGTCCAGCCCGAACTGCCAAGCCATGTCTTCCCTGGACCGGAAACAAGCTTCCTAGGACCAGTTTATGGCATTTCAGCCGTCTTCAGCCAGGCTTGCTTGAATCCAGTGACAAAGTGAGCAAGGGACTCACGTCTGAGCATACCCTGCCAACTTATGGCGAACAAAGCAAAAACCAAAGGAAATGATGGACGGAGTGTTGAACATTGCAAGCACTCACCCCGACTCAACTGATCTGGGTTTAATCCATCACCGTTCTTTAGCCCACTCTGCCACCCCAGTTCAGACATGGCCATATGCAAATCAGTCTGACCCTGTGCCTCATGGGAACAGTCCAGCCCGAACTGCCAAGCCATGTCTTCCCTGGACCGGAAACAAACTTCCTAGGACCGGTTTCTGGCATTTCAGCCGTCTTCAGCCAGGCTTGCTTGAATCCAGTGACAAAGTGAGCAAGGGACTCACGTCTGAGCATACCCTGCCAACTTATGGCGAACGAAGCAAAAACCAAAGGAAATGATGGACGGAGTGTTGAACATTGCAAGCACTCACCCCCAGTCAACTGATCTGGGCTTAATCCATCACCGTTCTTTAGCCCACTCTGCCACCCCAGTTCAGACATGGCCATATGCAAATCAGTCTGACCCTGTGCCTCATGGGAACAGTCCAGCCCGAACTGCCAAGCCATCTCTTCCCTGGACCGGAAACAAGCTTCCTAGGACCAGTTTCTGGCATTTCAGCCGTCTTCAGCCAGGCTTGCTTGAACCCAGTGACAAAGTGAGCAAGGGACTCACGTCTAAGCATACCCTGCCAACTTATGGCGAACAAAGCAAAAACCAAAGGAAATGATGGACGGAGTGTTGAACATTGCAAGCACTCACCCCCAGTCAACTGATCTGGGTTTAATCCATCACCGTTCTTTAGCCCACTCTGCCACCCCAGTTCAGACATGGCCATATGCAAATCAGTCTGACCCTGTGCCTCATGGGAACAGTCCAGCCCGAACTGCCAAGCCATGTCTTCCCTGGACCGGAAACAAGCTTCCTAGGACCGGTTTCTGGCATTTCAGCCGTCTTCAGCCAGGCTTGCTTGAATCCAGTGACAAAGTGAGCAAGGGACTCACGTCTGAGCATACCCTGCCAACTTATGGCGAACAAAGCAAAAACCAAAGGAAATGATGGACGGAGTGTTGAACATTGCAAGCACTCACCCCCAGTCAACTGATCTGGGTTTAATCCATCACCGTTCTTTAGCCCACTCTGCCACCCCAGTTCAGACATGGCCATATGCAAATCAGTCTGACCCTGTGCCTCATGGGAACAGTCCAGCCCGAACTGCCAAGCCATGTCTTCCCTGGACCGGAAACAAGCTTCCTAGGACCGGTTTCTGGCATTTCAGCCGTCTTCAGCCAGGCTTGCTTGAATCCAGTGACAAAGTGAGCAAGGGACTCACGTCTGAGCATACCCTGCCAACTTATGGCGAACAAAGCAAAAACCAAAGGAAATGATGGACGGAGTGTTGAACATTGCAAGCCCTCACCCCCAGTCAACTGATCTGGGTTTAATCCATCACCGTTCTTTAGCCCACTCTGCCACCCCAGTTCAGACATGGCCATATGCAAATCAGTCTGACCCTGTGCCTCATGGGAACAGTCCAGCCCGAACTGCCAAGCCATGTCTTCCCTGGACCGGAAACAAACTTCCTAGGACCGGTTTCTGGCATTTCAGCCGTCTTCAGCCAGGCTTGCTTGAATCCAGTGACAAAGTGAGCAAGGGACTCACGTCTGAGCATACCCTGCCAACTTATGGCGAACCAAGCAAAAACCAAAGGAAATGATGGACGGAGTGTTGAACATTGCAAGCACTCACCCCCAGTCAACTGATCTGGGCTTAATCCATCACCGTTCTTTAGCCCACTCTGCCACCCCAGTTCAGACATGGCCATATACAAATCAGTCTGACCCTGTGCCTCATGGGAACAGTCCAGCCTGAACTGCCAAGCTATGTCTTCCCTGGACCGGAAACAAGCTTCCTAGGACCGGTTTCTGGCATTTCAGCCGTCTTCAGCCAGGCTTGCTTGAATCCAGTGACAAAGTGAGCAAGGGACTCATGTCTGAGCATACCCTGCCAACTTATGGCGAACAAAGCAAAAACCAAAGGAAATGATGGACGGAGTGTTGAACATTGCAAGCACTCACCCCCAGTCAACTGATCTGGGTTTAATCCATCACCGTTCTTTAGCCCACTCTGCCACCCCAGTTCAGACATGGCCATATGCAAATCAGTCTGACCCTGTGCCTCATGGGAACAGTCCAGCCCGAACTGCCAAGCCATGTCTTCCCTGGACCGGAAACAAGCTTCCTAGGACCGGTTTCTGGCATTTCAGCCGTCTTCAGCCAGGCTTGCTTGAATCCAGTGACAAAGTGAGCAAGGGACTCACGTCTGAGCATACCCTGCCAACTTATGGCGAACAAAGCAAAAACCAAAGGAAATGATGGACGGAGTGTTGAACATTGCAAGCACTCACCCCCAGTCAACTGATCTGGGTTTAATCCATCACCGTTCTTTAGCCCACTCTGCCACCCCAGTTCAGACATGGCCATATGCAAATCAGTCTGACCCTGTGCCTCATGGGAACAGTCCAGCCCGAACTGCCAAGCCATGTCTTCCCTGGACTGGAAACAAACCTGTTGTGTTTGTAAAGATATTTTAAAATAAAAAATCATTAAAGTCTACATATTTATTTCGATTGTAATCAATCAGTTGTGAGCTATAATCAAACATGGCATTTTATGTGGTTTTAGTTTTCACTTTGCATTTGCTTTGCCAGAATCAAAATGTCAATGCGTTTGCTGCTGAACTTGTATATTCATTATTTGCTAACAACATCATTGGAGTAACCCCTGACAACATTCTTAATAAATGCATTTTCTTTATAACTATCCTAGATGGTAATTCAGTTATTAAATCTAGATTAATGTCAATATTAGCGTACCATGATATTCTCTTTTCATACAGCCATACTAATTACACAATATTCGCATTTTAGTAGCGCATATCCAGTAAGATGTGGACAATGGATTTGCTTCTCAATTGTATAGCGTCCTTTATCTTACAGTAAATATGTTCTTAAGCTCTAATCATCATATGCAGCTTGAATTTAAATCTCAAATAATCTATGCTGTTATTGCTCACCAATAATGTGACATTTTCATTGCACGTACAGTAAGGGATGGCATTTTACATTTGAACGTTGGAACATTTAGCTCTTTTGTAATGTGGGAGAAATGCAGTGAGAATATTATGTATTTTCCCTCTAGTCACACTTGCCAAATGAACAGAAGTGACTGTCAGACTCCTCTGAGATTTTCTCCTGTACCAGTTGTAAAGGTTTGGCCCACTTTTATTGTCATTTGTTTGCTCTGTGCACCTGTGTGTGCCAAATGCATTTCTGGTGCTATATTCGTTAATATTTAATGCCTGCTTTTTTTAAAGAATGTCGGCATTCCCATGACTGTTCTGTGGTAATAAGAAGCTACACTGTCCAATAACTTTAACTGATTTAGTAAGATTTGCATTTTCCAAATATGTCCAAACATAATTGCCTTTGATCACACAGTGTGGCATAAATTAATAATGATTTAACACTTTCCCAATAGTACACCACTAATAGGCACTATTCTACTCACTTTACTAAGACGTTACTCAACAGATTGTATGAGAAATCTATTATGTTTATGCTGTTTTTACTGCACTTAAATGCCTGGCCTTCCAATACGCACCCCTGTTTGCCTGCGTGCAGTCTGTGCACATTTCATGCCTACTTTACACTCTTTTACGTGCTATGCGTGCACCTACCTTTCATGTAAGTACATTTGTTGAATAAATTCTGCCTTAACAGTGGAGTAGTATAATTGTCCTTACAGACAGAACGATCTAAATTGTCCGTGCTTTCCAACACAGAGGGTAGAGGGAGTGGCGTAGTGACCCCCCCCTCCCCCCCACCTATGCATCTTCAGCGGGAGCTCCCAATGGCCCCAAAAGGGCGGTGAGCTGGGTCATACTAACTACTTCTGTCTGCATGGTTCATGGGCTGCAAATGCTCATAAATAAAACTGCTTGGAACACCAGGACCGAGGGGCGCGAGAGGTGGGCTGACCTACATTGCAAAGGAAATGGGGAAAGAGAAATGATGACCACGTGAGGACGTAGATAGTGGCACATAGAACAAGCATTGGCATAGCCAATAGGTCTCGCCTTTGGGACCTTTTAAGTGTTTAGCCATGCAACAGTTGCATAACTAAATACTTATAAGGTCCCAAAAGTAAGACCTATTAGCTATGCCAAGCGGCCGTGAAAGTGAAAGTAATCGCGGTAAAGCGCGGTGCGCGCACCCGCGCACCCGCGCACATGCACTGTAGCTCTAGGCTGGCCTGGTAGCACTTTTTGGAGCCCTCTCAATAAGTCTCGCCAGACCAGCGCATGCGCTGGGTCAGGCGAGACCTAAAAAGTGAGCAGGAAAAAGATAAAGACAAGGGCGTAGCTTCAGGAGGTAACCTGGGGTGCTACACCCCCTAATAAATGTATTTTGTGATAAATAGTTGGATACAGGAGCTTAAAGTCAGGTCTGGGGAGGTGTCAGTCGTATTTCACCAGATGTTTTTGCATACACACAGATAATAATAATAATTAAACACTTGTAGAGCGCATGGCTACCCTCGGGCATCCCAGCGCTAACAGCTGAGTAGACAACCGATAGAATTAAGGAGCTATTTGTTGGAATAGCCAGGTTTTTAAAACCTCCCGCCACATTATAGGCAAAGGATCTTCCTCCACTTCCTGTCCTCCTGATTTTGGGAACAACTGCGAGGTTAAGGTTAAGCGATCGCAGATTCCTCTTAGGATGAGACGTTTGTTGATTGCCGGGCCCGTTCCCCACATGGTCTTATGGGCAATGCACAGGGCCTTAAATTTTATTCTTTCAAGGATTGGCAGCCAGTGAAGGATTTTTAAGGCTGATTTGGCTGACTGTGTTTTTGTGATTCCGAGTAACATCCTGGCTGCGCAATTGTGGGCAACTTGAAGTTTCCTTAGTGTTGCCATGGGTTCTCCCAGGTAGAGGGAGTTACCATAGTCCAGGTGTGACAGAACCAAAGCCTGGATCAGAATTCTGTTTGCGGCCATTGGGAGCAGTGAGAGGATTTTTCGGAGTGATCTAAGTGTACCAAAGCAGGCCCCTGTCACCTTCATTGCTTGATGGTCAAACTCGAGCGAGTTGTCTAACCAAACACCCAGACTCTTTATCCTGGTTTTGGCAGTGGGGGGAGGGCCTAGGCACTTAGCCCAGGTCTGACTGAGGCCTACGCTAAGGTGGTTACCTAGGAACATCAACTCAAATAAAACGGCTGTATTGATTGAAAATCCTCGAAAATGTTGGTTATTTTACAAAATATTGTCTTTTCTCTTAGTACTACTACCAATCCGAATTCCTCTCCCTTTCCACTGACAGTAAGGCCCCTCTCATGCACCCAGTGTGTTGTATATTGAATTTTAACATTATAGCCCAGTGTGATTGTTGGAAAATCTGAAGCTCACCCCCCCCCCCCCCCCAATCTTAAGGACCAAGCAAGATAGATAAGAGTAAAGTAGGGATGCATGACAAAAGATGTGTAGATAGAATGAGGACAGGAAGGGGGGGGGAAGAAGGATGGAAGGAAGGAGACTTAAAAGGAAACAAGAAAGAGAGCGAGAAAGGACGGATAGAAGGGTGAAAGACGATCAATAGATTGAATACATGGAAGATGAAAGGATGGATGGAAGAACGAAAAGAAGAGTAGATGAAAGGTTAAATGTAGGGCAGCATGAATAATGAAAAGATGGAGAAAAGTGAAAGGATGGATGGACACATGGATGTATTGGTAAATGGATGAGTGGACGTAGGTATATGTGGATGGAAATGGACAGAAAAATTGAAGAGTACACAGAAGGGTAAAAGGGTGAATCGATTGAAGGATGATGAAAGAGTGAAGGAAACTCTTTGAAGGAGGGTCGGGTTTGCTCACTTTGTATACTCAGTGCGATTAGACGTTTGGTTCAAGTGGGGGGTATTTTAACCCACTGGCTAGTCCCTTGGGTAGTGGCCAAAGGCTGCAGCTTCATCTCTTCTTAATCAAGAGTACTTATAAGTTGGAGTTAAATTCATTTCATAAGCCCAGAAGTGGTTTACAAAGTTTGCAGTTTGAAGATTTATGTAATCTAGCCAAAAAAACTCAAATTTAAAGAGAGAATTTGATCATCTCTTACATTTTGTGAGCAGTGATGTAACACAAAGTGATGGCCTCCTCCCTACAAAATGTGATGAGGGGGCCCTGAGCCTCCTATATTTCACAGATGTTCATTTGACGTGGGCTGAATGTGGGACCCTGAAGGGTTTGGGGCCCCTGAAGTGTTGTGGTCCTCCATACTGCAAGGGTAGCATGGGCCTGTGCTAGCCTATTTTTGAAATATAATAAATGTGAATTTTGGACAAGGACAGGGTCCCTGGAATTATGCAAAGTGGTGATAGCACCATTTTCTGCTTGATTATAGATTTGCCTCATTTGATACAAATTTCACTATTTGTTGCATGATATGTAGATTTCACCCCAAAAGTGTGTTTCTAGCTCAAATAGATCAAAATCACCAAAATGTGGTTCTGCACAATGACTGGCCCTGTGCAAAGGTAATCAATGAGATTTCAGTTTCTGATTACTTTTATCAAGGGTTAAAGTAATATTAAAGCGGTGCAACTTTGCCTAGATATTAATGCGTTGTGAAAAAGGAAAGCATTGAAATAATCATGCCTCACAATGTACGCATTATGATACATAATTTGTCTTTTTTGTCACATAGTTTTGTCAACCTTGCAACATAATTGTCACCTTACTTCTACATAATTCTAGGAATAGGACACGTTACAAAGCAAACTTTTACAATGCATGCCTTTACAACGCGGTTTTTACATCACAACATTCATTACAAAGCATTATTTTACAACGCATTCCATCACAATGCATTTTTAGAAACTACACTTACAACTCATTCCATTACAATGCATACCATTACAACGCATACCATTACAACACATAATACTTTTAGGGCAACATTAGTGTAAGTGTTGGATAGTGTAGGGGTAAACATTACTATTCCCACTCCAATGAGTGCAACAGTAGGGTAAGTGTTGGATAGTGTAGGGATAAAAAGTACTATTCCCACTCCAGTGAGTGAAACAGTAGGGTAAGTGTTGGATAGTGTAGGGGTAAAAATTACTATTACCATCCCAGTGAGTGCAAGAGTAGGGTAAGTGTTGGATAGTGTAGGGGTAAAAATTACTGTTTGCCATCACTTACCTTATAATGCGTTGTAATGGCATGCGTTGTAGTGGCATGCGTTGTAATGGCGTGTGATGTAAAGGATGTTGTGTTGTAATGACTGCATTGTAAAGGTAGTGCGTTGCAATGACTGAGTTGTAACGGTTGTTTCCCTAATTCTAGTGACCTTGGTTAATGGAGAAAATTACTGAACTTGCCTGCCTGCTGTTGGGAGGTGTGTACGAGTCCTAACACCTGTCCCTTTTTAGGTCTTGCCTGACCCAGCGCACGCGCTGGTCTTGCGAGACTTATTGAGAGGGCTCCAAAAAGTGCTACCAGGCCAACCTAGAGCTACAGTGCATGTGCGCGGGCGCCCGTGCCGCGCTTGACCGCAATCACTTTCAATTTGCGGCCGCTTTGATGTTTGATCGCGATCACTTTCACTTTCGGGGCCACACGGCCGATTGGCATAGCCAATAGGTCTCGCTTTTGGGACCTTATAAGTGTTTAGTTATGCAACTGTTGCATGGCTAAACACTTATAAGGTCACAAAGGCGAGCCCTATTGGCTATGCCAATGCTTGTTATGTGTGCCCTTCACCCAGGCTCTTTGGGTGATGTTCACATTAGGGTCACTTTCCTGTGTCATTGCTGGAAGGTTCTGAATAATTCATTTGTGAAAGGAGTTGACTTAATGCCCAAATGTTCTGACAGAGTTGTGTCCCCACAACAGAATCCTTCTGCGGCACGTCAGATGAATGAAGGCACGTCCCACAGTACATCTATTTCTATACTTGATTTGGGCCCTGAAGTTCTTTTTTTTCTTTAAATGTCTAATTGTTGAGTTGACTTTTTACCCACAAGGTAACATGCACATTTCTCTGGCAGTTGCCCTGCTTCTCAGACCAAGCTATTAAAAATAAATCAAGTTTCCCTTTATGGTTTCACATCGAGATTGTAGCTATCTCCCCATGCGCAATAGTTAGATTCCCTACAATCAGGGTCCAGATACCTGATATGAGAATTCTTTCTTCAGACTCTGCCTGCAATGTGCCCAACCCCGACCAAAGATGGACCCAGAAACAGAGTTCCCATGCTGTTTTCAACATTTCTAACTATGCACGCCCTTCAGTTGTTTGCAGGCAGTAACAGTGAAAGGATGTTCTCTCAGTTAATGTCGTTTTATAGTGTGGCAGATATGGTACAATGTATCTATCTCACGTTTTTCAGAAAATGCAAAAGTCCATTAATATAGTAAAAGGAGCTCAATGTAGTGATCTGCTGTGTTTTACCATTTGCAAAGGGGTCTTAATAACCCCACAAGGCAGCTTTTAACAATTCTTAGCACCGCAAACTTTAAAGAACCCCCCAAACCCGAACCTGTTATAGGGCCGAATGCCCCATTGAAAAAATACCTTTTCTCCTCATTGTTTCTCTTTTCATGCCTCATCTGCCTGTGTTATTTTTGTTTAGTATTTATATATTTTTTTTTTCTGGACTTCTGGTTTGTTAGGTGTTCTTGCTTTGAGCATCTAGCTGCTCCTTTCCCACTGCTCAACCTTGTCTTGTACAAGCTATTGAAAGCATAGCTTAGGCAGGGTTCTCCAAGCGGACCAACTACAGGTCAGATTTCAAGGATAGCCACATAAGAGAAATATATATAGAAATAATCTAAACTAAATGTATTTATATACTCACTGGTTATCTTGAAAATCTGGCATAGATCTGCCCTGCTGAACCTACTTTGGAAACCCCTGAATCAGAATGTTTTTGGCTGGACTCAATTTAGATCGATGTTGAGGCGTGGTTCGATCACTTTTAGCATGCATCTTCTCGTTCGTCACTCTCCTGCCAGAGACAGTATATTACTAATATAAAACACAAATCATCACAATAGTGCATGGCAGCATCCCACTAAACTTCACTTGGGTTAGAAAGCCTAGTGGACGAAGCGCCCACCGCCTCAGACCTCTACATGGACTACAAGTCAAAGAGTTGAATTTAGGAAAGGCCCTATCAGTTTCATTCTGTGACTGGCGAACCCATCAATACTATGAACTTAGTGCCAGGAGACAATTTAGTTTGGGTCACCTGCTGCATAAATAGTACATGCTATGGCATGATATTTTGTTTTCATTTTTAGCAAAACAAACACAACTTACATTGAGCTGAACACACATTTTTCTTGTCCATTTGCTTCTGTTTACTTTTCAATGGTTTCTGGGCCAGATCTAACTTCTAGGAGAAAGGGAGAACGCTCCTTTGTCAGGTTTGTTTTTCTTTCCTTCAGCAGGTGTGCACATTCTTTGCACTGGCTTCTGAGCTTTATAAATCACAACTCAGAAAATAATGTTCCCTTGCATTCCAAGTGATAAGGCAGGACGAGATAAGACGCTCGTGCATACCAAGCACTGGCTCTACAGAGTCTCAGGGCAGAGTGAGCCCAGTGAAGGGCAGCCTGGAGCACAGGATTGAAACACGTGCATTGTAAGCCCCAGTCCCTGAGGGGGCCGGGTTTAAGCTGCGTCTGGCCAGACTCACGCTGAGGGCCTTCTTATCCACTGGGCACTGTTCATACATCTCCCCTGCCTCTACTCCTGCGGAGAGGCACTTTGGGCTCTCCACTTTGCTATGAGTTGTGTAGTATAGCCTTATAGCCCGCCGTAGTGGGCTATACCGTCTATTAAGGGCCCGCTACAGCGTTAAAGGCCCGAGCCGAAGGCGAGGGACTTTAACAAAAGCAGCAGGACTTTAATAGCGGTATAGCCCTGCTACGAAGGGCTATAAGGCTATTAGAACATTCTGCCACTAGAGGGCAGAATGTTCTAACAAATTAAACAAAGGCTTCTCGAAGCTCGAGGGGATTTAAATCCCCTCGAGCTTCGAGAGGCTTTTGTAAAACATTGGAATGTTGCTCTGCGGGCCTTTACCAGCCCGTAGAAGCACGGAGCACTCCATTGTCTACAATGGAGTGCTCCACATTCCAATGTTCTAATATGCCATATTATTCTCTGTTGATACCTGCAGGGGGTTTCTAGCTCCCCTCTGCCTTTCTGGCCCTTCAGGCCAACTGTCTCTTGAACACCACCAAAGCGAAAGGCATGTTAGAGGGCCACTCCACAGAACCTTCGACCGAGCAGCGCCTGAAGTACCAGGGTCATGGATGCACATTTCCAACACAACGGGTATGAGAGGCGCTACCGGAGGCATTATGCCTGAACATCGACATTTCCAAGTGCATGTTGTTTCATTTCATCTCTCCACGCCCTGCTCATACATGCAACTGGTTTTTGAGCTGACTTGCCTGTGACTTTATGAGGGTGGACAGAAGGTGATTTGAGAAGTCGAATGACTAATTCTAAAGTCTATCAGCCTCTTTCCACATAAGACTACACGTAAACCCATTTATTTAATAGTTTGTGGTTGAGATAGAACTTGATATAGCAAAGTAAGCATGAAGAGAGTCAATGCATGATAGCAGTATAGGATGGCCTATTAAGATGCGATGGGTGGGGCCCCTCCACTTTCCAGGCATCCTACAAGAGAATTATTGATTAAGATGGGGCCCTGAACATGGGCCATCAGCTTCGCGAATGAATTCCATGCATACGTGCACTGCTTGTATAAAAAAGGACCAAGGAAACTACTGCCGTCATCCTTCATTGGACATGCAAAAAAGCCTGTGCTTGAGGGGGGGGACGGTGCAAGCATCAGTCCTCGCTCAGACAACGACTCCCCATCCCTCCCTCCGGTGCTGATTAGCAGGACTGAGTGGGGCAAACAGAAGCATACAGGATGACAGCTCCTGTTTGACTCTGTTGAACCCATTTGCCATTCTTATTGGTCTGAGTGGAGCTTGAGGGAAAGCCCTTCAGTGCCTTAGTCCCTAAGAAAGTAAATCAGAAGTGGTTGAAGCACCGCCTACTAGGGTGTATACGTACATGTGTGTGTGCGTGCGCACATATGTGAATGTAGGAGCAAGTGAATGGATGTGATTGCTTATGTGGGTATTTGAAGGAGTTTGGAAGAAGACATAGATGGGGAGTTCTGGTCTTATGGTGCCCAAAGGGCACATGCCTCACTGAGGTCGATCGAGAAGATACTCTGCCTGCCCCGGACCAAATAGCGACCCTTGCCTGAGATAGTGTGGGTATTTTTGATAACACTCTGGCTTATTAGTGGCTCACTCGTGACATTTTGTGGGTGTTCTTCATGACATCCACCCTTTCCCTGGCATAACAGTAGTGGCTGTTTATGAAATACAGTGGAAAGTCTTGACCGCATCCCGGCTGTCACTGGTTTACAGAGGCCCATTCTTGACCTGCGTGATGCATTCCTGGTCATATTCTGGCTACCCTTGACATAAAACCGATCTATAATTGACATAATGTGGACTTTCTTGAAAACATTATGGCTTTCTCCAGCTTAATAGTGGCCCATCCTTGACATATTGTGTCCATTTTTAGAAATACTGGTGGCTGATTCACAGAAGCTTTTATAGTCAGGGTAACAGTACTCGTTTACGTACTCTTAGATGCCTTTCTAAATCAGCCCGAAGCATCCAGATCCTTATTACTAAAAGTACAACGAGGGCACAGTCCTTTCTATTTGTACTAAATGGACATCAATATTGCTGAGTATTTCCGTTTTATTCCCATTTTAGATGTTGTTTGGCTAATTCACAAAGCCATGTAAGCGTAAAGTAAAGAGTATTACAGGAGTACTAAATCATATAATTCAAAATGCCTTTGCGACTAGGCCCCCTTATGGATGTACATGACTGGTACTTAATGATATAGTACATGTGGGTGCTTGGTGAAAATGTCAAGCTGATGTTTGATGACCTTACATGTCTTTCCTCTCCCCACACAGGACAATACTAACAAGCATTTGCAATGCAATAGATCTCACATTTATAAGAGTTTGAGCTATTGGCATTGTAAAATTACAATGCCTTTTATTTATGTTTTGGTTTGAAAACAAATAAAAGGCATTGTCATTTAAAATGTCAGTAGCATAAACTTGCATAAAAGCAGTGTGTGGAGAGCAGCAGTGTGCGGCGTGCAGCAGTGTGCGGCGTGCAGCAGTGTGCGGCGTGCAGCAGTGTGCGGCGTGCAGCAGTGTGCGGCGTGAAACAGTGTGCGGCGTGCAGCAGTGTGCGGCGTGCAGCAGTGTGCGGCGTGCAGCAGTGTGCGGCGTGAAGCAGTGTGCGGTGTGCAGCAGTGTGCGGCGTGCAGCAGTGTGTGGCGTGCAGCAGTGTGTGGCGTGCAGCAGTGTGTGGCGTGCAGCAGTGTGCGGCGTGCAGCAGTGTGTGGCGTGCAGCAGTGTTTCGTGTAGCAGTGTGAGGCATGCAGCACTGTGTGGCGTGCAGCGGCGTGCAGCAGTGTGCGGCATGCAGCAGTGTGAGGCGTGCAGCAGTGTGCTGCGTGCAGCAGTGTCATGCAGCATGCAGCAGTGAGTAATGCAGCAGTGTGCAGCAGTGTGTGGCATGCAGCAGTGTGCGGCATGCAGCAGTGTGTGCCGTGCAGCAGTGTGTGGCGTGCAGCAGTGTTTCGTGTAGCATTGTGCGGTGTGCAGCAGTGTGTGGCGTGCAGCAGTGTGTGGCGTGCAGCAGTGTGCAGCGTGCAGCAGTGTGCGGCGTGCAGCAGTGTGCGGCGTGCAGCAGTGTGCGGCATGCAGCAGTGTGCTGCGTGCAGCAGTGTGTGGCGTGCAGCAGTGTGTGGCGTGCAGCAGTGTGTGGCGTGCAGCAGAGTGTGGCATGCAGCGGCATGCAGCAGTGTGTGGCGTACAGCAGTGTGTGGCGTGTAGCAGTGTGCGGCATACAGAAGTGTGCGGTGTGCAGCAGTGTGAGGCGTGCAGCAGTGTGAGGTGTGCAGCAGTGTGAGGCATGCAGCAGTGTGTGGCGTGCAGCAGTGTGTGGCATGCAGCAGTCTGTGGTGTGCAGCAGTGTGTGGCGTGCAGCAGTGTGAGGCGTGCAGCAGTGTGAGGCGTGCAGCAGTGTTTCGTGTAGCAGTGTGCGGCGTGCAGCAGTGTGTGGTGTGCAGCAGTGTGCGGCGTGCAGCAGTGTGCGGCGTGCAGCAGTGTGCGGCGTGCAGCAGTGTGTGGTGTGCAGCAGTGTTTCGTGTAGCAGTGTGAGGCGTGCAGCGGGGTGCAGCAGTGTGCCGCGTGCAGCAGTGTGCGGTGTGCAGCAGTGTGCTGCGTGCAGCATGCAGCAGTGAGTAATGCAGCAGTGTGCAGCAGTGTGTTGCGTGCAGCAGTGTGCGGCGTGCAGCAGTGTTTCGTGTAGCATTGTGCGGCGTGCAGCAGTGTTTGGTGTGCAGCAGTGTGTGGCGTGCAGCAGTGTGTGGCGTGCAGCAGTGTTTCGTGTAGCAGTGTGCGGCGTGCAGCAGTGTGCTGCGTGCAGCAGTGTGCGGCGTGCAGCAGTGTGTGGCGTGCAGCAGTGTGTGGTGTACAGCGGCATGCAGCAGTGTGCGGCGTGCAGCAGTGTGTAATGCAGCAGTGTGTAATGCAGCAGTGTGCGCAGCAGTGTGTGGCGTGCGGTAGTGTGCGGCGTGCAGCAGTGTGCGGCGTGCAGCAGTGTGTGGCGTGCAGCAGTGTGTGGCGTGCAGCAGTGTGCGGCGTGCAGCAGTGTTTCGTGTAGCAGTGTGAGGCATGCAGCACTGTGTGGCGTGCAGCAGTGTGCGGCGTGCAGCAGTGCACGCCATGCAGCAGTGTGCTGCTTGCAGCAGTGTTGTGCAGCATGCAGCAGTGAGTAATGCAGCAGTGTGTGGCGTGCAGCAGTGTGTGCCGTGCAGCAGTGTATTGTGTAGCATTGTGTGGCGTGCAGCAGTGTGTGGTGTGCAGCAGTGTTTCGTGTAGCAGTGTGCGGCGTGCAGCAGTGTGCTGCGTGCAGCAGTGTGCGGCATGCAGCAGTGTGTGGCGTGCAGCAGTGTGCGGCGTGTAGCAGTGTGCGGCGTGCAGCAGTGTGCGATGTGCAGCAGTTTGAGGCATGCAGCAGTGTGATGCGTGCAGCAGTGTGTGGCGTGCAGCAGTGTGTGGCGTGCAGCAGTGTGTAGCGTGCAGCAGTGTGTAGCGTGCAGCAGTGTGAGGCATGCAGCAGTGCGGCGTGCAGCAGTGTGCGGCGTGCAGCAGTGTGCGGCGTGCAGCAGTGTGTAATGCAGCAGTGTGTAATGCAGCAGTGTGTAATGCAGCAGTGTGTAATGCAGTGTGTGGCGTGCGGTAGTGTGCGGCGTGCAGCAGTGTGTGGCGTGCAGCAGTGTGTGGCGTGGTTTGTAAACAACAAGAAAAGCGGACATCAAAGGAAGGGTGGGGGGAACGAGCATATGGGGTGTGAGTTATAACGAAAGTTCTGGCGAAAGCAGTCTGCTGCTTCCAATTCCGATGCCAGATGCCAGCTTTGCGCTTGAATGCCTCACATGCACTGGCCATAAACCGCATTCCTAAGGTCTTGTGCCCCTTACTAAATCTCTCTGAATACGTGAGGTGGCGCACGCGCAGGAAGTAGCTGGTGGCAAATGGAATGCGCGTGGTTGTGCGCATAACCGCCATCCGATACGCCTGGGAAGCCTTTGGGAGCATTTTCGGAAGCCCCTACATAAGTCTCGCTGGGCGATCGCTTACGCGATAGCCAGGCGAGACCTAATAAATGGCCTATTGCAGTCCTCCCCCCTTGAGTGTGCTTGATCCAACTTCTGCAATCATATGGATATTTCCCACAAATTGGAAGGAGGAGAGACGAAGACGTATACCACAATCTTCATACAGGTATTCTAAACTCATTAAAAAAAATGTAACGTATGTATCACAGCTGGCTGTATTTCTTTGTTCGTTGTAGGCAACCAATATACGCTTATATGATCAAACAAGATACATCAAATCTATATATTTAACAAAATCAGAAATATGCATTAAATTGAAATAGAAAACCATGACACCGCCCTTGGTATTGGCACTGGCACGGCTCTAGCCAACTTCTAGTATGTGTCTTTACAGTATATGTCTTTTTAAAATTCCACAATCCCTGTATGGATCAGTAAACAGATTGCGTTCCTTTCATTATTTTTCCTGAGCAAGCCCTTGATTGACAGGATTTTATTTTTTCACAGAAATCTGTTGAAAAATCTATAAACTCTAAAATTACCAGTTTAGGTATACATATAATACAGCATAAACATCCATTTTGATGTAAAAAAAAATATTCGTCAAAGGCTTATCTTTGATCAGATTAGAAAATATTATAGTAACGTGGCCATGCATTAGCAACTAGAATCACACTCTTTTCAACTAGTGTCACATTGAATGAAGCACGCACATGCACCTGCGTCCTTTGAGAGGCTGAGATTATGGGGGAGGGATAATGAAGAGAAAATAATATTACCAGAGAGAGGCAGCTAAAAAAGCGAAGTCATACGAAAAGAAGATATATATGTGCAGACTGACACTTTCCACTGGACCGGAAGGACTTAGGACTGAACAAAAAGCTGTCTAGCTCATTGTGCCATTATCTGCCCCCCCCCCCACGCACACATGATTAATAGCTGCAAAAGAAATGAAATAAATCAGACAACACATGATTTGGTGGAAAACAGTTTGCTGCAGGTTTATTTCAATAAGTGAAATATGCCAACATGGTGGGCTAATTTTCGGGCTATCCAAGGGCTGGCAGCGGTGAGTAACCTAAGCTTCCCACCCGCCTGATGAGCCAAACAGCGTCATGGGCCAACCCATTCGGTGCTAATTTTTTAATCTGTGACTGCCAGTCCTGGATTATTACTAACACCTATAACAATTGAGTTCAGCACGAGAAGCAAAACCCAGCCACCAGCACGCTAGGTACACGATAGAGTGGGTGACAGCGTGTTCAGTGGGGCAACAAAGAGGCCTGGTTTGGGCAGGTTTGAATACCTGGCCCAAGCCCCCCAGGTTCTGAAAATGCATGGGCCAGTGCCGGAAGTGGGGGGGGGGGGACTCCTACGGGGTTCCAAAGAGTGGAGCGTGGGTGCTAGTGCCGAATGCGGCACTAAGGGGCTGCCCCCTCAGGAGGGCGTACTGCATGCGGCGCGGTCAGCTGCATTTATCTTGCTGAATATAATTGTTGTATTATATTTTCAGACCACAGCACCATCTTTGCTCAGCTATGAATGATGTACAGATCTTGTATGGGGAAGAACCCATGAGCAGATCCTGCGAGAACAAGTCAACTAAATTAAAATCGGAAGTCATATATTAGAAAAGTTAATGCGGCAGAGACCAGAGAAACCTCACCAGTGTGGGAACAGTCTTTTATTCACACAGCTTAAACTGCTCCACAATTTCCTTTAACAAAGACTGTCAAAAGGCAGTTCATAGCCCCTCAATAATCAATACAGACCCGACATCATAACAGCACAATCGTAAGCCTCAAATTCAGCTGTGAATATTTTTTCAATAAAATATTATATTTTCTCCCTGATATCAAAATATAGCTTTTCAAAGGTTTATTCGGTCCTCATTTACATGCATTCGGAATTGTTTCAGATTAGAAAATTTAGTTGAGTGACAACTAAAAGAAGAATAGAAATTAGGAAATCTGACAGAAGACTTGAAGTTTGTACCTCATAATTCCATTATTAACTTGTAAGACTGACATACTATGACAAGGGTTTATGTTAAAGCAATTACAGTTTATGCTCTAAAAGATATTCTGAAATAATACATTTTCAGCATACTCACAAATTTAAACTTTCCAACAATGGAATCTAAATTAACTTGCCTCTGCCTATTTCAGCGTGTAAGACCGATTAAACCAAGATAAACGTTTCTACCTATGTCTTAGATTCATATTCAAAGTGTGATGGACTCCATGTCACTTTCAAGCACAAAAAGGAGTATCAGAGGAACTCATGTAGAGAATGTGCCAAGTGGTGTGAATTTATATAGATATATATATTTACACACACACACACACTATTAAGAATTTAGGACCTCTAATGGTATCTTGCTTTAATTCTTTTTTTTTTTTTAAACACGCTTATAAATTCACTGAAAAAATGGTTAAAAGGACGTTACAATAAGGTGGAAATGTCAGTTAAAAAACATCTTTTTAATGAACAAAACAATTGAAATTCACCAGTTATAGTTATCTCAAGTAACTATAACTCCTGTGTTAAAGTAACTGTAACTTGCCCCCCCGCCATGCACAGTGTTGTCATCAATTATGTAATTTCAGATGTTGCAGTGATGTTATCAATGATATTATTGGACACGGTATGAGTGATATAATATGCGAGGCAATTAGTAGTGCATTGCAAAGGCGTGAATTACAGTTAATTTAGGGCACAAAATATAGATACCTTCAGTTGTGCGTGGTATGGGGTTGGTGGGTACGAGTCCAAAATCAATGAACACAATAGATACAGCCAACACATCTTGTATACTCAGGACCTTTTCAAGGCTTTTTCCAGGTTATATGTTTTTTGTTCACCATGATGTTGAAGAAACCAGATTTTAAAATGAAAGTTTATAATCAAGTCGATGTGAATTAATAATGTTTAAGTGAGATCAATTAACAGTGCTAGAGATATCCGACTTGATGTTGCATCATCCAGGTGGCAAGGGGTCAATATCAGACGATTTGAACTTGGTATCTTGCACCCAGACATAGTGCTGTCAATCAGAACAATTTAACCTGGAAATAAACTAGCTATAGCAAATAGAAGAAGGCAACTTGTTTTATCTTGTTCTTTATCTTGGCTAATGTTAAGCAATGTATATTTTGGTCGTGTGTCACTGGCAACCAAGTACTAATATAGCCTTATAGCGCCCGTTGAGGACTATACCTGTTGTTAAAGGCCCTAAACATGAGTTAAAGGCACAAACTGCAGGCGAGGGCCTGTAACGAAGGAGAGAGTGCCTTTAACAACTGGTATAGGCAGAGGTAGAAGTGTTATTAGGCTAGTAGAACATTCCACCCACTGAGGGTAGAATGTTCTAAATTAAAAAGGAAGAAATAAAAATACAAAAGTTGGAATGTTGGAGCTCCGGCTTACATCAGCCATTATAGGTCCGGAGTTATTCCATTGCCTTTAATGGAGCTCTCAACATTCCACTTTTATAATATAACCTTAGAGTTTGACGTAGCAGGCTCTATCTGCCATTAAAGGCCCGCTCCAGCCTTAAAGGCCAAAGGTGAATGCCATTAACAAGGAAGTGTGTCTTTAATGACCAGTAGAACCCACTACGAAGGGCTCTAAGACTATTAGAACATTTTGCCCCTAGAGGACAGAATGATCTAGTTTGTAAAACAAAGGCCTCAGGGAGCCCGAGGGGGTTGAAATCTCCTCAGGCTCTGTGAGGCCTTTGTTCATAGCAAGAGCTGTGAAACATTGGAATGTTGCTGCTCCGGGCTTCTACCAGCGCAGTCTATTGACTTCAATGCAACTCACAACATTCCAACGTTCTAATAACTGTTGAACCATTTCTGTAGGTTCAGCTTTTGACTCCTGGTGAGAGGAGGGCATCTAAGATAGCTTTGCACTCTACAATTGTATATACTATTTAAATGAGTTTCTTGTGTCACTAGGTTCTAAGTATTCACCACTTTAACACAAAAAAGTAGAGGGGCGAAAAGACATTGGGAAATGGTGATTACTGTCCCTGAGGAAAAATAAAATCAGGGCACCATCTAGTCAAACACGAATCCAGCATTCCATATTTATGTGGATAGATACTGAGCTTTGAATATGTGGTTCACAGCCGCAAGTAAGATTGAAAGAAATTCTGGGAATGAACAAAACCTTTAGTATATCAGCATTCTGATATGCCAAAAGCAGCAAGAATAAACAATGAGTTGCAGGGAGTGATTTGTGACCAGGACTTTGGCACTTGGTGGTACACGATCCTAGATCCACAACCTCAATCTGATCAATGTAAGCATGTGCAGGAGCATAAGGACACTGACAACAGAAGATGCGTGGAAAATTGCTTCACTATACAAGTTGCATATAGATGGATCCAACTTGGTCAAAACTAGCCAAGAAATACATTCATAATAAAAAAAACAGAAGCAGCAGTTGTATTTGCATACAAGAACATTGTGATGGAAGTGACCGATTAGAGGCAGCCAAATAGATATAAATTATATTGTGCACAACTGTACACAAACCATGAGGCAAATTACACAAATTGCACAGAAGGTGCAACATGCCTTTTCACTCGTTTTTGGGGCCTTGACGCAAATTGAATTACATAAGGGCTCATCTTTTTAGTTCAGCTCCTTCTGTAAAACTCAGTGCAGGGACACAAACCTGGCACCTCTGCAGTGTAAAGGAGGCATTGCTCCATTTGCATTTGGGTGGACGACTACATGCAAGTGAGGGAATGCCTATGTCATGCCATGTAACAGACTCGCGTGCAGGTGTAATAAGCCACTATTGCCATGTATAGGGTACATTTTGATGTTTGTGCTTTTTCATCTAGTGGAGGTGTATGTATGAGTGAGAGGAATCAAATGTTGTCCCTGCACAGTCGAGAGTGTGGAGGGGAATGGCTTGACGTAAGGCTATACCATCAATAGTGATGTATAGTGATGATTAATGCAATGTTTTATTTGTATTTCCAAATTGATCAAGGGGTTACGTTTTCTTATTTCTTTTGAATGTAGCGTGGATATGTGCAAAACTCTTTTGACACATATGTTGGTTAAGTAAGTAGTCTTTTGCCAGACAGTGTGTTTCAAATGTAGGAAATGGATTTTGTTTGGTACATTTGGGAGCCTTAGAGCTTGAAGAGGGGGGATGTTTTTATTTCCATTTGTCCTAACCAATGTATTTCTTCATGAGTAGGTACTTTTTGATTAATTATTGTTTCATTTTCAACACCTGATAGAGGTAGAAAAGGAACATTGATTTCTGATACAGTGGTAATGTTGCTAGTAATTGGACTAGGCACATTGGAGGGGTGTGTAATCAAGAGATAAAGACAGTGTAGTTCTTCTTGAAAAATTGTAGCTATTCGTTATTTCTTTACCTGGAGTAGCCCTTTAAGTAAATACGTACATAGTAGGAAATTGCTGTCCATGTTTGGGTATACGGACAGAGACAAAAGTCTGTCAGGGTGGACAGAATGGTAGGGAACCATTGGTTTCCCTATCATGTGCAACACACGGACTCTGTAATTATATACAAGGTTAGTCAATGACACTGAAGGGGAATGGGTGCAACTAGAGGTTATAGTAATCTCACATCATGTTTTATGGAATTTATGGAAGAGAAACCCCAGGGATAAGCTTATGTGGTCCAGCACCCTAAACCATATGAATAAAATTAGATATTACCCTGGGAGCCCCATTTTTACTTCCGAGACATATACGTGTTCACTGCCAACATGTTCCAAGAAAAGGGAGAATCCTCCTACATGTACAGTTGGATGTTTACTATAATTATAATACCATCACAGACCCTCCTTCACCCGAACTCTGGTCACAGCGTAACAGGAAGGCTGCTCATCTCCTCGCAAGTCATGTCCACACTAACGGAGAAACAAAACTGTTTGGTAGACAAGCGTCTTTGCCTTACATACTGTTGGCACACCAATGCCTCGCGGAGTGACAAATGCGCTTTACAAGTACCTAATTAAATCAAATCAAATCAAATGCCTGTTGATATTGGACACATCCTATGACGTTGAGTATGCTGATAGAAGGCTTTCTCATGCTTTCCCCTCATGAGAGGATAGTGTATATGCAATTTATTTTTTCTTAGTTACTTAGGTCTCGTGGATTGTTTAAATATCTCAGCACAATCTAGACATGTTATAAAAAGGCATACTGTAATTCTGCCAAAACATGTGTTGGACATCGGTACAGCACTAAGACTCCTTTTTCAGTGTAGAGAAAAAGTTCAGAGTGTAGTAGGGCAGTGTATTTTTGCTTGCCCCATTTGGATCTAGGCATGGCATTAGCTGCCATGGACCTTCTGAAGCTGCAAATGTTGATTATGACATTGCAAACTTCCATAGTCAAGCTTGGTTCGGTTCTGAGAAGCTCAGATGTTCATGTTATCTGTGATTGGTGTGTTTTTTAAACATGTCAATATTGCATCATTCAGTTTTTAACCCATTCCGGATTTAACATGAATAGGAACGTCATGTGGCATCAGGTATATGGTCAGGTCCAGAGCATCAGCAATCTGGAGGAATGTTGCAATCCCGCTCGAAGTAGGCCCATTAACAGTGGCTTCAGTGACATAGTCATTCTCATGGTAGCTTTGTGGTATTTATCGGGAACCTAGGATTGCTATTGAGTGATTCGCAGGAGAGATGAGATGTTGACTTGGTAGTGAATAAATATGTTAGTTCTCTGACCCACCGAGGAGCTGGTTATTGGCTTTCACCCATATGCGCATTAAAGCGGTTGTGCTGTAGGAGTGCAGTGGATCAATCAAATGCACGACGACGCTAACAAACGAACTGGGGGATATTGGTGAGTGAGAAATGCTCTGGGTGAACTGGTTCCACCTGAACTCCATGCAGAACACATGTTTCCATTGACTCCAGGTGATACTTTCCGGTGACTGCTACATCTTTCAGGTGCTCTTACTTTGAGTCGGTCATTTTCAGATAAACACCCATAAATAAATGTCGGGCCGCCATATGGGATAATCCAGAATCCAGTGACATTGCAGGCCAATCACATTAGATGAATGGGGCGGGTAACAACGCTCTTGAAGCCACAGCTTTATCTAAAGTTAGGCCCTTCAGAGTCATGGTCCAGGCATATCAGTGCACATGGAGGTACTGCTTACCCCTTTATGGTGGGATTTCCACTTTCGATGTCCAACCAGTTTCGGCGCACCTGTGGATCTGACTGCTGTTCTCATACAAGCCCTTAAGCATCTTCCATGGTTTTGAAACCATGTAGAACTCTACGCTTTCAGAAAGCCTTAGATGAATTCTACTGTAACCTGGTGTAATGAATCTTCTGAGGCAACACTCTGTGCTCTCGGGATTTACAAGCCATCCAAGTGCCATAAATGTAAGCAGTCTGACACCCGTTGTGAAGGAGCAGGCGAGTCGGTGCTTTACTGGTCCCATTGCAAGATAGAAGCACCATTGCTCATATCGCACAAGGAAAAATATGCATAACTGATGAAGTACTGTACAGATTTATGCATTCAGTTTTTATTGATAGAACAATTTTATTCAAATCACTTTCCACAAGTGAAAACGATAGAGCATCACAGTGCAAAATTATTATTGAAGCAAACAACAGAAAAGGAAAATATGTTTTTAGTCTTAAACAGAAGGTAAGCCATCTGTGAGCTCGCTTCTTTTGAGGGTTGAAGCAGAGTGACGAATCGAAAAAGCAGCACAGGTGGGTGTCGGCCTAAACTCCACTGGACCAGAAGGGCCTGAGCACCCATGCCCCGCGTTCGGCCGGTGTAATCTCAAAATATCTGTAGAATAACCTCAACACACCGACCCAGGGGTGCCTGCCCAAAAGAGACAAAACAGGATGTTTCTTGGTGGGTCGCCCGTTCATCCACCTATCAGAAGCTCGGAGCGGTGTTGTAGTAATAAAAATAAGTGAGGCAAGTCAATGGAGTGCCTGTCCAAGGAGGTGGACTCAATGCCTCAAAGATGTAATGACGGATACCAAAGAAGTAATGGAGTTGATTTGGTGGGAGAATGGTAACTGCTGACGACATTTTATGTGAGGGGATGAATGCTGGTCCAGAACATCATAAGAGGTTTAAAAAATATACTGACGGAAAAGGTGCGGAGCATCAAAGATGAGGTGGGTATGGAGTACTGGTAGCGACCAGTTCTTGAAAACGCAGTACGGTAGGCTGCGCGACTCAGGCTGGTTTGGAGGGCGGTAACTGCGCAGGCAGAGTCTAAAAAGAAGGGGACATTTGGGAACTGCAACCCCAAGCCAGGCCGGAATTAAAGAGTGTATGGGCAAGAATCATCCTGAACAGAAGAAGAAGGTGAAAGAGACAGGTGGAAGTAGTAATTGAACATTTCAGATTGAGACAGTGAAGAGGGCGGGCCCTGTTCAATTTGGGTTCATCTAAGTAGCTGTCTGATCTGTTTCGCACTTCACAATTCAACCAAAAGTAACGCTCCAGGGCTACTTGTAGAAGAGTTAAAGGAGACATCTACAGACAAGCTACACAAACGCAAAGCCACACTTTGACCCCAATGATGATTCTTCATTTGTTTTTTAAACAGTCTTTATCAAACCTCAAGGGGGCAGCACGTTAATGAACTGTGATTGATAACGGGCACAAACAACCAGCCTCTGAAACGGCTGAAAACTAAAGGCACACCAAGGTTTGCATGATCAGCAGCAAGGATGCTGTAGGGTCGAGACTGCGTCGCAGGCTACAGCAGGGGTTGCAAAGAGCAATACATGGGAGGGAAATCCTGCACTTAACTACTGCTGCTGGTGCCTTCGAAAGGATCCTCATCTGGGGGAGGAGCTGTGCGTGTTGGGTTATCTGCGAGGAACATCGTTTACAACGCGGGAATTACATTGCGATGCCATTACATCGCGGTTTTTACAACGCAAGTCGTTACAACGACTTGCGCTGGATGGCGCTCTAGGACAAGGAATAGTATAATTTACTATCCAACACCTTCCCTACTGTACGTAGACTGGAGTTGGAATAGTAAATTATACTACTCCTAAGTCCAGCGCCCTCCAACGCAAGTCGTTGTAACGACTTGCGTTGTAAGAACCGCGATGTAATGTACCGCGATGTAAATGTATGCGTTGTAACGTCATATATCCGTTATCTGCATCAACTCAATACTCGGTCTCTGCTGTTTTCCCTTTTTAATTAAAGTTTTTGTTCCTTTAATAAAATCTACACTGAAGTGAATTGTGTATAATTCCCAGATTTTCCACAGCATGAGAAAAACTCGACTTCTCCTGCTGATCCATACAACATTGAATCTCTTTTGGCATTTATGACACCCCCAACGTGTGTATCCAGTCTCGCCCATAAGGCAACTTAAACTTGCATTTATTTCCAAGCTACCAAAGTCAAGAAAGGGGAATAGGTTCCTCTTCTAGGAACCCATTTGCGGATCTCTCTCCTAATTTCTAGTCACTTTAATAGCGCATGTAATTCAGGAATACTATTACGTTTAGTTCTTTGAAACGTGTCTTTTCCCACTGCTGCCCTAGCGTGGAATGCTGGTGACTTCCTTTAGCACCAAGGGGCCATCTCATGGCCTGCTCAATGTGTGTTCGGAATGTTAAGACTATGATGGAACCGAGACAGAAAACTCTTCATATATATTATATCTAATTTAATATTTCTTGTGTGAATGAAAGTCTATTAACTGTTGTCCTCAAACTATTTGTCGTGGTATACACATTATCAACAGAATCTCATATTGATTAATAGTTCTACCCTGTCATTGAGCATCAGTTTTTATTTACTCACTGACTGTATGCGGTAAACATTAGATTTTTTCATTAAATCCGTGACCCAGCATATATGCAGGAACTAGACTCTCAGTCCATTAGCTTGCAGTTCCGTACACCGTAGGCTAGCTTCCTGGTGCACTGTAATTAGATTCTACTTTCCCTTTTTCAAAAGCATTTCTCAAGGCAGGTGGGTGCAAAATTATGTCGCTGCCAGTAGATGGCACTATTGCAGAATGCTGCTAGATCTCCATACTTGATACTCCGAATGTTTGCTCTTGGCTTTGCTCGGCCTGGTTAGTTGCAGTATTATATTTTATGAGACTCTGGAAAGTGCAACGCCCAAGCATGCATACCCGTATATGATTCCAAACCAAGTCTGAGAAGAAGGGACATGCTTCCCATCACCATGTACTGCAGCCCCTGATAAGGATTATTAACAGAGTGGAAATGCTTCCCAGGGTGCCGTGCATTCTGCTCCCTTGGTTTCTGTTTCCATGGGGCTGCCGATTCCACAGCAATACAGCAGCAGCCCTGCTTGTGATGCGGACTGACTTCCGGTGTTCCCAGAGCGACAGAAGCCTACAAAGGAAATCATGCCAGTTAATTGAGTATTTCTCATGCATTCATTTCTGTTGGATTACTCACGCAAATTCACAAGGACAGCGTGCTTTGCTCTCCCAGGAAGGGATTGTGGGTAAATCCTTGCCAATTGTGAGTATTGTCACCTGCAAGACACAATGATTCCAGTCCTGGGCTTTTCTGTTACAGGTCATGGTCAGGTCATGGTTACTCTGTGTGTCAGGCAGTGTTTTGAGCTTTATCGTATGATGGGAAATTGTTTTATGCCATTCAAGTTTTGATGAATGGAAGCAACCCGTGACTACAACTTCCAGAACACAATGTGTTGTAAAATAAAAGCTTGCACTTCACAGCTGTGCCTACATCTGCATGAGTACTGGCATGTTTGAGCACTGAGATTTGATATCACTGGAGAAATCGAAAACATTCTGATCAATATTTACTATTTAATGACTAGCAAATGGATGTCCACTTTCGGGATTAAAGTCCTGGCAAGAAAGCTGGTAAGAAAGCTGCTGGTTATCTTGCGCACACGCATGCATTTTTGTATTGTAACATGTATATAGCGCTTACAACCCCCAAGTTGGAGTTGGTGGATGGAAGGGGTCTGTCTTTGTTTAGAGCGTGCACTGGAAGTGAGGCACCTGTGTCATGAGAGAGGAGTAACTGAAGATAAATAGGACATGCCAACTCCTGTGTGAGCAGTCTGCGCCTGAAACCTGTGAGAGCGCTCCCCTTCTTTATGGCGCATATTGCTTTGATGGTGGCTAATGTCAATTCTTGCTCAAGCCCTCCACAAGCTGCTAAATACTGCAGCTCTGATTTTTTTTTTTTTAAATTAAATCGGTTCCTGAGAGGTCGAGTGGAGATTCCCATCACTTGGAGATAAATAAATGGGTAGCGCATATAGTATGTTCGGGAGACAAACACATAAATCTGGGGTTGAATCATCATTTTTCCACCTATGTTCCTCATTAAGTAATACTTCCTGCTTGACTAGATGGGCCGCAAATGGCTCCGCCTGGATGCAAGACCTGGACCAGGTTGGGGTGGTGATTGCCTCCACGAGGCGCCCTTAATGAACCCTTTTCCTGGTTGGTGATGGTACTGGCTGATCTCAGGAAGACCCACTGGTGGTTGCATGTGCTCATCCCAGGTAGACCATAATGCTAGTCTTTGGTGGAGCACTGATGGGAAGCCATTGCCAGTTTTGTAATATAGTTTCCGCCTCTGGAGCTAGTTGTGGGAGAGTCAGTCTAGATCTGCTCAGGGAGGCAATGCAGGATGCTTGCTTCTTTCTCCTTAGTGGTAGGTTGACCAACCGATGTTTGGCATAGGAAGCCTGTTTGCGTAAATTAGATGCATTGTCAATACAAATAATACAGACATCGAGTAACATGAAACAACATATTACACCAGGGAGGAGATTTAGACACAGAAACTTACTTTCCAAACGTCTTGATTCATTTTCTGTAGGTGCAACATATTGTTATTGTTCTCAGAGTTCAAACTGTTGAGTCAAAATATTAGCTATGGTGAGCCTGAGGTCTTGAACAGCAGGTGGTTTGCCACAGATTGACTTCCACCACTGATCAGCATGGAAGCCCACGCCTATTGCAAACCCGAACGTCACAGAGCGTGAGATGGGACAGACCACAACTATGAGGCGCTCATTCAACGCTGTCCCTTAAAGGAGAAATCGCACAAACAGCGTATGCGCCACCTTTTAAATGCATTGGGTTTATGAGGCAGAAAACGACACCTGCCCTCTACATTTCAAATGCCGTAAGGCAAGTTGATGATAATTTAAATGGCTATTTAATTGGTATTTCCTTGAAAAAAATGCGATAGTGTACATGAAAAAAATGGTCAATACTCCTTTCAGAGTAGAGTGCACACAAAATAAACTCTGACTTTAACTGCAAATATCAAGTAAACCTCGGCCGTTAGCAACGACACAAGTTTTAGTTTAATATATGCATTTTGGGAAACCACAGCTTTGCAGACCATGGATATTTTGAGCACCGGGTTCAAGGAAAATGCTGGACTCTTTCCAAAATGATTCCAACCACCAAATCCAATGTAGTTCGTTAAACGACAAGCCTTCCTGTAGAGACGGAAATAATGAACTCTGGATGTAGGAGCGGTGCTCAGGCTGGGACAGTTGTAAGAATAATAAGCCTCCAAATAAAACACAACTGCCTAAAACAAGCATTGACAAAGCCAACCTAGCATGCAATCTGTTTTTACTCTGTGTGAATGTTTTTGCAAACACATAAAATATGCAAAAAAGCACAGATATGAAAAACCAAAACCTAAAAATAAAGTAGTGGCCCAGCAGACTAGCCACACCAGCTCGGGCACTGGAGTGCAGTCCTTTTCTGATGGGTGTGCACATCTGACCAGGCAAAATGCTGTCGCTCTCAGTGCACGAGGGCCGGTGGCTATAGTGTGCTGACCCATCGCTGCGTGCTGTATTCAATTACGCTTTATTTCAGCTCAAAAGGCCATTAATGCCCATTAAGAAAACATTATTCAATATAAAACATAAATAGCTAAGTACATAAATATGGTTAAAATACAATTCATTGGAGTTCTAAGGGTTATAAAAAGGACAGATTTTAAATAATGCTGTATAGTGTGGTAGTTCAAAGCAAAGTGTGAATGATGCTTGAATAGACCAGCAGATGACGAGGACTGACGGAAGCCCCGATGTGTAGGCATATGTGTGTATTTGTAGTATGATATTTTGGAAAACATAAGCCTGGGGAGACAGCTAAAGCTATCTGTTGTCACGAACTAGAAATACTGATTCATAATGGAAGATGAAGCAAAATGTGACACTAACAAGAGCGCATATGGGTTTATAAATGATCATTCACAAGAGGCCTGAGTACTAAATTTACTCCATTACCTTATTTCCTTCTTTTACTTTCAATGTAATCCCTTCGGATAGAATACATTTTCTAAACTGGGCTCATGATGAAGCACTTACTGCTTTTGTTTGCTGCCAACAGGTAAGAGGCATGGGGCGGAGGCAGGGAGGGGTTGGTGGAAATTGACAGATGACAAGCCAAGTCATTTTAAATAAATAAATAAATAAATAGTTAAAACCACTTACGTTGTGCTCGCCACATCGCTGCGTTGGCGATGAGGCAAGCTCAAAGCAAGTGTTATTTAACATTACTTAGCCTGTAGTCTGTTGAATTCCTTCACCCCCACCCTGCCCTACTGCCCAATTGCTCTTACCTGTGGAGCCGCACTAGCTGCCATACTGGTTGAACATGGGTGCTTTAAGGCACTGCATAGAACATAGGAGCACGAATGTGAAAAGTAATCCTCTCCAGACGTCATTGCGAATCTATTGACAGCAGGAGTTTCACAGCAGAGGGAGCGCTTTAGCGGAATCTGTGCCCGCCCTCATCTGACATTATTTGCTGAGAGGAGGTGTGGAACCTGAAACATGGTGGGTCTCTTTATTTCAAAAGTTCATATACTTTTCATAATTTGTAACGTCATAAGGCAAAAATATGTATAAGTTTTGTATCTATTTGACCTAATACCAGAGGCAGAGAAATTGAGGCCACAAGGTTCGTTTTAATGATACCTACCCAACAGCCTTGGGTTTCAGCACACTACATAGACACGGACACAAACCTACCTGGTATATGTCAGAGACGACCGCTTTAGAAATCTAAATTGTTCCGGCCGGAAACGTTACTCATTTTCTAAGTTATTTTTGCTAATTCGTCAATTTTTCTGTGCAATACTCGTGATTCTGATAATCGGGAATAATCGACTTCCGCCTACATGCCTTGGATGTGCCAACACAAACCCCAAGAGAACATCTGGAATATCCTGCCAGCGCCCCTCGTCTGTCCTAGTGTCTCCCAGAATATTGGAGCAATCAGGGTCTCTGTGTGGGCCCTCACGGATCTCCAGGATTAGAGTATATTCTTTATCGGAATCACCTTCCTACTCATTCAGAAGAAATCCTGTCTGATCTCCAATATTAGTAACCCCAAGACCTCAGACTACTAGCATGAATTCCTACTTACAGCATAAGGCAGCATCGGGTCAATTAAACATTTTTACACTGTACATGTGATTTAAGTGCCGGCTGTTTTTCTGTTTAAAAAAAGCACACGTGAAACCAAGTCATTTCTATTAAATTGTTGCACGCACGATCAAAAGTACACACAAATATAGGTATTTCTAGAATCCAAGGTCAATGACTGGTTGGGTGTCTGGGTGTCGAAAATTAAATGTTCTGGACTTTAACCAATTAGCAACTTGATGGGGGAGAAGCAACGCCTTGTTTGGGTTCAGGTGGAGGCCCCTCTGCTTGATGTTGTGAGCGCCAGGTGTCTGAAGCCATTCCTGGAAATGGATGCAGCCTTCCCCTCAGGGTATTGTGTCAAGGATGGGCTGGCTTGCAATGCAGGAGGCAGGACAGCTTTCCCTTTTCTCACTGGGCTCAGACAGCAGTGCTGCTCTAAGGTCACTCCCCCCAGCAATACGCTGATCGCTTGTACAATGGGCGTGTAAGCCTAGCTTCTCTCAGGACAGGTTTCTGCCACAGGGCCTGACGGGGGAATAAGATACACAGAGAATTAGGACGCGAGCACGAGCTTCTATTAGGAATGTTTGGGTAGGAAAACACAACAAACATGTTAGGAAGAGGGTGACCTTTCTATGACTCTGCTGAGGTCCTTCGGGGTTGTGCACATTGTAACCAAAAGTGAAGGATCATGAGCCGCTAACAAGGGCAGGGTCTGGGAAACGGTGTGGTGTTTGTCCACAAATGGAGATTATTTTCATTTCACTACTTTAAGATCACAAACGCAGCTCAAATGGCTCCATGTTTAAGCACCAGAAGAGCACATTTCTTCTCCCTTCGACATCAGATTTGCTCTTTGCTCAACTCGTGTCATCGACACTTTACAAACATTTCAAAATTGTTATTTCTTACTCTAACTCTTCAAATTATGAGTTCACATGCTGCTACTTACTCATGTGACTTCAAGCGCTTCTCTCCTGACCTGCCATCTTTGAATTCCACAGATAGGAAAGGTAGCAGTGCACCTTACAATCATGGCCCTTCACTTCCTCGCATCTCCGAGGTCATGCACTGCCCCCAGCATTTCCACAGTGGCAGTCCATGCCGCCTCTCCTTTGTTCTTGTAGCACACCAGGCACAATCCTCCATTTCTCAATATCTACTTTCCAATTTTCCAAATAGGAATAAGTTCCCCAGTTCTTTCTGTACCGTGATCCTCGTCTTTGGAATTGGTCTCAGCTGGAGGGAAGAAACAGCTTGAACATGTAGTAATATTTTTCAAGCCTATTACCAACAATCTGAGACTACACTGGCATTCTGAATTCATTAAGAAAATGAATGTCAGGACCATTTAGACTTCGCCATGGTGGCAGGAAGAGTTAACCTGGCCTTCTCTAAAACCTCGCTTGTGCCTCCAGTTACATCACAGGGTGAAGGCATGAATGTGGCTATGAGGGATGCTTTTCCAACAACATCAGATCTAAGCATGGGAGGCATCACGTATACTTGAGGGAAAGCTGATTTTTATTTGCAACGCTAAGCCCGTATTTGCAAGATAACTCGCAAGATTGCAAAGAGCACAGATTTGTAAGACTTGGAACTACCTGGCATTAAGATTATTTTGTGTTTGCAGGGGGGAAATAATGTTAGATCATGTCAAGTGATGTTAAGTGCATTGTGCATAGCATATTCCCCCTTTTCCTCCGGCTTCACCTCCTGGCCTCTGTGGCACCAACTATCCCTTCGCTCTGACATCCGTCCTCTTTCCTTGCCTTCTGTGGCTCCTCTACAATACTCTAGGTTCCATCTTGGAAATCAAGGTAACATTTGGGCGGGCTATTGTGAAAGGCTATTGAAATGCATGCACAGTGTGTGGCGATGGGTTGTGAAGAATATTTGGAATTCCGTCCCTTTCGACACATACTCCCAGCTAAGATATAAGTGACAAAAGATGTTAGTGATGGTCCATTACAGAGCATAATGCTTCTCTTAGCCAGAGCCTGGAGCCCCCCCCCCAGGAGCCCCTGAGGCCCGCACAGTGGGGCCGACCCCCAGTCTGAAGACCGCTGGTCTAGAGGGACAGCACCGTGTAGCGTATCAGACAGAGGACAGGTTCTAAGAGACCAGGCCCTTCAGCCAGCAGAGCAAGTGCCAATCTAGTGGCCAATATGTAATGGCAAACTCCCTACAGGAATACAGTAGAACAGCACACGACATGCAGTACATGCAATGGCGCGTCCCAACCGCAAGTATGATTTCTGGAAATTATCATCAAAAAGTACTCTAGAGTGTGTCGTATTGTATTATATAAATTCCAGGAATGGACGAGAGGCGTCTGTACTGCTTGTGTTGCAGAGGGACAGCCATTAGATGCCACCATTCAGAAGAAGGCAGAGACACATGCTACACCTGTCCCTCAAACACAGAATCCCATTCAGAGATAAGTGATCCTTGAAGGAATCAGAAAACAAAGCAAACATGACCAAGGCTTCCCCCACACTGCTATAAATACTTTCAAACTTCCATCGGTGGGATTTTTGTCCACTGTTTTTCTTCTTGTGAAGCATTTGTGTCCTTCTCCCAGCAGTATATACGATTGTGATAAAAATACCTACCCATGTTGAGTTCTCTGCAGTTTTAATGTATGCATCGGGGTCAATGTAAAATAAATGCTTATGGCTCTGCACTCATTTGCATGTGCTTGTTCAAGAATATTTTCATCAAAATTTAAAAACGAATACAAATGCCACATATACCCAAGCAAAAAATAGAGATAATTGTGTTATAATGGCAATAAAATAAAAATGTCATTTTAAAAAAACATGGCAGTCGGCAATATTGCCACAGTGGTGACGTCATTGTGATTGTTTGTATGTACCTCACATGTGGCAAACTAATCTTGTTTGGTGAAACAGCAGCAGTGAGAGCTGTTGCAGTTTAAAACCGAGCAAGTCTTCAAACCACCCTATTACGCAAGGGCACTGGCTTTTACTGAGAAATACGCAGTACCAAAAGTATCTTCATGGTGAGGTTTTTTCAAGATTTACCATTACGCACAAAGCTCTTGTAAATCATAAACAGCAGCAGCAGTTCCCACTTCCGAGGTCAGACGGGGACAAAGAAAAGGCCTGGGCACCAAAATAAAGATGGCCCCATTAGTGAATTGGAAAGCTAAAAAAGTGGCCATTCTTGGAAATGGGACAGTCATGAGCGTGTTAAGACACCTTTTTAACTGTTTTCCAAGGTATGGAGGACCACATGGATTTGAGATTTCTACAGGCAATTATGTTTAATATCAGGGAAATTAACAGTAAAAACCAGCCCACCAGACCATAAAACAGGCTCAAACACAGTCAACAAGCATTGACATAGCCAATATTTCTCGCCTTTGGAAGCTTATTAGTGTTTATCCAGTCCTATTGGCTTTGCCAGTGTCTTTAAGCCATGTTGTGGAGCATTGTGGGTGCTGTGCAGCATGTTGAAAAGGTATAATAAAAAAGAGTTATAACCATTTTTATTACCTTATATATAACCAAGAAGTCATTATTTGTGTACAACTGAATGACCCTATTAAAAAAAGAGTTAACATAAAAAATGTCTTCAGTTTTTCTTGTCCTTGCAATGCTGGCAACTTCTTTCTACCTCTTCTAATGCTTGTTTTTTATAGCTTTTTTTTGTTATGGGGAGGGACATAAACAACAAGAGGGTGGAGGTTGGGAAATAGTACCTGAATTGCATCACGAGCAGTGGACGGACACGAGGGAAGTATCAACAGATGCCAGATTTGGAGGGCAGAATGAGGTGGTTCTTAGTGATGTTGAAGTAGTGGTGTGCTAGTGCGGAGGTTATGTTGAGTGATGCTGAGGTGGTGGTGTGCTGGTGTGGAGGTGATGCTGAGTGATACTGAGGTGGTGCTAAGTGATGCTGAGGTGGTGCTCAGTGATGCTGAGTCATGCTGAGGTTGTAGCGCTTCACTGGTGCCACGGTGGAGCTGAGCTGAAGCTCAGGTGGTGCTGAGTAATGCTGAGTTGGTGGTGTGCTGGTGCGGAGGTGATGTTGAGTGATGCTGAGGTGGTGGTGTGCTGGTGTGGAGGTGATACTCAGGTGATGCTGAGTGATACTGAGGTGGTGCTAACTGATGCTGAGGAGGTGCTCAGTGATGCTGAGTCATGCTGAGGTGGTAGCGCTGCACTGGTACCAAGTTGGGGCTGAGCTGGAGCTCAGGTGGTGCTGAGTAATGCTGAGTTGGTGGTGCGGAGGTGATGCTGAGATGGTGGTGTGCTGGTGTAGAGGTGATGCTCAGGTGATGCTGAGGGATACTGAGATGGTGCTAAGTGATGCTGAGGAGGTGCTCAGTGATGCTCTGTCATGTTGAGGTGGTAGCGCTGCACTGGTGCTAATGTGCAACTGAGCTGGAGCTCAGGTGGCGCTGAGTGATGCTGAGTTTGTGCTGTGCTGAGGTGATGCTGCACTGATGCTGAGGTGGTGCTGTGCTGATGCTGAAGTGGTACTGCATTAGTGCTGAATTGCTGCTGAGGTGGGACTGCACTGGTGCTGAAGTGGAGCTTGGCTGGTGAATTGATGCGGATGTGGTGCTGTGCTGATGCTGCAATGGTGCTGTGCTGATGTTGAGGTAGTGCTGCGCTGATGTTGAGGTGGTGCTATGCTGGTGCTGATGCAGTGCAGTGCTGATGCTGAGTTAGTGCTGCACTGGTGGTGGTGCACTAATGGCATGGTGCTATGCTTATGCTGAGATCGTGCTGTTCTGATACTGAGGTGCTGCTGTGTGATGCAGAGGTGGTGCTGAGTCATGCTGAGATTGTGGTGCTGAGCTCATGCTAAGTTGATGCTGAAGTGTTGTTGTGCTGGTGCTGAATTGCTGCTGAGGGGGGGTTGCGCTGGTGCTGTGGTGGAGCTGCACTGGTGCTGAGGTGGAGCTGCACTGGTGGTGGAGGTGCACTAATGCAGAGGTGGTGTTGTGCTGATGCTGAGATGGTGCTGTGGTGATGTTGAGGTGGTTTGCCCTGGTTCTGAGGTGGTGCTGCGCTGAGGTGGTGCTGTGCTGATGCTAATTTGGTGCTGCACTAGTGGTGGTGCACTGATAGAGAGGTGGTGCAGTGCCGATACTGAGGTGATGCTGAGGGAGTGTTGTGCTGATCCTGAGGTAATGCTGCGCTGATGCTGAGGTGGGGCTCTGCTGATGCTGAGGTGTAGCTGTGCAGATGCTGCACTGGTGCTGAGGTGGTTCTGAGTAATGCTGAATTGGTGCTGCACTGGTGCTTAGGTGATGCTGTACTGGTGCTGAGGTGGTGCTGTGCTAATGCTGAAGTGGTGCTGAGTTGCTGATGAGGGGATATGGTGCTGCACTGATGCTGTGAAGGGGCTATGCTGGTGCTGAGCTGGTGCTGTGCTGGTGCATTGATGCAGAGGTGGTGCTGTGCTGATGCGGAAGTGGTGCTGTTGTGGTGTTCAGTGATGCTAAGGAGATGCTGCTCTGGTTCAGCTTCAGTAAAAAAACACAGAAAAGATACATATATCACACACAATACTGATGTGCACTTACACTAACAATTTTATAAAACACACAGTGTTTCAAATAGTCCTGGCCCCTTTACATACCGCAGTAAAAAAATCGTTGTCCAAAGATTTTCATTTTTGATTTATGCTTTTGTATCATTAGAGAAGTAATTTAGCTTGGGTAGACATTGCTAATCCGGGCTGAATTTTTCTGGGTGACATTTATTAAAAAGTTGGATGTGTTGCAGTAACGACTTAATACTTTCAAAATGACAGGTCTATAATGATGTTTTTTAACATCGTATTGGAAATTTAGTTTAATATTGTTTTTGTTTCAGGTAGTAGAGGATCTTTACCTCCTGCCAGAGTGTTGCTAACTACAAAATCTGAGGACTCTTTCAACAAAGAAAAGTGTGTCATATGCCAAACTAATCTGAAAGAAAAGCCAACATCAACTGCAGCTGGACAGAAGAGAGTTTGAGATGCTGCACAAATACATATAGACGAAGTTCACAAAAGATTGAAACTGATTGGTAGAGAGGATCAAATATGTTATCATCATAACAACAAGTGCTACAAGTCATATACAATAGAAAAAAGCCTGGGAAAAAATCAACAAAAAATAGCAGATACCATTGAATCACATTAAGAATCCGAGTTTTCTAAGAAAGTGACGACAACCAAACCCAATGCCCATCCACTTAGAAGATCGATGGCTACCCCTCATCCTGCTCCAACAGCTGATCAGAAAGCAGAGGATCTTCAATGTGTTATCTGTGGTTTAGATTGAACTGCATACCCATATATCGTGGGATATGTCCCCTGGGCACTGGTGTGGATCTCAAACTCTGAGATCTTATCAAATTCAATAAAGTTTCAAAAACATTTCTGTCTGTTTTCCATTCTTGGGTTTTTATTTTCCATCAAGAAATTAATTTCCATTTCCATGATGCATTCATGTTACACCGTAATCTTTTTAAATATCCCAATGCATTTCGGCTTTTGGCCCTTCATCTGGGGAATATCTAGGACAAATAATAATGAGCTATGCTCAGTATACAAGATTCACGGAGTTGTGATTGTCAAATTGTGACTATTTGTATCTTTATGCTTTGATGACCATGCTGTGTCTAGTGAGTTAGTTATGCCCGTAACTTAAAGTCAAAATCTTCGCTGTGTGGCTTCGATATTTATTGCTTTCGAAGCGGTGTTTCAATATCGTTTAATTTACCCATGCTTTGAAGTTGTGCAGCGTGTTATGAAAGAACGTGGTTGTTAATGTATTCCGGGCGTGCGCGGTTATTCAAATCAATGCTTATCTGTGAAATTGTTAATGCGGTGGTTAGCGTGGCATTTTAAGTAAAAAACGTTTTTAGCGTTGCGGTGATTTACGGGTGCCGCATTTTAAAGAAGAATATTACTTGCAAGTGTCAATATCGCGCTTGCTTCGTCACTTATGTGCGATCTCAGGGTGTGTGTTAGTTAAGTCCTTGAATACATTCTCTGTGGAAACGTGCAGGTTACTTCTGGCGTGCTGAAGGGAAAGTGAACGCCGGTATTTAAAAATGGAGGGTGAGAATGTTAGAAACAGAAATGAGACTGGTGAACGGTAACTGATAACGACAAAAGTCTACCGTGTGTGTTAAAATGTGTGCGGTCTTGTTTGTATAATGAAAATGTATAGAAATTGTATCGTACGGTTACAATTGAATCACTCAACAAAACTGGATGTTAGTATTCAGTAATGAGCATGAAACATAAAAACATGAAACATAAAGTTTGATTATACGCAGTCTTTGATAAACATGTGTGGTGTTGCTCTAGTAGAGTCAATCAGAGACAACAAGTATATTCCATACGATCATTCATCCCGTGGGGTTTCATTGAATTGAATGTGCGTATCCAGTGATTTTCACGATGTAGTAGTGTTTTATGGCTGTCTTTGCCTTCACTTTTTGTTATAATTTCTAAAACACAGAATTTCAACTGACTGGGGGTGAATGTTTTGCCAATGTGCAACATTCCGTCCATCATCTTGTGTGTTTTGCTGTTCGCCCTATGTGGGAAGGGTATGCCCAGACGTGGGTCCCGTGCTCACTACGCCACTGGAGTCAAGCTATCCTGGCTGAAGAGGGGTGAAACCCCGAAACCGGTCCTAGGATGCTTGATTCCGGTCCAGGGAAGACATGGCTTGGCAGTTTGGCCTGGACTGTTCCCACGAGGCACAGAGTCAAGACTGATTTGCATATGGCCATGTCTGAACTGGGGTGGTGTGGTGAGCAAAATAACGATGGATTAAACCCAGACCTGTGACTGGGGGTGAATGTTTTGCCAATGTGCAACATTCCGTCCATCATCTTGTGTGTTTTGCAATATACAAAGACCATCTTTTAGCTGACCCAGATATATGCTGCAGACACATAATGGTTAGGAAAAGAAAATGCCATCTTTCTAAAAGTGGCATTTTCAGAATGGTGACTTAAAATCCAAGTTTACCATTAAGAGGGTTTAAATTACAAATCTTTAGAGATCAAACTCGACTTTCATACCTGCTCCGAATTCACTTATTAAATGTAACACTGTAACCCAATGTTATCCTATAAGAGCGGCAGGCCTTGTAGTAGGGAAAAAACTAATGTAAGGCTTTTTCACTACCAGGGCATGAAAAAGTTAAAAATACATGTCCAACTTTTTAAATATAGCGCACCCTGCCCTATGGGCTGTTTAGGGCATACTTTAGGGGTTACTTATATGTATCAATAAAAAGGAAGGTTTTGGCCTGACAAAAGGTTTATTTTGGCAGGTTGAAATGGCATTTTAAAACTGCAGACACTAGCTGCAGTGGCAGGCCTGGGACACGTTTGAAAGGCTACTTAAGTGAATGGCACACCGAAGACCCACTAGTAGCATTTAATTTACAGGCCCTGGGTACCTGAAGTATCACTTTAGTAGGGACTTACAAGTAATTAAAAATGCCAATTGTGTGTACGCCAATTTTACCATGTTTAAAGGGGAGAGCATAAGCCCTTTAGGATCGGTTGACAGTGATAAAGAGCACAGAGTCCTAAAAGCCAACAAAAACGAGTTCAGCAAAAACACGAGTAAAGCAAACAGTTTGGTGGGAAGACCACCCTAAGACTGACAGATCTAACACACCCCCATGTGGATGACAAACATGGAAGATTATTTTGTTTGTGGTCGCACTGAGTTGAGGAAATAGGAAAAGGGAAAAAGAGTTGACACATATCCCCTGAATACTAGACTTACGTTCTGTTAAATAAAAGTCTCCAGAGGAATGTCCATTGTGTATTCTGCTTGATGGGGAAGTTCTGGGCCTGTTTCTAGTTAACTGGGAGGCATTCTTTTTCTGGCTTTCTCTGAAACACCAGAGTGGACAACAGATGAGGTAGGAAAGCCTTTGCCATTCAGAACTATGAGAGCTGGGTACCATTACATATTGGAAGAAGTGTTGCTGTTTGCACTGCAGCCCACCTTTAAATAGGTGTGCCGGGCACAGACTAGGACAGTATGCTCTATTACTCTATTACAATTAATGCCCTGTTGCATTGCAGCCACAAACTTTTTTCTTCCATGTGAACAGTGTGTTGGTGAAAGGCAGACCAGCTGTTTGAAGCCTCCTGCTCACCTTTCACTATGCAGGTGGTAACCCGGTCTGCTTTTCAAGGAGGGCAAAGATCCACGTGAAGGGAGGTGCACTGAGTGACTGCACCTGCCCGTGGCCCACAGAGGGCACCCTCCAGGTTGCACTGACTGCATCAGCTTTATGTGGCGCACAGTCACTGCACCTTCCAACAACTCCGCTGCCTATGCACCTGGAACTGTAATATGGTGCAGGGCAGAGTCAAAGGCCCACACTCCATGCAAATGAGGGAACACTCCCTTGTGATATGTCCCAGAGAGCTATCAGTGAAGTTTGTTTGGTATGGGTAGTGGAGGGGGGTCTTTGAGGCTTGGTGAATTTCGTATCTCTAGTGGAATTTGGTCGTGCTGATATATGGACACATCAACAAATTAGAGGGTGAGAAAGTAGGACTAACAGACAGCCTGTCACCGGATTTCATGATCAGAAAGGAATGTCTACCTCCTGCTCTTTCCTGCCAGTGCAGAGCGGCTGGAGCTTTGGCCTCACTACCGCCCGACCAATAAAGCTTGGCTAGTGAAAGCAAAGTGAGGAGTCATCCCTAACGCGTCGGAGTCCAATGCTGGCAGTGGGATTGGCAGTGCTACACATCACCCCCTGCTGGTGGACTCTCTCTATGGCATGGATGCATTGCATAGAGATCTTGCGTGGAGACACTGCCTGGCAGGTCGCGAAGTGAGCTTAGACTAGAGTGTCTCAGGGAAAACCAGTCGCCCTCCCGATAATTCTCTCACTCCTCCCCGTGATCCTGTGGACTAGCGTTACTCTTTAAAAAAAAAAAAATACAGCCCCTGGCCGTGCTATTACTAGGCTATTAGGCTATTTAGCCTGTACGGTTACAGTCAGTCTCAGTTATCTTCAGCGCCAGGAGACTCCGTCAGGAGTGACAGTTGCGCTATATAAACCTTAATTTTCATTTCATTTCATTTCATTAGGGTAACCTTTAATCCTTAGTGCTGCGTAGTCATGCAACCGCTACTTCTATGATCCTTACAGTCCCTCTTTTTAGCTTTTCCTGTGTAATTGTGTGGACCCAATAAAAACAACAAAGCCAATCTCAGAAAAATGCTAAGACAATCACCTCACAGTTAAAAATGTGTTGGTTTAGGACTGAAGCGTTTGCAAAACGAGAGGGTACATCCCACCAAATCATGTCATCTCTGACGTGAACAGTGCTCCAGGAGGCTGCATTAAACCAGGAAGAAAATGCAAGCTCCACAGTCACTCGCGAGCTCGCTGCCTGCTCCGCGGAAAACAAATGACTGTTCCTGTCGCCACCACCCCTCAGGGAGATTAAGAAGGGACGACAATGTATAACCTCCTTTATTTCACGCATTCCCCTTTAATTTTTTTTCCCTTCCTCGTCTTTCCACCGTGTTTTTTTAAAATTTCATTTCCTGCGCTCAGCACGCCAGCTTCCCAAATCATTAACCTCTCCTCTGCTTCTTATCCGTGCGCGGATCTCTCTCGCCAGATAGGAGGAAGCTAAGGCGGCGGTGCTCGGTTTTCTTCCTTTCCACAGTTCACTAGTGATTTGATCTGCAGGGCTGTTAATCACCATGTTATCCCGGGAATATGTAGCCACGCGCTCTCAGATGCCAAAATAGCCTCCTTCCCTGTCAGCATGATGATGAGCGTCGCCGTTCAAGTGAGATGATCGACTAGAGGCTAGTGAGTGGAATCGTAGACTGATGTTGAGTGCCCAATCTGTAAAAAATAAATAAAATAAAAAAGCAAAAGCAGGGGGCCTAAGTTTTTCTTGAGGACGTTGTGAGCAAGGAGCACGTGGAGCTGGTTATTTGGGCTTCTTATCTTTTTAATCAGGCGACCAAAGGTCCAGCTGCACAGCGAGCAGCAGTTCTCCTTCCCTCCTCCTGGTCACCAGATCCAGGAATGTGCATCCTAGCCCCCACCTCTTCCAATCCCCACCACTTCTGTCCACTCCCTGAAGAGGCGTTTTTACAAATGTCAAATTCTTGACATTTCCATGATCATGTTTCATTAAATAAATGTTTCCTATAACTCTGCAAAAAAAGGGAGACTTTCATTGGCCGCAGGAGGGCTACACATACCAGTAGTCATTGTGCCTGGAGGCACCAACATTCCACCTGTGACCCACTACACCTGGAAGGGGGAGGAGCCCTAATCCTCCCAGCGCATATAGCGCCATAACAATCTTGCTGCACGGGAGACTGTTCTTTGGCTGTAGGGGGACTACGCGTCCCAGTTGTCATTGCGCCCGGAGGCATCAACATTCCAACTGTGACTTGCTGTACCTGAAAGGGGAAGGAATCTTAACCCCCAGCACATATAACGCTGTAACAACACTGCGGCACAGAAGACTGTTCTTTGGTTGGAGGGGACTACACGTCCCAGTAGTCCTTGTGCCAGAGGCACCAACATTCCACCTGTGACCCACTACACCTGGAAGGGGGAGGAGCCCTAACCCTCCCAGCACATATAGCGCCATAACAATCTTGCTGCACGGGAGACTGTTCTTTGGCTGTAGGGGGACTACGCGTCCCAGTTGTCATTGCTCCCGGAGGCATCAACATTCCACCTGTGGCTTGCTCCACCTGGAAGGGGAAGGAACCTTAACCCCCAGCGCATATAGCGCTGTAACAACACTGCTGCACAGGAGACTGTTCTTTGGTTGGAGGGGACTACACGTCCCAGTAGTCCTAGTGCCAGAGGTGTCAACATTCCACCTGTGACCTGCTGCACCTGGAAGGGGTGGAGTGTATTTTAATCTACTGTTGAGCATACTGCATCCTCCCTATTGATGTTTATTGATGTTCTCTTCCTTGCTGCTCAGCCAATCTATTTATAGTTGTGTTGGACGCTTTGTGGGGGGTGTTTGCCGTCCTTTATCCTGCTGAATTTCCAATTGTTTTCACAATGCGGGCGATGTGTTGTGGCATCTTGCTATTTTATGCATTCTCCCCACAGTCTTGATATTCTCTGCTGCTCAGCCAGTGAGAGATGTCACTGTATGGTTGGAATGTTGAGTGTGTTTTCCTGGATGAGTTGACAGTTGGAGGAGATCGGCTGAGCAGCAGGAGGCTGCTCCTGGTAGGGCTTTATCTGTGACCTACAACTAAGTGAAAAACCTACTTCTTTTATAACCTACGAGTGTCAATTCTTCATTGTAACAGTGGCGATGAGCAGAAAAGAAACTACTCATGAGGAACAGGAAACTAAAAAGAAACTAGTGGAACTGCTGAAGAAATTAAGAGAGATTAGATGAAAAAGAAATTGAAGCCCGGAAGGAAAAAAAATGCCCTGGCAGCCCCACCAGTGTCTATTACATCTGACAGCCTGCAGACAACCCTGGTATGTAATGCATTTTGGAACAGTTTCACTTAAGATTGTGTAACTAGCGCTGACAAGGTTGGAGTTTACAGCTGGCAGCAAGTTAACTAACAGCGTTGACTTTAAAGGAACTGGCAGCGTAACATTTGAAGTGACTTTGAAGTGAGCTGGCAGATCTGACGGTGAGGGGGGGGAAGTCATTTTGACAGCTGAATGGCAGGTTATTCGTTTACACTGTGAGTGACACTGAGGACCTGCTACATTTGCCAAATAAACATTTTTCCTTGACTCTGAGGTGGCAAGAAATCACAGGCTGTGAGTGAATTTTGTCCCTTACCCCAAAATTAGGTATCATTGGTAGTGCAAGGGTTGTGGTGGCATATAAATAAAGGCGGCATGGGCTGGGGTGCTCTTTTCTCATGTGTGAAGTGCAGTGGGTGTCGGAGGAGCTGCTAGGCGCTGTGAAGCCACGAGCATGGAAGCCACGGGCGGTGGGAGCCGTCACATCAGCATTCCTTTGCATTTTGCTGAAGACGCGCATGATGGAGCATGCGCAGCTAAGCACGTCTTTGTGAAGTTGCAGGCAAAGAGAAAAAAGACTAGAATGTGAACTGCCTCAGGAGATGGCCGCGTAAAGATCACGTTGTACGGAGGTAGCATTGTGTGGTTGCAGGTGTTGGCATTGTGTAACAGCGTGTATCATTGGAGGCACACAGCTTTGGAGAGCGTATCGGTGTGATCATCACAGTAGGAGGAGCCCTGTAGACACTATCTTCTGTGTTCACAATACTAGGATTTGAGTGAAGTTCAGCTCTTGTAGGTAACGGTGAGTGAGTTTCACGTCTTAAGGAAGAATCGTTATCGCACCTTGTAGGAAGGTGGATATCTGACTATGGTTACCCCCAACTTTTTGCCTAGTGTCTAGCTGGTTTTTCGACTTAGTTGGCCTGAGATCCTGCCATTCAGGGTCTCAGGCTGTCTGCTCTCTCTTTAAAATGGACTCCATGTACCCTAGGTACATTCCCAATTGGTAAGGATCACCTTATTGGACCCTGTACAGTGTACCCTAGGTACCCAGGGCATAGGTGTACCCTAGGCCTCCCAGGGGCTGCAGCATGTATTATGCCACTCCTGGTCTGGCCTTCCAATCAGACACAACTGGCTGATCACTCAGCTGGGGCAAGGTCGTGTAATCACCCCTTGCTTAGATATAGTATGCCTATATCTACCCTTATATATAGACACATGTGTACCTATCAGTCACTCCTATGGCGGGCCTTAACAATCCTGGAGGCAGAGTGCTTGGTAACATGTGAGATGGTGCTCAAGCATGAGCTGAGCCTGTCTGCAGCTTTCGGAACCATGTCCTTATAGCTGTTCTATGATATAGCCTACCATATACTCTTAAAGTGCCTTATAATCTTAAATGGTTATGGTAACTATGGTTTGGCTTTATCAAAACATGTCGTGTAAGGTGTCTAACACTTTGGAATAATACCCCCATACCATTTCTGGTGATGAGGATATTATCCCTCCCTTCTAGAGGGAGAGACATGTTAAAATCCTACTTTGCTGTTTAACTCTAACCAAAGCCTCAGCATCACAAAATGGATGCTGCTGCCACAGACACAAGTCTTACCTCCTGCTGCTGGGAGTGATCCCAGCCAGGGAGGCCTGGACAATAGGTTTCCTGCTTGGGGAGGTGCTAGCGCCTCCCCAGACAGCCTTTAGTGTATTGGGGCAGGGTGGGCTGAAAGGAATGAGACATGCCTGGGGCACACAAGGTGTTCCTTGCATAGTCAAGTTCAAACCGGCGCTGGGGCACTCCAGCCCCAGCTCTGGCGCGAAACTGGACAAAGGGAAGTGGGTGTAACCACCCCCTCCCAGGTCCCACCCATAAGGCGTGACCTAGCAGGTATCCCAGCCCCCCAGATTAGTATAAGAGTGGGAGTTGGGCCTCAAGACTTTAGATTATCCTGAACCTGCAATCTTGAACAGAAACTCTGGACCTTCGACATTCGACGAAAGAAGAAGACTGAAGAATCTCCCTTGTGGCCAAGGAGTGGCTACCCTGTGCAAACAGGCACCATCAAGAGACTACCCTTTGCTTTGCCCACGTTCTACGAGGAACCGACTGCAGAGCCCGACCAGAGCCTTGACTTCCAGACTTCTCCGACCCTGATCCACATCCACAGCAGAGCTGAGATCCGTGGAGGCGACGAGCGACGTGGGACCGGCTACCTGGGAAAAGTGGCTAGTATCTTCAAGCGCAGCTTCTGAGGCACCCTCGAAGTTGTGCACCAGGGATTGAGAAGCCCCACCCCCAAGCACCATCTGCACCGAAGACCAGCCCTCCACACTCAACGAGTCCTGCGTGGGGCCCTTCAGCATTTTCCTGCTTGCCGCGTCTGTCCGGTTGCTTGCCCGCTGGCTAGTGGCCTTTGTGACGACGCACCCTGAAATCTTCTGCGCTGGTTTCGCTCCTCCAGACTGGCTCCCGCTTCTCTGCAAAGAAGAAGCACCCCAGACCTTCCTGGTCTGCACCAGAAGCAAGTCCTCCGTTCTTCGTGGGTTCCGCTTGCCAAGGCTTGGTGAGTCCTAGTCCAACTTCGCCGCCGCCGACAGCAAGAGCCTTCGTGGGACAGCTCGCCTCCTGGTCCTGGTCATCCTCGACGCTTCCTGGTCCTCCTGGCTGCAGCGACAAGCTTCACCTTCACCTGCAAATCTTCACGACATCGTCTGGTTCCTTCCTGGTTCCACGTGGTCACTGGCTAGTGACCTTGACTCTGTCCCCTCTGCTTGCAGGTCTCCTCTCTTCTTGATCCCAGCCTTGGGATCCACCGGACACTCTTCACTGACTGCCTGTCAGCATCTTTCTTCAGGCATCCATAGGAGTCGACGACGAAACCCGACGCAACTTCAACCCTATGCACCCGCAGCGTGTGGGCTAGGTAACTTGGGTACTCCGGTGCTCATCAGGATAGTGACTGTCCTAGTGTCTAAGTTTCAAGTCTCAACTTCCTAGCTACTCCGGAAGTGTCCTAAATCTATCTATTTCTAAACTGTACTATTGCTAGTGACTTTTACGCATTACGCGTGAGTGTTTCCACTCTGCATACGAATCCGGTGGGCCTCCCACTTCCTAACTGTTGCTAGTGCAGTGTAGCCCCAGCGATTCCCTAGGCCTAGGCCTATTCTATTTCCGTGACAGTGGTCCTTATACCACTTACTTAGTATATGGTTTGCGTGGCCCCTAGGGCCTAACTGTATTACTTACCTGTGTGACTTACTGTATGCATTAATAAGACTGTGTTGTACTTACCTCTAATCTCATAAAGAGTGCTGAGGGGTTGTTTAGAATAAATACACTTTATTTTATATATATATCTGTTGTGGTGTCCTTTCATTTGGTATTCAAGGGATTATATATGGTATCACAGCTGGCTTCACATGCCATTCAGAGTTTAACCTAAGACTGCTCTTGTCCATGCTACCACTAGGATAGCTGGTCTATAAGGTTGACTTTACAACCAATCACCATAAGGGTATTTGGACTGATATAAGGTGTACACTATAACTAGTGACATCATACATCAGGCCAACTTCTCACATTGGTGAGCAGCGGTTGGGATCTGAGCTTGCTGTTGTAATACCATTGTAATCTTAAGATACTAAATTGAAAGATCACACAGATATTGTCTAGGTACATATAACATAGTTTATAATACTTAAGTCCTACTGGACTTAGTAGTTGTAGGTTGAAGGGAATAACACACCCTGACTACAACTACTAGAGAGGTTTAGTAGAAACAACTAGTGTAGGTAGGTGCACACACCACACCCTCACTAGATCATGTCTCTGAGAGGAGATCAAGGTGATGCTCTCTCAGGAGGGGCAGGTCTGCAGAAGACCCCCTCTAGATATGATACCTTAACATTCCAGGAGATGAGACATTTGTGTACCTCCAGAGGAATAAAACAGGGTGCAAACCCTACCCTCCTTCAGTTAATACAACTCCTAGAGGAGTATGATACTCTTAGGGCCTCTCAGGCAGGTACCCTAGGTACAGAGGAGGGTCTACCCACCACAGAGGAGTCAGATGGGGCTTCAGATGGAGAGGTAGACAGCCAGGGCCAAGTAGGAAGACTTAGCCAGGCTAACCTAAGTTTACATGGGAGTTTGCATGGGGTCCCCCCATACAGACCCACAAGTAGGCTTACACAGAGAAGCAGGAGGGACAGATCCCCTTCAAGGGAATCCATCCACTCCCATGTCTCTAGCATCTCTAATGCTTCCTCTCACAGGGGAATGACTTCACCTGAGAGAAAGGAGCATGAAGCCAGAATGAGGGAAGCTAATCTGAGGATTCAGAGGGAAGAACTTGCCCTTGCCAAGGAGAAGCTTGCTCTGGCTAGAGAGCAAAAGTTAAGTGGGTCAGAACCCACTGGTGGCAGCAACATTCCTAGAGATAGGGATAGGTCTTATGACCATAGAAACCTAAGCAAGATTGTCCCCCCATATCAGAATGGGGATGACATCCACAAGTGGATGACTGCTTTGGAGAGGGCCTGCAAAGTACAGCAGGTTCCCCAGAGTCAGTGGGCAGCTATCTTGTGGCTCTCCTTTTCTGACAAAGGTAGAGACAAGCTCCTCACAGTCAGTGATGAGGATGCAAACAATTACAAAGTCCTGAAGAGTGCTCTGATAGATGGGTTTGGCTTAACCACTGAGCAATATAGGTTGTTGTTCAGAGACACCCAGAAGACACAGACACAGGACTGGTCTGATTTTGTGGATTGTGCCACTAAGGCTTTGGAAGGTTGGTTAACTGGCAGCAAGGTGCAGGACTATACAGGATTGTACAACTTGATTATGAGGGAGCAGATCCTTAGTAATTGTCAGAACCAGCTTCTCCATCAACACCTGGTAGACTCAGATTTGACCTCTCCCCAAGAATTGGGAAAGAGGGCAGATAAATGGGTCAGGACCAGGATTAGGCCTAAAAATCAGGGTGGTGACCAAAAGAAAGATACCACCAAGCCTCAAGAGAAGGGTGGGGATAAAACAAAAGAGAAATCTTCCTCAGGGCCCCAAAACCCCACACAGGGTGGTGGGTCCCAAGCTCCCTCCTCTACCACAGTTAAAAAGCCTTACTGCCATGTGTGTAAAACTCCTGGGCATTGGAAAACTGACAGCAGTTGCCCACAGGCTAAAAACAAAACTGTTCCTCCAACTACTCCTGTCACACCA